>NC_053493.1:398856777-399186777 GCF_905171775.1 Rana temporaria | reverse complement strand
GTGGTTGCTATGGAGTGGTTGCTAGGGACTGGTTGCTATGGAGTGGTTGCTAGGGACTGGTTGCTATGGACGGTTGCTAGGGACTGGTTGCTAGGGACTGGTTGCTAGGGACTGGTTGCTAGGGACTGGTTGCTATGGAGTGGTTGATATGGACTGGTTGCTATGGAGTGGTTGCTATGGACTGGTTGCTATGGACGGTTGCTAGGGACTGGTTGCTAGGGACTGGTTGCTATGGAGTGGTTGCTAGGGACTGGTTGCTATGGACTGGTTGCTATGGACTGGTTGCTATGCATGGTTGCTATATGCAGAGCATGCAGAAGTTACGCAGAGCCAAAAAAAACTGAGCCATATCACCTCACAGTGTGTGGGAGGAGCTATAGAAAGCCCTCACAGATGTGTGTATATGAAGGATTTTCCCTTAGCGTCTCCTAGGAAACCAATGTAAACATATACAAACACACTCTAGCAGAGGAAAGTTCCCTCAGCCTTGTGTGGGAGGAGCCAACTCACCTCACAGCTGTTTGGGAGGTGTTATTAAACCCCTCAGCGTCTCCTAGGAAACCAATTGTTTGGTTTGCAGGCTCTCTGTAAACACAGCAGAAATTGAGGATTTTTTTTGAATACTTGTCCTTCAAATGAAGGTATTTACCTCACAGAAAACACCTCACAACTGTGTGTATGAAGGTATTTACCTCACAGAAAACACCTCACAACTACCTCACAACTGTGTGTATGAAGGTATTTACCTCACAGAAAACACCTCACAACTACCTCACAACTGTGTGTATGAAGGTATTTACCTCACAAAAAACACCTCACAGAAAACACCTCACAACTGCCTCACAACTGTATGTATGAAGGTATTTACCTCACAGAAAACACCTCACAACTGCCTCACAACTGTGTGGGAGGAGCTATAGAATCCCCTTACAGCTGTGCGTGAGGAGTTTTAGTTACCTCAGCGTCTCCTAGGAAACCAATGTAAACATAAGCATGCAGCCTCTAAGCAGAGACTCAGATCCTGGATTTTTCTTAAATACTTGTCCTATTCAAATGATTGTATTTTAAAAACTATAAATCGTACAGCGAAGACCCTTGCTCTAAGCAGAGGAAAGTTCCCTGAGTCATATCACCTCACAGTGTGTGGGAGGAGCTATAGAAAGCCCTCACAGATGTGTGTATGAAGGTTTTTACCTCAGCGTCTCCTAGGAAACCAATATAAACATATACAAGCAGCTAAGCAGAGGAAAGTTCCCTCAGCCTTGTGTGGGAGGAGCCAACTCACACTCACAGCTGTTTGTGAGCAGTTATAAAACTCCACAGCGTCTCCTAGGAAACCAATTGTTTGGTTTGCAGCCTCTCTGTAAACACAGCAGAAATTGAGGAATGTCTTTTATTACATGTCCTGTTCAAATGGTTGTATTTTAAAAACTATAAATCGTACAGCGAATATCTTTATATTTTACGAATCACAAGACCCAGACCTACATTTTGATGTATAGTATGTCTCTGAAATAATAAAATTGAAGGCACAGTCGCAGTTTACAAATTCCAAAGATGATTTTAGTTTTCTAAACTTTGACCTCCATTGACTTCCATTGAAATAATGGATGGCGTAGGTTGCAAACAAATTATCATATTGTGAAAACAGTTTGATCAATCACTTAGCCGTGAACACGTGTGGAGGCAGCAGGGATAGCTGAACGTTTTGATATAAGATTTGTGTAGGTCGGCTTGAAAATGAGGGTGTGGTCGCAGTTTGCAAATCATGTAATGATTTTTCATTTTTAGAAATCCCACACTCTACCGCTCCCCATTCATTCCTATGGGAAAATTTTGCCGCAAAAATTACAATATTTCGCGAACGATTCGGCGAAATTTTCCACACAGTAATAGCCCACCGATCGGGAACAATCCGCACGATTCGATATATTACTCGTCTATGTGGTGTAAAAACTGTGGGAGGAGTTAGGGGGGCAAATTTGGCTATAAGAATAATAATAATAACTAGAAAAGATACAATTTCTGGGGAAATTGTGCGGCGTGGTCTTGCCTCCACCAATACTCCTGACTGGAGACGGTGCCCCTGGAGATGTAAATGTGATCCAACCGTGTGTCGATCCAATTCGGTCCATTGCCCCATCAAAAACTGCTCCATCAAAAACTAGCCCATCAAAACTGCACCATCAAAACTGCACCATCCTACTTGCCCCATCAAAAACTGGCTGCTATGGAGGGTTGCTATGGACTGGTTGCTATGGACTGGTTGCTATAGACTGATGGCTATGGACGGTTGCTATGGACTGGTTGCTATGGACTGGTTGCTATGGAGTGGTTGGTATGGACGGTTGCTCTGGATTGGTTCCTATGGACTGGTTGCTATGGACGGTTGCTATGGACTGGTTGCTATAGACTGGTTGCTATAGACGGTTGCTATGGAGTGGTTGCTATGGAGGGTTGCTATGGAGGGTTGCTATGGAGTGGTTGCTATGGAGGGTTGCTATGGAGTGGTTGCTATGGAGGGTTGCTATGGAGGGTTGCTATGGAGGGTTGCTATGGACTGGTTGCTATGGACTGGTTGCTATGGAGGGTTGCTATGGACTGGTTGCTATGGACTGGTTGCTATGGAGGGTTGCTATGGACTGATGGCTATGGATGGGTTGCTATGGACGGTTGCTATGGACTGGTTGCTATGGACTGGTTGCTATGGAGGGTTGCTATGGAATGGTTGCTATGGACAGTTGCTATGGACAGTTGCTATGGACAGTTGCTATGGACTGGTTGCTATGGAGTGGTTGGTATGGATGGTTGCTTTGGACTGGTTGCTATAGACGTTTGCTATGGAGTGGTTGCTATGGAGGGTTGCTATAGACTGGTTGCTAGGGACTGGTTGCTATGGACTGGTTGCTATGGACGGTTGCATGGACTGGTTGCTATGGACTGGTTGCTAGGGACTGGTTGCTATGGACTGGTTGCTATGGACGGTTGCTAGGGAGTGGTTGCTAGGGAGTGGTTGCTAGGGACTGGTTGCTAGGGACTGGTTGCTATGGACTGGTTGCTATGGACGGTTGCTATGGACTGGTTGCTATGGACGGTTGCTATGGACGGTTGCTAGGGACTGGTTGCTATGGACTGGTTGCTATGGACTGGTTGCTATGGACGGTTGCTATGGACTGGTTGCTATGGACTGGTTGCTATGGATTGGTTGCTAGGGACTGGTTGCTAGGGACTGGTTGCTATGGAGTGGTTGCTATGGAGTGGTTGCTAGGGAGTGGTTGCTAGGGACTGGTTGCTATGGACTGGTTGCTATGGACTGGTTGCTAGGGACTGGTTGCTATGGACGGTTGCTAGGGACTGGTTGCTAGGGATTGGTTGCTAGGGACTGGTTGCTAGGGACTGGTTGCGGTTGCTAGGGAGTGGTTGCTAGGGACTGGTTGCTATGGACTGGTTGCTATGGACGGTTGCTATGGACTGGTTGCTAGGGACTGGTTGCTATGGAGTGGTTGCTATGGAGTGGTTGCTATGGAGTGGTTGCTAGGGACTGGTTGCTATGGACTGGTTGCTATGGACTGGTTGCTATGGACTGGTTGCTAGGGACTGGTTGCTAGGAACTGGTTGCTATGGAGTGGTTGCTATGGAGTGGTTGCTAGGGACTGGTTGCTATGGACTGGTTGCTAGGGACTGGTTGCTATGGACGGTTGCTAGGGACTGGTTGCTAGGGACTGGTTGCTATGGACTGGTTGCGATGGACTGGTTGCTATGCATGGTTGCTATATGCAGAGCATGCAGAAGTTACGCAGAGCCAAAAAAAACTGAGCCATATCACCTCACAGTGTGTGGGAGGAGCTATAGAAAGCCCTCACAGATGTGTGTATGAAGGATTTTACCTCAGCGTCTCCTAGGAAACCAATGTAAACATATGCAAACACACTCTAACCAGGCGTCTCAAACTGGCGGCCCTCCAGCTGTTGCAAAACTACAAGTCCAATGAGGCATTGCAAGAATGACAGTTACCAGAATGACTCCCACAGGCAGAGGCATGATGGGACTTGTAGTTTTACAACAGCTGGAGGGCCACCAGTTTGAGACCCTTGCTAGCAGAGGAAAGTTCCCTCAGCCTTGTGTGGGAGGAGCCAACTCACCTCACAGCTGTTTGGGAGGTGTTATTAAACTCCTCAGCGTTTCCTAGGAAACCAATTGTTTGGTTTGCAGGCTCTCTGTAAACACAGCAGAAATTGAGGAATGTTTTTTGAATACTTGTCCTTCAAATTAAGGTATTTACCTCACAGAAAACACCTCACAGCTACCTCACAACTGTGTGTATGAAGGTATTTACCTCACAGAAAACACCTCACAACTACCTCACAACTGTGTGTATGAAGGTATTTACCTCACAGAAAACACCTCACAACTACCTCACAACTGTGTGTATGAAGGTATTTACCTCACAGAACTCACCTCACAAAAAAACACCTCACAGAAAACAACTCACAACTACCTCACAACTGTGTGTATGAAGGTATTTACCTCACAGAAAACACCTCACAACTACCTCACAACTGTGTGTATGAAGGTATTTACCTCACAGAAAACGCCTCACAACTACCTCGCAACTGTGTGTATGAAGGTATTTACCTCACAGAAAACGCCTCACAGCTACCTCACAACTGTGTGTATGAAGGTATTTACCTCACAGAAAACGCCTCACAGCTATCTCACAACTGTGTGTATGAAGGTATTTACCTCACAGAAAACGCCTCACAACTGTGTGTATGAAGGTATTTACCTCACAGAAAACACCTCACAACTACCTCACAACTGTGTGTATGAAGGTATTTACCTCACAGAAAACGCCTCACAACTACCTCACAACTGTGTGTATGAAGGTATTTACCTCACAGAAAACACCTCACAACTACCTCACAACTGTGTGTATGAAAGTATTTACCTCACAGAACTCACCTCACAGAAAACACCTCACAACTGTGTGGGAGGAGCTATATAATCCCCTTACAGCTGTGAGGACTTTTAATTACCTCAGCGTCTCCTAGGAAACCAAATGTAAACATATGCAAACACACTCTAGGCAGATTCTCAGATCCTGGATTTATTTTTTAATATTTGTCCTTCAAATTGTTGTATTTTAAAAACTATAAATCGCACAGCGAATATCTTTATATTTTACGAATCACAAGACCCAGACCTACATTTTGATGTATAGTATGTCTCTGAAATAATAAAATTAAAGGCACAGTCGCAGTTTACAAATTCCAAAGATGATTTTAGTTTTCTAAACCTTGACCTCCATTGACTTCCATTGAAATAATGGATGGCGTAGGTTGCAAACAAATTATCATATTGTGAAAACGGTTTGATCAATCACGTAGCCGTGAACACATCTGGTGGCAGCAGGGATAGTTGAACGTTTTGATATAAGATTTGTGTAGGTCGGCTTGAAAATGAGGGTGTGGTCGCAGTTTGCAAATCATGTAATGATTTTTCATTTTTAGAAATCCCACACTCTACCGCTCCCCATTCATTCCTATGGGAAAATTTTGCCGCAAAAATTACAATATTTCGCGAACGATTCGGCGAAATTTTCCACACAGTAATAGCCCACCGATCGGGAACAATCCGCACGATTCGATATATTACTCGTCTATGTAGTGTAAAAACTGTGGGAGGAGTTAGGGGGGCAAATTTGGCTATAAGAATAATAATAATAATAATAATATATATGTGAGATAACAATAAGTGCTCTTGCTATGCAAGACCACTTAATAATAATATATATGTGAGATAACAATAAGTGCTCTTGCTATGCAAGACCACTTAACTAGAAAAGATACAATTTCTGGGGAAATTGTGGGGCGTGGTCTTGCCTCCACCAATACTCCTGACTGGAGACGGTGCCCCTGGAGATGTAAATGTGATCCAACTGTGTGTCGATCCAATTCGGTCCATTGCCCCATCAAAAACTGCTCCATCAAAAACTAGCCCATCAAAACTGCACCATCAAAACTGCACCATCCTATTTGCCCCATCAAAAACTGGCTGCTATGGAGGGTTGCTATGGACTGGTTGCTATGGACGGGTTGCTATGGAGTGGTTGCTATGGAGTGGTTGCTATGGAGTGGTTGCTACGGACTGATTGCTATGGACTGGGTGCTATGGACTGGTTGCTATGGAGGGTTGCTATGGACTGGTTGCTATGGAGGGTTGCTATGGACTGATGGCTATGGACTGGTTGCTATGGATGGGTTGTTATGGACGGTTGGTATGGACTGGTTGCTATGGATGGTTGCTATGGACTGGTTGCTTTGGACTGGATGCTATGGAGGGTTGCTATGGAATGGTTGCTATGGAGTGGTTGCTATGGAGGGTTGCTATGGACGGATTGCTATGGACTGGTTGCTATGGACGGTTGCTATGGACTGGTTGCTATGGACTGGTTGCTATGGAGTGGTTGGTATGGACGGTTGCTATAGACTGGTTGCTATAGACGGTTGCTATGGACCGGTTGCTATAGACTGGTTGCTATAGACGGTTGCTATGGACCGGTTGCTATGGAGTGGTTGCTATGGAGTGGTTGCTATGGAGTGGTTTCTATGGACGGTTGCTATGGACTGGTTGCTATGGAGTGGTTGGTATGGACGGTTGCTCTGGATTGGTTGCTATGGACGGTTGCTATGGACTGGTTGCCCTAGACTGGTTGCTATAGACGGTTGCTATGGAGTGGTTGCTATGGAGGGTTGCTATGGAGTGGTTGCTATGGAGGGTTGCTATGGAGTGGTTGCTATGGAGGGTTGCTATGGAGGGTTGCTATGGACAGGTTGCTATGGACTGGTTGCTATGGACTGGTTGCTATGGAGGGTTGCTATGGAGGGTTGCTATGGACAGTTGCTATGGACTGGTTGCTATGGACTGGTTGCTATGGACGGTTGCTTTGGACTGGTTGCTATAGACGGTTGCTATGGAGTGGTTGCTATGGAGGGTTGCTATGGACTGGTTGCTATGGACGGTTGCTAGGGACTGGTTGCTAGGGACTGGTTGCTAGGGACTGGTTGCTATGGAGGGTTGCTATGGAGTGGTTGCTATGGAGGGTTGCTATGGAGGGTTGCTATGGAGTGGTTGCTATGGAGGGTTGCTATGGACAGGTTGCTATGGACTGCTTGCTATGGACTGGTTGCTATGGACTGGTTGCTAGGGACTGGTTGCTATGGAGTGGTTACTATGGAGTGGTTGCTATGGAGAGTTGCTATGGAGGGTTGCTATGGAATGGTTGCTATGGACAGTTGCTATGGACAGTTGCTATGGACAGTTGCTATGGACTGGTTGCTATGGACTGGTTGCTATGGACGGTTGCTTTGGACTGGTTGCTATAGACGGTTGCTATGGAGTGGTTGCTATGGACTGGTTGCTATGGACTGGTTGCTAGGGACTGATGGCTATGGATGGGTTGCTATGGACGGTTGCTATGGACTGGTTGCTATGGAGTGGTTGCTATGGAGTGGTTACTATGGAGTGGTTGCTATGGAGAGTTGCTATGGAGGGTTGCTATGGAATGGTTGCTATGGACAGTTGCTATGGACAGTTGCTATGGACTGGTTGCTATGGACTGGTTGCTATGGACTGGTTGCTATGGACGGTTGCTTTGGACTGGTTGCTATAGACGGTTGCTATGGAGTGGTTGCTATGGAGGGTTGCTATGGACTGGTTGCTATGGACGGTTGCTATGGACTGGTTGCTAGGGACTGGTTGCTAGGGACTGGTTGCTAGGGACTGGTTGCTAGGGAGGGTTGCTATGGAGTGGTTGCTATGGACTGGTTGCTAGGGACTGGTTGCTATGGACTGGTTGCTATGGACTGGTTGCTAGGGACTGGTTGCTAGGGACTGGTTGCTATGGACTGGTTGCTATGGACTGGTTGCTAGGGACTGGTTGCTATGGACTGGTTGCTAGGGACTGGTTGCTAGGGACTGGTTGCTATGGACGGTTGCTAGGGACTGGTTGCTATGGACTGGTTGCTAGGGACTGGTTGCTATGGACTGGTTGCTAGGGACTGGTTGCTATGGAGTGGTTGCTATGGAGTGGTTGCTATGGAGTGGTTGCTAGGGACTGGTTGCTAGGGACTGGTTGCTATGGACTGGTTGCTATGGACTGGTTGCTATGGACGGTTGCTAGGGACTGGTTGCTAGGGACTGGTTGCTAGGGACTGGTTGCTATGGAGTGGTTGCTATGGAGTGGTTGCTATGGAGTGGTTGCTATGGAGTGGTTGCTATGGACGGTTGCTAGGGACTGGTTGCTATGGAGTGGTTGCTATGGAGTGGTTGCTATGGAGTGGTTGCTAGGGACTGGTTGCTATGGACAGTTGCTATGGACTGGTTGCTATGGACTGGTTGCTATGGACTGGTTGCTATGCATGGTTGCTATATGCAGAGCATGCAGAAGTTACGCAGAGCCAAAAAAAAATGAGCCATATCACCTCACAGTGTGTGGGAGGAGCTATAGAAAGCCCTCACAGATGTGTGTATATGAAGGATTTTACCTCAGCGTCTCCTAGGAAACCAATGTAAACATATGCAAACACACTCTAGCAGAGGAAAGTTCCCTCAGCCTTGTGTGGGAGGAGCCAACTCACCTCACAGCTGTTTGGGAGGTGTTATTAAACCCCTCAGCGTCTCCTAGGAAACCAATTGTTTGGTTTGCAGGCTCTCTGTAAACACAGCAGAAATTGAGGATTTTTTTTGAATACTTGTCCTTCAAATGAAGGTATTTACCTCACAGAAAACACCTCACAACTACCTCACAACTGTGTGTATGAAGGTATTTACCTCACAGAAAACACCTCACAACTACCTCACAACTGTGTGTATGAAGGTATTTACCTCACAGAAAACACCTCACAACTACCTCACAACTGTGTGTATGAAGGTATTTACCTCACAAAAAACACCTCACAGAAAACACCTCACAACTGCCTCACAACTGTATGTATGAAGGTATTTACCTCACAGAAAACACCTCACAACTGCCTCACAACTGTGTGGGAGGAGCTATAGAATCCCCTTACAGCTGTGCGTGAGGAGTTTTAGTTACCTCAGCGTCTCCTAGGAAACCAATGTAAACATAAGCATGCAGCCTCTAAGCAGAGACTCAGATCCTGGATTTTTCTTAAATACTTGTCCTATTCAAATGATTGTATTTTAAAAACTATAAATCGTACAGCGAAGACCCTTGCTCTAAGCAGAGGAAAGTTCCCTGAGTCATATCACCACAGTGTGTGGGAGGAGCTATAGAAAGCCCTCACAGATGTGTGTATGAAGGTTTTTACCTCAGCGTCTCCTAGGAAACCAATATAAACATATACAAGCAGCTAAGCAGAGGAAAGTTCCCTCAGCCTTGTGTGGGAGGAGCAGGGCCGGCGCTCCCACTAGGCGAACTAAGCAGCCGCCTAGAGCGCACTGCCGACAGGGAGCGCTGCCACAGCTGCTGGGTCTTCTACAGAAGATCGGTTCCTCCTCAGCCGATGGTGACTGATGCGGAGTGTAGCGGAAGGGCTCTATATGGCTGGCTGCAGAGTGACTAGGCAGGGAGAAGAAGCAGACAGATTGTCCCCTTCGCTGCACTAAGCTAGAGGTGACCATGCTGATATCCAGCAGGCAGCAGCAGCCGTGGGTGTCAGCTCTCTGCCCGCCCCGCCTCCCTCTCTGGGTGATGTGCAACCATTGGAGGAGCAGGGCATAGACACCCAGAATGGATCCACCCAGGCCTAGAATGGCCACACGCTGGGCCGAAGCCACTTGTCCTGGAGGAGTGTGGAGCCCAAAGCAAAGCTGATCCTGCAGCTTACCCAGCCTGTGACATGTGGAGGGAGATGGAAAGAAGTGCTCCAAGGTAGGAACTTGTCAGGTGGTGGGGGAAGCGCTGGGGATGATCTTATCACTGGTGTGTGACCCCCTCCACTTGGCTGCATCCATCCACCTAGCTGTCCACTTTGCTATATTCTCCCTCCACCACGCTGCACCCCCCCCTCCCCCCCTCTGCTCTCCACCTGGCTGCACTTCCCCTCCTCTGCTGTCCACCTGGCTGCACTTCCCCTCCTCTGCTGTCCACCTGGCTGCACTTCCCCTCCCTCTGCTCTCCACCTGGCTGCACTTTCCCTCTTCTGTCCACCTGGCTGCACCCCCTCCTCTGCTCTCCACCTGGCTGCACTTCCTCTCTGCTGTCCACCTGGCTGCACCCCCCCCTCTGCTGTCCACCTGGCTGCACTTCCCCTCTGCTGTCCACCTGGCTGCACTTCCCCTCCTCTGCTGTCCACCTAGCTGCCCTTCCCCTCTGCTGTCCACCTGGCTGCCCTTCCCCTCCTCTGCTGTCCACCTGGCTGCCCTTCCCCTCCTCTGCTGTCCACCTGGCTGCACCCCCTCCTCTGCTGTCCACCTGGCTGCCCTTCCCCTCTGCTCTCCACCTGGCTGCACTTTCCCTCTTCTGTCCACCTGGCTGCACTTCCCCTCCTCTGCTGTCCACCTAGCTGCCCTTCCCCTCTGCTGTCCACCTGGCTGCCCTTCCCCTCCTCTGCTGTCCACCTGGCTGCACCCCCTCCTCTGCTGTCCTCCTGGCTGCACCCCCTCCTCTGCTGTCCACCTGGCTGCCCTTCCCCTCTGCTGTCCACCTGGCTGCACCCCCTCCTCTGCTGTCCACCTGGCTGCCCTTCCCCTCTGCTGTCCACCTGGCTGCCCTTCCCCTCTGCTCTCCACCTGGCTGCACTTTCCCTCTTCTGTCCACCTGGCTGCACTTCCCCTCTGCTGTCCACCTGGCTGCACTTCCCCTCTGCTCTCCACCTGGCTGCACTTCCCCTCTGCTCTCCACCTGGCTGCACTTCCCCTCTGCTGTCCACCTGGCTGCACTTTCCCTCTGCTCTCCACCTGACTGAACCCCCCTCCTCCTCTCCACCTGGCTGCACCTCTCCTCTCCACCTGGCTGCACCTCTTCTCTCCTCTCCACCTGGCTGCACTTCCCCTCCCTCTGCTCTCCACCTGGCTGCACTTTCCCTCTTCTGTCCACCTGGCTGCACCCCCTCCTCTGCTCTCCACCTGGCTGCACTTCCTCTCTGCTGTCCACCTGGCTGCACCCCCCCTCTGCTGTCCACCTGGCTGCACTTCCCCTCTGCTGTCCACCTGGCTGCACTTCCCCTCTGCTGTCCACCTGGCTGCCCTTCCCCTCTGCTGTCCACCTGGCTGCACTTCCCCTCTGCTGTCCACCTGGCTGCACTTCCCCTCTGCTGTCCACCTGGCTGCCCTTCCCCTCTGCTCTCCACCTGGCTGCACTTTCCCTCTTCTGTCCACCTGGCTGCACTTCCCCTCCTCTGCTGTCCACCTAGCTGCCCTTCCCCTCTGCTGTCCACCTGGCTGCCCTTCCCCTCCTCTGCTGTCCACCTGGCTGCACCCCCTCCTCTGCTGTCCTCCTGGCTGCACCCCCTCCTCTGCTGTCCACCTGGCTGCCCTTCCCCTCTGCTGTCCACCTGGCTGCACCCCCTCCTCTGCTGTCCACCTGGCTGCCCTTCCCCTCTGCTGTCCACCTGGCTGCCCTTCCCCTCTGCTCTCCACCTGGCTGCACTTTCCCTCTTCTGTCCACCTGGCTGCACTTCCCCTCTGCTGTCCACCTGGCTGCACTTCCCCTCTGCTCTCCACCTGGCTGCACTTCCCCTCTGCTCTCCACCTGGCTGCACTTCCCCTCTGCTGTCCACCTGGCTGCACTTTCCCTCTGCTCTCCACCTGACTGAACCCCCCTCCTCCTCTCCACCTGGCTGCACCTCTCCTCTCCACCTGGCTGCACCTCTTCTCTCCTCTCCACCTGGCTGCACTTCCCCTCTGCTGTCCACCTGGCTGCACTTTCCCTCTGCTCTCCACCTGACTGAACCCCCCTCCTCCTCTCCACCTGGCTGCACCTCTCCTCTCCACCTGGCTGCACCTCTCCTCTCCACCTGGCTGCACCTCTCCTCTCCACTCCACCTGGCTGCACCTCTCCTCTCCACTCCACCCCACCTGGCTGCACCTCTCCTCTCCACTCCACCCCACCTGGCTGCACCTCTCCTCTCTACTCCACCCCACCTGGCTGCACCTCTCCTCTCCACTCCAAGTGGCTGCACCTCTCCTCTCCACCTGGCTGCACCTCTCCTCTCCACTCCACCTGGCTGCACCTCTCCTCTCCACTCCACCCCACCTGGCTGCACCTCTCCTCTCCACTCCACCTGGCTGCACCTCTTTTCTCCACTCCACCCCACCTGGCTGCACCTCTCCTCTCCACTCCACCTGGCTGCACCTCTCCACTCCACCTGGCTGCACCTCTCCTCTCCACCTGGCTGCACCTCTCCTCTCCACCTGGCTGCACCTCTCCTCTCCACCTGGCTGCACCTCTCCTCTCCACCTGGCTCTATCCCTCCACCTACCTGCACCCCCCCTCCTGTCCACCTGGCTCTATCCCTTCACCTGGCTGAACCCCTTCTCCACCTGGACCAGTTCTGGTGCTAAAATTTAATTCATTTTATTTATTTTTTTTTGGGGTGGGGGCGCAAGTAGCTGGTCTCGCCTAGGGCGCAAAATAGTCTAGCACCGGCCCTGGGGAGGAGCCAACTCACACTCAGAGCTGTTTGTGAGCAGTTATAAAACTCCACAGCGTCTCCTAGGAAACCAATTGTTTGGTTTGCAGCCTCTCTGTAAACACAGCAGAAATTGAGGAATGTCTTTTATTACATGTCCTGTTAAATGGTTGTATTTTAAAAACTATAAATCGTACAGCGAATATCTTTATATTTTACGAATCACAAGACCCAGACCTACATTTTGATGTATAGTATGTCTCTGAAATAATAAAATTGAAGGCACAGTCGCAGTTTACAAATTCCAAAGCAGATTTTAGTTTTCTAAACTTTGACCTCCATTGACTTCCATTGAAATAATGGATGGCGTAGGTTGCAAACAAATTATCATATTGTGAAAACGGTTTGATCAATCACTTAGCCGTGAACACATCTGGTGGCAGCAGGGATAGCTGAACGTTTTGATATAAGATTTGTGTAGGTCGGCTTGAAAATGAGGGTGTGGTCGCAGTTTACAAATCATGTGCTGATTTTTCATTTTTAGAAATCCCACACTCTAGCTCTCCCCATTCATTCCTATGGGAAAATTTTGCCGCAAAAATGACGATATTTCGCGAACGATTCGGCGAAACGTTCCACACAGTAATAGCCCACCGATCGGGAACAATCCGCACGATTCGATATATTACTCGTTTATGTAGTGTAAAAACTGTGGGAAGAGTTAGGGTGGCAAATTTGGCTATAATAAGAATAAGAATAATAATATATATGTGAGATAACAATAAGTGCTCTTGCTATGCAAGACCACTTAATAATAATATATATGTGAGATAACAATAAGTGCTCTTGCTATGCAAGACCACTTAATAATATATATGTGAGATAACAATAAGTGCTCTTGCTATGCAAGACCACTTAATAATATATATGTGAGATAACAATAAGTGCTCTTGCTATGCAAGACCACTTAATTAACTTGTCTAAGCCTATAATTAGCTAGTCTATTAAGATTCTGATAAGCACAATAATGTAAAGTTAGTTATGAAAACACACACACACTGCTGCCAGTAAAAACAATATCTTATTTATTTCCCAAGAAAATAGGAATATTCTAACATCATACAATAAACAGCAGAATATATAGAGCATATAACAACAAAACAACGTCAAATATACTTATCACATACTCTGGATCATGGGTCTTCAAACTATTCAGTTGTTCAGGAACTACAATTCCCATCATGCCTAGTCATGTCTGTGAATGTCAGAGTTTTACAATGCCTCATGGGATGTGTAGTTCTGCAACAGCTGGAGGGCCATAGTTTGAAGATCCCTGCTCTAGATAGACTCATGGCTGGGCTCTGGATGGCAAAAGAGAGCCTGGCCTCATGGCTTAGGTCCAAGCCAGCATCCAGAGCAAGGGAAAAAGGTATCTAATCAGATTTTGCCAAGCAGTAGTCCTTGTAATATATTATATTGGCCTATAGGGGCAGCATTGTCCATGTATTACCTCCAGGAGCTTGTTGATCGTTTGATCTTTGTCATCAATCATGCTGGCAGCCATTGCTTGTATCACACCAGGTGGGCTGGAGCCAAGCCCTCTTGCTATGCAGACAACTTGGGGCCATCTCCCTGTATGAACCAGGAAGCAAAATTCCAGAACTATTATATTAAACCATGTTGCCTTCCAACACACTGTGTAAAATGGACTTAAAAAAACTGAATACAATGACTTGCAAATCTCATAAACCCATATTTTGTTCACAATAGGAAATAGAAAACAGATCAAATGTTTAAACTGAGAAAATGTTCCATTTTAAGAAAAAAGCAAGTTCATCTTGAAATTGATGGCCGCAACATGTCTCCAAAAAGTTGGGACAGGTCAACAAAAAGCTGGCAAAGTGGTACTAACAGGGAAGAGCTGGAAGAATACTTTTGAAACAAATTAGGTTAATTAGCAATAGTTCAGTAACATGAAATATAGAAAGAGGTAGCACTCACATTGCCACATCCATAAATATTAGAGGAAACAAATAAAGGCACTCGAAGAGTTACCATAGGCCGGACTTTAAAGGGGGAAGTAGAATTTTTTTTTTTATTGAAATAAGTACATAATATGTTCAAAAAGTGTTCAGAATGATACAAGTTATACAGTGAGCCCTTGTGCATCGATGCGTTTCACCATTTGGCTTCTTCAGGACGAGATCAAGGTTCAAAGATGTGACAAAGAGAGAGAATGAGTCTCACTGTCTTATAGTAGACTATGTCTCATTTGAAAGATATCCAGTGGCCGTGGGAGTTTGTAACAACCGGATCCAATATGTGGAGTGGTTCCAAAAGAATGCAGGGAAATAGACCACAAACGGCTAATTTTTCACTGGAATTCAGGAATTATTAGGCAGAGATATGAGAGCGTCTAGTAGAGCATACAATAAGTGACCCTGTTTAAAGATCTGAGGTCCAAAGAGGGACTACACAAATGGAGCTCGCGGGGGCTGATGGCATACAGTATATTATAGTCCAATGACACGCTTAACCCATGCACACGCAAAAATTACGGAATTACTAAGCAGGGGCATGAAGACATCACAGGGCATACAACAAATGACCGTATCAAGAGATCCAGAGTCCAGAAAAGGGCTGCAGGAATGGAGCTTGTGGGTGCTAGCGGGATATAGTGTAGCCCAACTGCACACTTGATCCGTAAAGGAAGGATATTGGTGGCAAAAAACATGGGTATGCCCCTGGGAGACAGCCTGTCGCTGTGCCAAAGCTCCGTTCCTGCAGCCCTTTTCTGGACTCCGGATCTCTTGATACGGACATTTGTTGTATGCCCTGTGATGTCTTCATGTTCTGCATAATAATTCCGTAATTTTTGCGTGAGCAGATCATTTCTGATTGGATTAAGCATGTAGTTGGACTATAATATATGCCATCAGCACCCAGGAGCTCCACTTGTGTAGTCCCGCTTTGGACCTCGAATTTCTCAACAGGGTCACTTATTGTATGCTCTGCAATACTAGATGCTCTCATGTCTCTGCCTAATAATTCCTGAATTCCAATGCAAAATTAGCCGTGTGCAGTCTATTTCCCTGCAGTCCTTTGGAACCACTCCACATATTGGACCCGGTTGTTACAAACTCCCCGGCCACTGGATATATTTTCAAGTGAGACATAGTCTACTATAAGACAGTGAGACTCATTCTCTCTCTTTGTTACATCTTTGAACCTTGATCGCGTCCTGAAGAAGACAAACAGTGAAACGCGTCGATGCACAAGGGTTCATTGTATAACTTGTATCATTCTACATTATTTTTAAAACTGAACACTTTTTGAACATATTATGTACTTTTTTCAATACAATTTTTATTTTTTATACTTCCCCATTTTTGCCTATGCCTTTAAAGTCCGGCCTATGGTAATTCTTTGAGTGCCTTTCTTTGTTTACAGGTCAGTAACATGGTTGGGTATAAAAAGAGCATCTTAAAGTCAGATAGCCAGATTTAGAGAGACTTACGACGGCGTATCAGTAGATACGCCGTCGTAAGTCCGAATGAGCGCCGTCGTATCTTTGCGCGCATTCTTAAAATGAGATACGCCTCACTGTTGCTAAGATACGACCAACGTAAGTCTCCTACGCCGTCGTATTTTATGTGCATATTTACGCTGGCTGCTAGGGGCGTGTACGTGGATTTATGCATCGAATATGTAAATGAGCAAGATACGCCGATTCACGAACGTACGTACGCCCGTCGCAGTAAGCTACGCCGTTTACGTAAGACAAACGCCGGCGTAAAGATTAACCACCAAAAAGATGGCGCAACCCATGCAAGGTATGGATGACGGAACAGCCGTCGTATTTTACGTTGTTTGCGTAAGCGTACGTGAATGGGGCTGGGCGTAGGTTACGTTCACGTCGAAAGCATTGAGTATTTGCGACGTGATTCTGAGCATGAGCACGCATGCGCCGTACCAACGGCCCTCATTTACATGGGGTCAGGGTTACTTTACATGTAGCACGCCCACTACCTGCCTAATTTGAATTAGGCGGGGTTACGCCGGGCCATTTGAGCTACGCCGACTTAACTTAAAGAGCAAGTGCTTTGTGAATACTGGCCTTGCCTCACTATGTTACGTTGGCGTAGTGCAAATGGCATGCGCTACGCCGAACTAAAGATGCGCCCGTCTCTCTGAATCTGGCTAAGAGTGTCTTAGCCCTCCGTAGCGCAAAGCTACGGATGGCCCCCCAAATTACTAGAGGCCCCGCCTGGTGAGAAGTCATTTTCGACCCTTCACCCCGCTTCTCAACTCGCTGGCTGCATGGGAGAAGAGGTAAGAAGTCAGCATCCCCCGCTTCTCACTTTAATATAAGATGTAATTTCCGACAGCAGAACACCCCCTCCCCCCGCTTCAACTTTAATCTTTAATGTGACATGTCATTTTCGGCAGCCCCCCGCTTCTCAACTTTAATGTGACATGTCATTTTGCTTAGGGCCCCAGGGAGGTCAGGATCGGCACTGAATACACATGAACCTGAAGTGACTGCTGATGACGTCTTTCTGATTGGCTTGTTGGTTTCCCAGTCCATCCTGGGATATCTCATACCTGCAATACCTACAAAACAAAGCAAAGCTAAAGCTGAACTAAAGCCTCTCAAAAGCTGCAGGTGCTGTAAGCGAGCTCTGTCATAAACTTCTATGGAAGCTTTGAAGATGCTTTGAAGCCCCAAGAAAGTAACATGTGGTAAATAATTGGAGCGAAGCAAAGCAAAGTAAACATGACTGTAAGCTTACCATTTTCTTTAGTGACAGGAGATTGCCATTAAATTTGCTTTAAAGAAGCGTGTTCAATGCCACATTTTGAAGCAAGCATAAAGGAGCCCTAAGGGATGCCATCAGCAGTCACTTTTGGTTTATGTCTATCTGTTCTGGAAGTGCCTCGTGCATGCGTCACATCTGGTGTGCAACGTGAAGCAGCAGGAAGGAGTGCAGGGTTCTGACTGCAGCAGGGCAACTAGCAGATGGCACATATGATGTACAAAATGGGATCGCTATAGTGTAAGATGAGCAGGGAATGGGGATAGAGACAGCAGAGAATCAGCAGAGCTTGGGGACCAAAGCAGGAGAAACTAGCAATGTCACACGTGGTGCGCAGAGTGGGAGCAATATAGTGGGAGGTGAGTGGGGACCAGAGAGAGAGGAGGATCAGCAAACCAGAGGATCAGCAGAGTTGGGGGTTACTACTGAGTGGTGGATCAGCAGAGCTGGAGGTTACTCCTGAGTAGGGCATCAGCAGAGCTGGGCTACTACTGAACAGGGGATCTGCTGAACGAGGGTACTATTAAGCTGGGAATTTGCTGAAAGAGGGTAAAAATGAGCTGGGGATCTGCTGAACAAGGTTATAATGAGCAGGGTATCTGCTGGGAGTACTACTGTTCTACTTGTCCCCTTTAAAACAAATTTAAAATTAACACACACACACAGGGCATTTGCCAAGCTCCATAAAAGATTCAACAATGTGTTGGAAGAACAACAACGTGTAATGTAAAGTACTGTGAACTATATAGTGTATGCATTATAACTTTCTATCCAGCAGGTGGCATTGCAGTATGATAGTGTCTATTCTATGATACAAAGTAATAACAGGATGTACCGTCTGTATCTTAATATGTACTTGTGTACATATTCTCTTCCTGTTCTATGATAAAAGGCATGTAATATATTTCTCCATAAAAGTAAAACCCTTTGCTGTATCCAAGAAGCTGCCAAAGCATGATTTTAATACCCTGCTAATAAAAAGCACCTAGGAAGCACCACGGAAGCATCAAAAACACATACAAAAAAACATGTTGAAGTGGTATGCGCTTTAACCACTTAAGGACCCCTTCATGCCGATTTACGTCGACAGAATGGCACGTGGGGTCGCGTGGGCGCGTGACCCGGTGCGAAGCTCTGTGACCGCGGCTGCGGGGCTCGCGGACCCGATCACCGCTGGAGTCCCGCGATCAATCCCCGGAGCTGAGGAACGGGGAGAGCTGTGTGCATACCCGACGCTGGAATACGACGCGAACTCCACCCAGCTGCGGCCGCGGTACTGCATCCTAAGATCCGACGGTGTAAGACAATTACACCTGTCGGATCTAAGGGCTATCTATGTCGTATCTCTTCTGTGAATCTGGCCCTGAGCAACACTGGTCACCAGGGTCATCAAAACTAGTGTCCCCATGAGAAGATACAATTTTACTGTTCTAGGGACAACAGGGGAACGCTCCCCAATACTTAAGCGAGAAAATAAAACCCTACGTCACCAAGCGCATGCTCCGGTCAACCAATCAAAACCTTCTCCAAATTCCTAAATCCCGCTACAAATCGAAGGGAGAACGCATATTTTCGGTCCAAGGACCTAGGCTCTGGAATGCTCTACCCACTACCATCCGCTTGGAGGAAAACCATCGGGCCTTTAGGAAAAAACTAAAGACCCACCTCTTCTGAAGGACCGGTACAACTCTGGATGTCAAGCGCCTTGAGGCAATTAAGTTCGCATTTGTTGCGCTATACAAGTCACTCACTCACTCACTCACTCACTCACAACACAAAATTAGGGGATTTTCTTTTACTTTCATTTTTATGCAAAAATAATAAACAGGACAAATAGAGAGGGTGAACCTCCCTAACCGAGGCAGAGTCAACGATAAAAACCTGACAGGGTTTTAAATCCCTCTCCACTCTATCCAAAACAAAAATAAGTTTTTCCTTTATGGTTGTTGTTAGACTTACTGTACATTTACAGTAAGTTGCTTAGCATGAGTGTCTACTATATGATGAACGTGCAACCATCTATTATGCTGTGTATGAGTAAAGCATCAGTATTGATAGACAGAAAAAAAAAACATTGGGCCGGATTCAGATACATTGGAGTATCTGTCGGCACGGCGTAACGTATCTCAGATACGGTACGCCGCCGTAACTTAGGGCGCAAGTTCCGTATGCAGAAAGAACTTGCGCTCTTAGTTACGGCGGCGTAACGTATGTTGTCCGGCGTAAGCCCGCCTAATTCAAATGGGGATGATGTGGGCGTGTTTTATTTAAATGAATGGTGACCCTGCATATTTGACGTATTTTACGAACGGCGCATGCGTCGTTCGTGAAAAAATCCCAGTGAGCATTTTTGAAATTACGTCGCAAGTCGTCATTGCTTTAGACATGAACGTAACTGACGTACAGCCCTATTCGCGAACGACTTACGCAAACGACGTAAAATTTTCAAAACTCGACGCGGGAACGACGTCCATACTTAACATTGGCTACGCCTCATATAGCAGGGGTAACTTTACGTCGGAAAAAGCCTAACGTAAACGACGTAAAAAAATGCGCCGGGCGGACGTACGTTTCTGAATCGGCGTATCTACCTAATTAGCATATTCATTGCGTAAATATACGGAAGCGCCACCTAGCGGCCAGCGTAAATATGCAGCCCAAGATACGATGGTGTAAGAGACTTACGCCGGTCTGATCTTAGGGAAATCTATGCGTAACTGATTCTATGAATCAGTCGCATAGTTACGACCCCGCACACTCAGAGATACAACGGCGTATCTCCGTTCTGAATTCAGGTCAGTATGTACAATTTTGTTGGTGCTAAATATTCATGTGCTGAAAAATTGTTTTCCCGATTTTCAGAGGGCCAAAAACAACATTGCCATGACCATAATCTTAGCTGTTTGGCAAGTGACAAGGGTCGAGACAAGTTAAAACACTGCCAGGGGTGCTAACATCTGTCACATTTTATTCCCATTATTTATATGTTCCTTAAAAAAGCTGTTGCTGCAGCTGCTCCAGCACCCCTGGCAGTGTTATAGTATGTCCCAAATCACTGTTCCTGGATGGTTTGGTCTGCATATAAATGTGGAGAGAAATGTAAAGCTGTAGGAGATACAAAAAGAAAATCATATACATAATGCTAGTGTAGCGGCCTGCTACTTAGGCTGCATTCACACCTAAGCGACAAAACGCCCGACGCGGGACGCTTCTGTCGCTAGAGGGGAGAATTCCCATTGCCGTCTATGGAGATGGTTCACATCTCATAGACGCGCAACGCCTGTCGCCTGAAAAAAAGTCCCGGACCCTTTTTTTCACGCGACAGGCGCGTTTTCCCATAGACAGCAATGGGAATACTTTAGAAAAAAAAAACAGATACATTTGTAATCGCGGCAAATCTGCCGCTACACGCGTACGCGGCTGTCGCTTAGGTGTGAATGCAGCCTTACTGGTAGGCGCTGCTTTAAATTTAAGGGGTAGTCTAAGATTTAGTTGACTCAGACTGTGGCCCGGATTCAGAGAGCAGTTACGACGGCGTATCTCCGGATACGCCGTCGTAACTCTGAGTTGCGGGGTCGTATCTATGCGACTGATTCATAGAATCAGTTACGCATTGATTTCCCTAAGATCTGACCGGCGTAAGTGTCTTACACCGTCGTATCTTAGGCTGCATATTTACGCTGGCCGCTAGGTTGCGCTTCCGTAGATTTACGCAAGGAATATGTTAATTAGGTAGATACGCCGATTCAGAAACGTACGTCCGCCCGTCGCATTTTTTTACGTCGTTTACGTTCGGCTTTTTCCGGCGTAAAGTTACCCCTGCTTTATGAGGGGTATCCTATGTTAAGTATGGACGTTGGGCCAGCGTAGATTTTTCCGTCGATTACGTCATTTGCGTAAGTCGTTCGCGAATAGGCCTGTACGTAAGTTACGTTCACGTCTAAAGCATTGACGATTTGCGGCGTAATTTCGAGCATGCGCACCGGGATTCTTTCACGAACGGCGCATGCGCCGTTTGTAAAAAACTTCAAATACGTGGGGTCACTATTAATTTAAATAAAACACGCCCACATCATCCACATTTGAATTCCACAGGCTTACGCTGGACCACATACAGTACGTTACACTGCCTTGCGCCCTAATTTACGGCGGCGTAACGTATCTGAGATACGTTACGCCCGCCGAGAGATACACTATTGTATCTGAATCGGGGCCTGTATGTTTTTCACTAAATTTGGGCCTCTGTTCCAGCCATGGCTGTACTGTGAGTGACCACTATTGTTGTCTGGGGTGTCCTTATCACTCCAGGCCAAGGGTGGTAGCAGTCAGGTCAAGCTGTTTTGGGTGTTCCCCTTCAGCAGCCAATCAGAGGGAGTTGATCATCCTGTTGTGCATGCTGGGGAGGAGTACTTAAGGGACAGACGTCATTAGCCCGGGGTCGTCGTTCTCGATCCTGGGTCTGTCATCCCACCACCCCCCGTGCGTGGCCCTCATGGCCGGGGGTGCGTGTTCATGAGTTCCTGGCTCTGGGACCACGTTGATCCGGGGTTGTGATCTACTATGTAGGCCTCATAGTCAGACTGGGTCTACAGTTGCAGAGTGGTCCTGTGCTGTCCGTCCTGAGGGAGGAAGCCACCCGATGAAGAACCTGTCTTGGAGAGCACCGAGCACGAGGCTGGTATCTCAGGAGAGGCCTTTATCGAAAGACGCACTACTACTGAAAGGCTGAATGATGGTCGCCAGTCAGTTCTGAGTTCACAAAAGTTTATTCAGGAGAGATCCGGGTGCTTAATCCTGTGTTGAGAAGGATTCTGTAACAAATACATCTCCACCTTTGGGAAGGTCTGTGATAGAGACTTTGGTAAAGTTTCCGTGTGACACCCTGGCTGCTAGGCTAGTGAGAAAGGCCTATCCGGGTGCGCAATACCCACTCTGGCTAGAGTGGCGACGAAAGCTACGTTGCTGGAAGCAGGAGTGTTTCCGAACAAAGTTATACACCTGAACCTGTTACCTATTACCTTTTCCACCTCTTCAACTACTACTTTTATTATTTTATTACGTTGGGTAATAAAGCAAAGAAAAAGAAACCTAAAGTGCGGACATTGAAGTTTTTCTCAACTCTCATCGTATACCCTAGACGGCGAAGAAATAGAGGTAACATGCTGCCCAAAACAAACCAGCAGCTCCTTGTGGGGCTGTCTTGGCTCCTCCCCACTTTTGGTAACCCCCCTGGTAAGCACTCTCCCAAGGGGGTTACCTTGCGGGCGCGCTCCCGAGTCCTGTTTTCGGCGTCCATAGCCGCCGACTACAGGACTCGACCCTGCCCCCGGTCCTCGCATCATTGGAGTTCATTGACAGCGGCGGGAGCCAATAGCTGCGCTGCTATCAATCTATCCAATGAAGAGCCGAGAAGACCGAGCAAAGGTAGAGCGCGTTTGAAATGCGGAACTTTCCAGGGCTCAGGTAAGTAAAACGGGGGGGGGGGGGGGGGGGCTAGTGATCGTAAGATGTTTTTTCACCTTAATGCATAGGATGCATTAAGGTGAAAAAACATGAACCTTTACAAGCTCTTTAACTCTGATATCTAAGGCCCCATACACACGGGAGGATTTATCCGCGGATACGGTCCAGCGGACCGTTTCCGCGGATAAATCCTCTCGAGGATTTCAGCAGATTTTAATGCGATGGAGTGTACTCACCATCGCATTGAAATCCGCGCCGAAATCGTCTGGCGATGACGTGTCGCGCCGTCGCCGCGATTATGACGCGGCGACGTGCGCGACGCTGTCATATAAGGAATTCCACGCATGCGTCGAATCATTACGACGCATGCGGGGGATCCCTTCGGACGGATGGATCCGGTGAGTCTGTACAGACCAGCGGATCCATCCGTTGGGATGGATTCCAGCAGATGGATATGTTCTGCATGTCAGCAAATATCCGATCTGCTGGAATCCATCCCAGGGGAGATATATCCGCGGAAAAAGATCCGCTGGCGTGTACACACCATAGGATCTATCCGCTGAAACCCATTTGCTGGGATTTATCTGCGGATGGATTCTATGGTGTGTACGGGGCCTAAGAGTCGCTACAAGAAAACACTCTTAGTACATTTAATCAATGTGACCCGGATCTGTATATCTCAAATGTAGAAGTGCACTGACCCCCCCTCAATAGGACAATGGTTCTCTGTGATTGATGAAATCCAATAGATGGAGGAACTCATGGCAGCTATGAAAAGAAAAGATGAACAGCATTGGAATGCTTTCCAATTATTCCAGGACTACCGCTCCTACCTTGCTCAATAATCTCACAATTCACATTGAACGGTAGTCTGGTGTTTTTTTCTTCTTCAGAAATCTTGTATGAGGAAGGGGAAGAGTGACCATATTTCTCTCATACTCTCCCTTTCTCTTCTCCCATACCCTCTCTATTTTCCTCTACCCCTTTCCCTCCCTTCTCTCTAATTCAAATAATATATTTTTTCCTTTCCTCTTCTGTCAGGGCCAAGATATGAACTCACAACCTCTGCTGCAGTGGCCCATGGTGGCAGTGGGGTTATGGTATGGGCAGGCGTATGGTATGGACAACGAACACAGGTGCATTTTATTGATGGCATTTTGAATGCACAGAGATACTGCGACGAGTTCCTGAGGCCCGTAGGGTGACCAGATTTTTAAAATGAAATCCGGGACATTTTTATTTTTTTATTACTAGTAATGGCGGCAATCAGCGACTCTCTGCTTCACAGCCTGTTAAGTCTTATGCCACGTACACAGAATAATTTTTCGGCATATAATTTATAATGATGGTGTGTGGGCTTCACATCATTTTTAGGGTTCTGAAAAACGACAAAAAAAAATAAAAATTCGAACATGCTGCGTTTTTTAACAACGTTTTAAACAATGTCATTTTTCGGGTTGTAAAAAATGATCGTGTGTGGGCTAAAACGACGTTAAAAACCCGCGCATGTTCAGAAGCAAGTTATGAGACGGGAGCGCTCGATCTGGTAAAACTACCGTTTGTAATGGAGTAAGCACATTCATCACGCTGTAACAGACAGAAAAGCACAAATCGTCTTTTACTAACAGGAAATCAGCTAAAGGGTGACGCCATCAGAATGGAACTTCCCCTTTATAGTGCCGTCGTACGTGTTGTACGTCACCGCGCTTTGCTAGAGCATTTTTTATAAACGATCGTGTGTGGGCAACGTCGTTTTAATGATGAAGTTGGAAAAAACTTTGTTTTTTACATGCCGAAAAATGATCGTGTGTACGCGGCATTACTCTCCGGGCCCCGGCTACTACTGGGTGGGGAGCGGAGGAAGATCACTCCGCCAGGGAAGGCAAGGAGATAGGCAGGTGGCTGGCCGGGACTTGAGCCAAGGCAGAAGAACTTGCGAGCGAAGCTGAATGGGCATGCACCCGAAACTGAAGAAATATTCCCTCCGCTCCGACCAGCACATGATCATCAGAAAGAGACACAGATAATGGAGAAAAATACACCCCCTAAGCTAGTAGGAGCAGCAGAGTGGGGAGTGAAATTCAGTTTTTTTTTTATTCTGCACTGACTGGCCCAGATTCTCAAAGGGCTTACGACGGCGCAATGCCATGTACGCTGTCGTAAGTCCTAATCTGGGCTGTCGTATCTATGCGACTGATTCTTAGAATCAGTTACGCATAGATATCCATTAGATCCGACAGGCGTAAGGCTCTTACGCCGTCGGATCTTAAATGCAATTTTTTTTTTGTTTGCTAGGTTTCGCCTCCGTCTTTTTCCCAGTCGAGTATGCAAATTAGCTAGATACGCGAATTCCCGAATGTACGCGTGGCCGACGCAGTAAAGTTACGACGTTTACGTTAGGCTTGTCCCGGCGTAAAGTTGCAGCTGGGAATATGAGGCGCAATCAATGTTATGTATGGCCGTCGTTCCCGCGTCAAAATTGATAAATTTACGTTGTTTGCGTAAGTCGTCAGTGAATGGGGCTGGATGCCATTTATGTTCACGTCGAAACCAATGACGTCCTAGCGACGTCATTTGGAGCAATGCACCCTGGGATATTTTACGGACGGCGCATGCGCAGTACGTTCGGTGCGGGAATGCGCTTAATTTAAATGCTACACGCCCCCTACCCGCCTAATTTGAATTAGGCGGGCTTGCGCCGGGTGATTTACGCTACGCCGCCGCAACTTTACAGGCAAGTTCTTTGTGAATAAAGCACTTGCCCACAAAACTTGCGGTGGCGTAACGTAAATCAGATACGTTACGCCCGCCCAGTTCCTGCCAATATCCAGCAACTTTGCACAGCCATTGAAGTGTGATGGACCAACATTCCACAGGCCACAATCAGGGCCACCATCAGGAGGGTATCAGGCATTACACCTGTAAGGGGCCCGAATGTTCCCAGGGGCCCGGCTTCCCACCTTCTCAGCTCACGGCTGAGAGGAGAGGATAAAACATTAATTTCTGTAGTCCCTCCCCCCCCTCTCATGCAGCTGTGAGAGGAGACAAAACACTTTCACTTTCAGTTTGCGGCCGAAGGAAGAGGTGAGTGAGATGCCAGTGTCAGCCAGCCAGGTTCTGAATTCGCAGCCAGACCCCCACTTCTCAATCAATTCGCGGCCAGCCCCCCCCCCCCAGTTCTCAAATCGCGGCAGCACCCCCCCGGTTATCAATTTGCGGCAGAACAACCGCCCCCCGGTTCTCAATTTGCGGCAGCACACCCCCCCTTCTCAATTCGCGGCACCCCACCCCCCCCGGTTCTGTGCTCCAGGGGCCCCATGCCTGAAGCTGTGTGAGGGGCCCCAAAATTTCTGATGGCTGCCCCACAATTAACATGTTGATCAACTCTATGCGAAGGAGATGTGCTGCACTGCGTGAGGCAAATGGTGGTCACACCAGATACTGACTGGTTTTCAGATATCCGGACCCCCCCCCCCCTATACAGTAAAAGTGCACATTTTAGAGTGACCTTTTATTGTGGCCAGCCTAAGGCACACCTGTGCAATAATCAGGCTGTCTAATCAGCATCTGGATATGCCACATCTAGGAGGTGGATGGATTATCTCGACAAAGGAGAAGTGCTCACTAACACAGATTTAGACAGGTTTGTGACCAATATTTGAGAGAAATAGGCCTTTTGCGTACATAGAAAAAGCTGTAGATCTTTGAGCTCAGCTCATAAAAAAATAGGGGCAAACACAAAAGTGTTATGCGTTTATAATTTGGCTTAGTGTATATTCCCAGAGCCGTCTTTAATGTTGATTGAACCCTGGGCAAAGATTTTCTTGAGGTTCCCCCAAATGCTATTTTGCTCTCGACCTGCTCTGAGACATACAATAAACATCAGCTAGACTTAAAATCAGTTTACTGTATGAGATCAGGCAGTGATTGCGATTGGTTGCCAGAGGTTACAGCATATCATTACCACTTACTGGGGTGGATTCAGTAAGCAATTGCGTCTGCGTAACCATAGTTACGCAGTGCAATTGCTTAGTTGCGCCGGCGTAACGACTTTTCTGCATTCAGAAAGCTTGTTACGCCGACTGCAGCCTAAGATATGACTGGCATAAGGCTCTCATGCCGTCGTATCGTAGGCTGCATTCTTACGATGGCCGCTAGGTGGCGTTCCCGTAGTGGTCAGCGTAGAGTATGCAAATTGCATACCAACGCCGATTCACAACCGTACGCGCGCCCTGCGTACGCATTTTACGTTTGCGTTCATCGGGTTCCGCGTAAGGCTGCTCCTGCTATTAGCAGGGGCAGCTAATGCTAAGTATACCCGTCGTTCCCGCGTCGCGATGTTTGAAAATTAAGTTGTTTGCGTAAGTGAATCGTGAATGGCGCTGGACGCCATTTACGTTCATGTTAAAGCAAATGACGTCCTTGTGACGTCATTTGCCGCAATGCACGTCGGGAAAGTTTCCCGACGGAGCATGCGCACTACGTTCGGCGCGGGAACGCGCCTAATTTAAATGATCCACGCCCCCTACGGGATCATTTAAATTACGCGCCCTTACGCCGGGCAGTTTTAGGGAGCGCACACGCAAATTACGGAGCTGCTGCTTCGTGAATGAAGCGTAGCGCACGTAATTTACGGAGGCGCAGTGTAAAAACGGTACGCTGCGCCTCCCTAAGAGGGCGCAAGTCGTACCTGAATCCAGCCCATTGACTGGTTGCTAGAGGTTACAGCACACATTACAGCTCACTGATTAGTTGCTAGAGGTTACAGGAGCCACGTCACACGACCGCCCAATTGTCAGTTAAAGCGACGCAGTGCCGAATCGCAAAAGGGGCAAGGTCCTTAACCTGCATAATGGTCCGGGTCTTAAGTGGTTAAGACACTTTACATTTTATTTTGCATTTGCTAATTTTGGGAATTTTTTTTAAAATATTGCAAACTAACTATTGTTTCTATGACAACAATATTCCTCCTGTGCATCGTTAATGGTCTGAGACGACTTTCTCTGCATCTACTGAGACAAATACAATTTCAGAAGGGCACTTATTTTTAGATATATCACTAGCTTACATTATTACGCCAGTTATAGTGCCAGGTTTTGTTTTTTTGGAAGATGTGGCACTTTTTTCCCCAAGCAGAGAAACCAGAAAATTTCTACTAAAGTTTACATTTTACTTGGTGCCATAATTAACTCCAGACACGCTCCCGACAGTTATCAATGATAAGATGGCCTAGACTCGGCATTTGTTTTATGTTCTTGCATTGCAACAAGTGAAGGAATATTACCCACTGGGTATGAGTTGCTGTAAAAGTATTCACAAGCACAAAAGGCGATAAATATTATTTGGAAATGTGTTGCCTTGTTTTAAGAAAATGAAATTATATTAGCAATCTTGAGTTAGGATTTTAACCACTTCCATACCGGGCACTTATACACCTTCCCGCCCAGACCAATTTTTAGCTTTCAGTGCTGTTGCACTTTGAATGACAATTGCGCGGTCATGCTACACTGTACCCAAACTACATTTTTATCATTTTGTACCCACAAAAAGAGCTTTATTTTGGTGGTATTTGATTACCTCTGGGATTTTTATTTTCTGCAAAAAAATAAATAAAAAATATTACCGAAAATTTAGAATTTTTTTTGTTTCTGTTATAAAACATTGTAAATAACTGATGGGACTGCAATGATGGGCACTAATAAGGCGGCATTGATGGGCACCAATGAGGTGGCACTGATGGGCGGCACGGATGGGCACTGATAGGCGGCATGGATAGGCGGCACAGATGGGCACGGATAGGCGGCACAGATGGGCACGGATAAGCGGCACGGATAGGCGGCATAGATGGGCACTGATAGGCGGCATGGATGGGCACTGATAGGCAGCATGGATGGGCACTGATAGGTGCCACAGATGGGCATAGATGGGCACTGATAAGTGGCACTATTGTATGTGTTGTACTAATGGATGCCAATCGGTGCCAAACAATGCCTGCCAATCAGTGATGCCCATTGTAGGCACCGATTGTCATCCATTGCGGGCACTGATTGGCATCCATTTTTTGTGTTATTGTCATCCCTGGTGGTCTAGGGTGGCATACCTGTGTTTTTTATTTTTGCATCCCTGGTGGTCCAGTGGGCATCCCTGGTGGTACAGTGGGCATCCTCGGGGGGGGGGGGGCTGTGCTGATAATCGATCAGTACAAACCCCCCCTGTCACAGGAGAAGCCGATCGGCTCTCCTCTACTTGCGTCTGACAGACGCGAGTGAGGAAAACTCGATTACCGGCTTTCCTGTTTACATCGTGATCAGCCGTGATTGGACATGGCCTAGATCGGTGTTGCGGGGTGTAAGACTGACACCCTGCAACAACGATCGCCGTGATGCACGCCCCCGGGGGCGCGCAGCGGCTCAATATCCTGAGGACGTCATATGACGTCCACTCAGGATATTGAAACTACTTTGCCGACGTCAATTTGTCATTGGCGGGCGGCAAGTGGTTAAGAAAATGAGCAGCTCCAATGCCAACATATTTTATATTGCAGTCTGTGTGAGCAGTATGGTCAGTTACCTGTTGACTTGGGACCATTCACAGGCAGCTTAACCACTTGCTGACAGTATACTGTATTTATATTGCTCTCCTGCACAGAATCACGTACCTAGTACGTGATCCTGTACTCCCGGGTTTGGGGTGCCTGCGCGCACCGCAGGCGTCGCCAACACCTGCTGTGATTAGACACAGTAGGAGCTGATTGTCAGGTACGGCAGACTGGATGTCCGCTGGCACCTGCCGATGCTTTGGTACACTGACAGAACGGTGGTCTGCCAATCTAAACAAGGCAGATCACCATTCTGTCACTACAGAAGATATGGATCCTGTGTCTCTGCTAAGCACTGATCCATGCCTTCTACTTGTACAAACACTTCCCCCAAAGTAGTAAAGCCCAATTCAGGCACTCATTTAACCCTTTGATCGCCCCTGATGTTAACCTCTTCCCTGCCATTGTCATTAGCAGTGGTGGCTGGTGGTTTTTCTTTTGGGGGGGGGCAAACAACCCCCCCCCCCCGGCAGCCGGCGGCACCTCCTCCCCGCTCGCTCTCTTCCGGTCGATCCAGGAATTTACCCAATCTAGGTGGTGGGCAGTTGTTCCTGCATCCTCTCCTTCATCATGGCGGCTTCCGCTGTGCGTCTCCTCCCCTCCTCTTAGGTGTCAAATACAATCGCCTGTCCTTTCAGCCAATAGGGTGATGGGTCTCAAGAGTTTCCTCTCAGATTGCAGCGGAAGTGGGGGAGCGGGTACCTGACAAAATACCCCTCCCCTACAAAAGTAAAGCAAATGTAAAGGAGGAGGGGGGAGGAGGAAGAGCAGAACTTCCAATTTTGGCTCAAGTTCAGCTTTAAATATTTTTCTACTGTATTTTTGCACAGACCCAGGACTAGTCTGGTAGTTTTATCCCAAGATCCATTCCTTTATAGGCACACTGTATTTCCCACACACTTAAGTCAGAGAACAGTTTGTGCATTTTTTTTTTCTGGGGTAGAACTTGGATAGGGTAAGGGGGAGCATAGGGATACTTCAGTAACTTCAAAACCTGCAATAGAGGACACTAACACTACACTAAGGCCCGGATTCACGTAGAATGGCGCATCTTTGTGCGGGCGTAACGTATCCTATTTACGTTACGCCTCCGCAACTTTTACAGGCAAGTGCCGTATTCTTAAACGAAAGTTGCGGCGGCGTAGCGTAAATAGGTCGGCGTAAGCCCGCCTAATTCAAATGTGGTAGATGTGGGCATGTGTTATGTTAATTTTATGTGACCCCACGTAAATGACGCTATTAACAAACGGCGCATGCGCCGTCCGTGAAAGTATCCCAGTGCGCATGCTCCAAATTAACCCGCAAGAAGCCAATGCTTTCGACGTGAACGTAAATGACGCCCAGCCCTATTCGCGAACGACTTACGCAAACGACGTACAATTTTCAAAATTTGACGCGGGAACGACGTCCATACTTAACATTGTTACGCCGCATCTACGCCTCATATAGCAGGGGTAACTTTACACCGGGAAAAGCCTAACGTAAACGGCGTATCTGTACTGCGTCGGCCGGGCGTACGTTCGTGAATTTGCGTATCTAGCTGATTTACATATTTCTAGGCGTAAATCAGCGTACACGCCCCTAGCGGCCAGCGTTAATATGCAGTTAAGATCCGACGGTGTAAGAAACTTACGCGGGTCGGATCTAATACAAATCTATGCGTAACTGATTCTAAGAATCAGGCGCATAGATACGACGGCTCAGACTCAGAGATACGACGGCGTATCTGGAGATACGCCGTCGTATCTCCTTTGAGGATCTGGGCCTAATACTTCAAGATGAAGGCATCCTCTTTGAAGTGTAGAGAGACCGTACTAAGCAGGAACTCCTCAACAGGAATAAAGTCCTGGATGTAAGAGTAGAAAATGTTGAACCTCTCGGGAAAGGCCAAAGAAAGTCTCTTGGTCCAGAAGGTTGGTGCTCACTGTTTCGTTATCACCGTGAAGCCTTGTGCAAGGTCAGTCAGCTTCGGTACTCCAATTGCCCGTGTCCTAGATGCTTAGGAAGCTTTCTGTTAGATCCCTTTCACACTGGGTCGTTCTGCAGGCACTATTGCTCTAAAAATAGCGCCTGCAAAACAACATGAAACAGCCGCTGCTGTGTCTCCAGTGTGAAAGCCCCGAAGGCTTTCACACTGGAGTGGTGCGCTAGCAGGACAGTAAAAAAAGTCCTGCTCAGTCTGAGAAGACTTATTCCTCTCTGCTCTCCAACTCTACCAAAGTGCTTGACACTTGGGATATAGCTGGGTTGATCTCCGCCCATGCCACTTTTGGTGCGGGCTGACGTTGACCCATGTCTGTCTTATGACATGGATAACCTCAAATGATATCTATAGTTTTGAGGGTGGGATACTGTTGTTTTGCTGCCGCTACATGCATTTTTGCCCCCCTCTCCCTTTAGAAGCCCTCTTTCCCCCCCCTTTCTCCCCCCCCCTCCCTGACCCCCTCCCTGACCCTCTCTTTACTCTCTTCCACTAAGCCCCATATCCCCCCACGCTCCTTCTCTTTCTCCCCCCCTTACCCAACCTCCCTTTCTATTCCCCCCCTCCTTTTATCCCTCCTTACCATTCCCTAACTTTCCTTTCTGTTCCTCCTTCCCCATCCCACCCAGTCAATTCACCTCTCCTTCCCTTCCCTTCCCTTCCCTTCCCTAGTACACTCCCCCCCCCCCTCCCCATGATTTTGGCTTCTCTTGTTGTTTACTGCATTCAAAGAGATTCCCCCAACTTGGGCTTCCTGTTAAAATATTCCATACAAGTTGAACGGCTATATTCAGCCTTGTTAGTTTTGTTGTTGTCTACACTGAAATCCTAGTCCTACCTGCAGAAACGTGACGCTGCACATAGAGTTTTTATTGACTAGACTGTCTGTTATAACCTGATTTGTGTAATATACTATGCATCTCCCATTTGTGGCGGAGAGTCGTCACTGCTCCCCCCTTTCCACGGTTCACCCACCCACGGGCCAGCTGGCTTGCCCCTGTGTTGGTGTACTATTTAGTCGGGCAATAGAGCTATGCTCTCCCCCTTCCCTATGTCTACTTATTTGCCCTACATGATTACCTTTATTCTCTTCTCTCCCCTTTTTTGTTTCTCTTTCTCTCTTTTTCTTCTCTTTTCCTCAGGCCGGCTGGGTCGCGTGGCCCTGGAGATTTCATCAAGCTATCCTACAACTGCTCCCAAATGGCCCCCTTGAATGTGCTCTCATTAAATGTGAAAGGACTCAACTCGCCTAACAAGAGAGTATAGGCCTTACAGACTTTTGCTACTTTAAAAGCAGGTATAGTGGCTCTCCAAGAAACACATTTTTCAGCTCACAACACCCCCAAATTTTTTAGCTCACGATATCCTCAGGTGTATACTGCCTCAGCCTCCACGAAACATCGTGGTGTCTTGATTGCATTACATCACACTCTCCCTTTTATTGTAAATACTGAAATCAAGGACCCAGAAGGCCGCTATATTATATTAGTGGGTCTTCTCCAGGATGTTGAAACCACCCTGGTTTCCTATTATGCCCCGAACACAAACTCAAACCCCTTCTTCTCTCATCTAATACAAGTAGTACGGACTCACTGTAGAGGGACACTGTTCCTATGTGGAGACTCTAACTCAGTTTTACAACCACACCTAGACAAATCTCCCTATGCTCCTGATCAATACTCCCCTTCTCTACGCTTCCGGAAACTCCTGCAACAAGCCTCTTTACTTGACACTTGGCGTGAATGTAATCCCATCAAAAAAAATTATACCTTTTACTCTTATCCGCACAAGTCATTCTCTAGAATTGACCATATTTTTATCTCGGTTGCCTCCTCCCCCATATTGCTCCAATCTGTAATCCAACCTATCTCTTGGTCAGACCATTGTGCAGTCCTTACTACCGTATCCTCCCTAATTCCTTTGTCCAAAGACCGTACATGGTGTATCAATGAAGCCCACCTCACTAACCAATCCTATTGTTTTGATATCCAAATTGCTTTAGCTGATTACTTAAAACATAATGCCATCCCCGATATCTCCCCTGTCCTCCTCTGGGAAGCCCATAAACCAGTTATTAGGGGAAAATGCATCTCAGTTTCCACTCATTTGAACCGCGACAAAAAAATTAGATTAGCTGAGCTAGAGTCCGACTTCCACCACTGTTCCCTCCAATTCCAATCCTCTCCGACCGAAGCCCATAGAATTCAACTGGAAAAGGCCAGGACGGAGCTTGATTTAGCTCTGGCTGAATCAGCTGACAAAGCTATTCGCAGATCTAATCACACCGCCTATACTAAGGCCAACAAACCAGATTCCTTTCTGGCCCTTCGCCTTCGTTGTCCGGAACGGAACTATGTCCCGGTTAGACTACGAATAGATAAGCATACCTATACTAGTAACCCTGTGAAAGTATTAGCCGAGTTCCGAAAGCGATTAAGGGGCCTTTATAATACCCAATCCGCTTTCTCTCCCTCTACTGCAGATGCCCTGTTTCAAAATCTTCCTTTACCCACCTTATCAGACTCAAATCGTGAGTGCCTAGAGAGTCCCATCACGGTTGATGAGGTGCTAGCCGCTATCAAAACTCTCAAATCACATAAACGACCTGGCCCTGATGGGCTTTCGGGCACTTACTTTAAAAAATTTGCCGGTACTCTAGCTCCTCTTCTGGCTAACTCCTTCAACGCTTTACTCCGACAACACTCCTTCGGACGGGACACATTGACAGCCATCATAGCCATGATTCCTAAACCCAACACAGACAACTCCCTTTGGTCGAACTTTCGACCTATTTCACTCCTAAACCTTGATATTAAACAATTAGCAAAAATCATGGCCCTTCGTCTTAATCCCCTGATTGGAAAATTGATCCATAAAGACCAGGTCGGTTTCATCCCACGTAGACAGGCCAGTGATAACATCAGAAGAGTGGTCCTTCTACAACATCTTGCTAGAACGCGCAAAATCCCTATGCATCTGCTATCCCTTGACATCAGGAAGGCCTTTGACACGGTCTCCTGGCCCTACCTGAATTATATTTTAACCCGTTGGGGCTTCGGACCACACTTTTTACAGTGGGTAAATTCCCTTTATAATCACCCCCAGGCCTATATTAAATATTCCGGTTTTCGCTCAGAGACCTTCCCGATAAGCAGGGGTACTAGACAGGGATGCCCCCTATCCCCCTCAATATTCGCTTTAGCTATTGAACCCTTGGCGGCCTTGATTAGATCTAGCCCTGATGTCAGGGGATTAGAAGTGGCCTCTACCTCCCACAAAATTTGTCTGTTTGCAGATGATGCCCTTTTATTCATCACATCTCCCCGTATTTCACTTCCAAATCTCATACGGATTCTCGAACTATTCGCTAATGTCTCCGGTCTAGAGGTGAATCAATCTAAATCTATGGCTCTCAATGTGTCTCTCCCCCCCTCTGAAGTTACCCACCTACAAGAATACTTCCCTTTCGCTTGGTCTACCAAATCCCTTCCATATTTGGGCATAAAGTTGACTTCTGACCCATGTTCCCTCTACAGTTCCAACTACCTTCCTATGTTGTCGCATCTAACCTCACTACTAGACTCTTGGAAACCGCTCTGTGTTTCTTGGTTAGGTCGAGTGGCTGCTGTAAAGATGTCCCTGCTTCCAAAGCTACTTTATTTGTATAGAGTCCTCCCTATTCCGGTCCCCTCTTACTTCCACCGGGTCATTCAGTCTAGAGTCTTCAAATACATTTGGGGCCCTGTTAGGCCCCGAGTTTCTAGATCTATTCTCTTGCGAGATAAACTTAGCGGAGGCCTGGGTATCCCAAATTTTTCTCGTTATTATCAAGCGGCACAACTTTCCCAAATTACACTATACCACTCTACGTCGGAAACCCCCATTTGGGTGAGCTTAGAGGCAATAGACATCCATCCCCTTCTAATTTCCAATCTTCTCTGGTTACCCCCGCTGGCCCGTAGTCCACTCTATAATCCGGTTACTCGCCATTCACTCAGACTCTGGGACAGCTTACGTAGTCGTTTTAGATTACTGTCCTCCCATGCTCCACTATTATCCTTCTTTGGTCATCCACATTTTTACCCTGCCTACGTAGAGCCTAACTCGTTTTATCTCTGGCTCCAGGCAGGACTACATAGGATAAGCGACCTTGTTACTGACACATCTCTCAAATCCTTCTCAGATCTGCAGACTCAGGCCAAATTCCCCCCTAGGGAATGTTTTCACTACCTACAAATAGCCCATTTCGCCCGCTCAATAATAGGTGACTGTTCCTCTCTAGGCAGTATGTCCTGTTTTGAAAACATCTGTCAGTCTGATCCTCATGCCCCTGGTATCATTTCCCGTCTATATGCCCATTTCACTACGGTTACCTCTGACCTCCCCCTGTACGCTGCACAATGGTCTAAAGACCTTCAGATATCACTGGACAAGGAGGACTGGATTGCCATATGGAACCGTACAAAAACCTCTTCCCAAAATATTGTGGCCCTTGAAACCAACTATAAGGTTCTGATGAGGTGGTATTTGGTCCCTGCTAGGATTTCCAAATTTTTGCCTTCCTACCCAGCTGTCTGTTTCCGTGGATGTGGAGGGAGGGGTACGCACGAGCACATCTGGTGGTCCTGTCCGATAGTGCAGCGGTTCTGGGCTGTAATATTCCAGATGGCCTCAACCCTATTGAATGATACAATATTACCTAGCCCATCCCTAGCCCTTTTAAATCACATTCAACCGGACTACACTAAAGCCCAGGTAAAACTTTTACTCCAACTGACTACGGCTGCTAAACAATCCATTGCAAGAGCTTGGAAGACTCCAACCATTCACATTGCAGAAGTTAAAAACAGGGTAACCCAGGCAATGATTCATAGTAAAATAGAAGCTATGATTCTTGACCGAATGGTCCAACATGATAAGACCTGGACTCCCTGGGCGGAACATTTTTTACCCCCGGAATTTGATATGTCCCTGCTGACATTCTAAAATTTGAAGCAGTTCTAACCATGTTGTATTATGGTACTTTGGGATTCATGTGACCCAGCCGACCCTTTCCCTACCCTACACCGACCTCCTTGGTCCCTTTCCTCCCTCTCGTCTATCATGCTCTTTCTTTCTTACTCTTCTTCTATAGGACCTTCCCCATTCCCTTCCCCTTTCCCTTCTCCCTCCCCTTCTCCTGGTAGGGATCTACCTTCATACTCCCTCTTTATAGCCCTAAGGTCCTTCCCATATTTCTGCATTGTATTTGACAACCCATGTCCCCATATATGTAAAAATGTACGTTATGTCGTAATTCTGCTCTGGGACACTATTTCCCTCTTTTGAAGTATGCTATTATATACTCTTTCATATGTTACTGTACGACTATTTGTTATTGTACTCTGTGCTTTGTTCTTCAATAAAAAATTTGAACACAAAAAAAAGTCCTGCTAGCCGCATCCTTGGAGCAGTGAAGGAGCGGTGTGTATACCTGCCCATTGAAATCAAGAGTGGAGAGCTGTGTCTGTTTTTTTCTGTGTATTGAGCCATCCAGCCATCTGATCATGATCGATACTATAGAGTATACTCATTGGTGTTAACCCCTTGTCATCAGGAAGTGTGGCGGCATCGCTTATATTTCGGAGTACTTCAACCATGAAAATGAGTTTTATTTTGTTTTATATTAACTACCGTATATACCGACCCGAATATAAGCCGAGGCACCTAATTTTACCACAAAAGAATGGGAAAACGTATTGACTCGAGTATAAGCCTAGGTTGTCCATCTGCATGCCTCACTGTGCCTCACTTTGCCTCACTGGGCCAGATTCAGATAGGTCAGCGGATCATCTGATTTATGGTTCGCCGGCGCAAGTTTGTTAGGCAAGTGCTTTATTCAGAAAGCACTTGCCTCTAAAGTTGCGGCGACGTATCATAAATCCCCCGGCGGAATTTAAATTCTGCGGCTAGGGGGCGTGTAACATTTAAATCAGGCGCGTCCTCGCGCCGAACGAACTGCGCATGCGCCGTCCGTAAAATTTTCCAGCGTGCATTGCTCTAAATGACGTCGCTAGGACGTCATTGGTTTCGACGTGAACGTAAATTACGTCCATCCGTATTCGCAACCGACTTACGCAAATGACGTAAAAAATTCAAAACTCGGCGCGGGAACGCCGGCCATACTTAAAATAGGATACCCCTCACATATCAGGGGTAACTATACACCGGAAAAAGCCGAACGCAAACGACGTAAAAAAAATGCGCCGGGCGGTCGTTCGTTTCTGAATCGGCGGAAATCGTCATTTGCATATTCGTTGCGTAAAAAAACGAAACGCCACCTAGCGGCCGGCCTGGAATTGCAGCCTAAGATCCGACGGTGTAAGTCACTTACACCTGTCGGATCTTAGGGAGATCTATGTGGAACCTGATACGACGGAACTCAGAGATACGCCGTCGTATCTCTATCTGATTCTGCCCCACTGTGTCCATGTGCATGCCTCACTGTGCCCATGCCTCACTGTGCCCATGCCTCACTGTGTCCATGACTAGACTGACGTTTAACATGGGAGTCTATGGAAGGGGTGCCTGGCTTTGAAAAATCGGTGCTCCCCACTATTAGGTCCCCCAGACAACAAACGTTGCACACTTGTAGAGGAGAATTGGGGCTACACGTGTGCCAAGTTCCGGGTTCAGGGGACCTTTGACCGGCGGTACCGGGTCCCCAAAGTTACCGGAGAAATGACCGTTTAACATGGGAGTCTATAGAAGGGGTACCCAAATTTGAAAAATCGGTGCTCCCTGGCCGTAGGTCCCCCGGACAACAAACTTGCGACCGTCGGAAGCTGTCAATCAAGAAGGAACGCCCGCTCCCGAAGACCCATACCCGGAAGCGACGGAAGAAGATGCAGCTCGAAAACGGGTAAGTACTGCTCATATTTTAACACAAATAGCCGATTCCCCTAGACCGAACGAGCAGGAAGCTAAGGGGAGAAATTTTTTTTTTTTACAAATGGGTGAGCTCCCGCTTTAAGGACCGCCTCATGTACATATACGTCAGCAGAATGGCACAGGCAGGCACATCAACGTATATATACGTTCCCTGCCTGACGTGGGTCGGGGGTCCGATCGGGACCCCCCCCGTACATGCGGCGGTCCCCGTGGCTTCAAGAGCGATCCGGGATGACGGCGCGGCTATTCGTTTATAGCCGCTCCGTCGCGATCGCTCCCCGGAGCTGAAGAACGGGGAGAGCTGTATGTAAACACGGCTTCCCCGTGCTTCACTGTGTCGGCGCATCGATCGCGTCATCCCATTTATAGGGAAGACACGATCGATGACGTCATTCCTACAGCCACACCCCCCTACACTAGTAAACACATACACAGTGATCCCTAAATGTTACAGCGCCCCCTGTGTTTAACTCCCAAACTGCAACTGTCATTTTCACAATAAAGAATGCAATTTAAATGCATTTTTTGCTGTGAAAATGACAATTGTCCCAAAAATGTGTCAAACTTGTCCGAAGTGTCCGCCATAATGTCGCAGTCACGAAAAAAAACGCTGATCGCCGCCATTAGTAGTAAAAAAAAAAAAAAAAAAAAAAAACTATCCCCTATTTTGTAAACACTATGGGCCATATTCTCAGTAAAGTTACGATGGAGTATCTCAGGATACTCCATCGTATCTCCCTTTTTTGGCCAGTGTATCTATGCTCCTGATTCTTAGAATCATTTTTGCATAGATACACTTACACTGGCGGATCTTAAATGCAATGACGCCGGCCGCCCCTAGATGGCATTTACGTGAAGGAGTCATTTGCGTATGCAAATGATCCTTCTACGCCGATTCCCGAACGAGTTCGCGTCGCGTAACCGTCGCTAACGTCGTTTGCGTAAGCGGAAACTTACTCCTGCTATATGAGGGGTAAGTTTCCGCAAGTCTCGCGTAGGCCATGTTACGGATGGCGTCGGGTCCCCGTCGTGTTTTTTCGTCGGGTACGCCGTTTACGTAAGTCGTTCTTGAATACGACTTTACGTCAGTGACGCACACGTCGGCGTCATTGACGTTTTCCGCCGAGAACTGGAGCATGCGCACTGGGCTTTTTGCATCCCGGCGCATGCCCAGTTCTTTCGCATCGGGGGCGCGCTTCATTTGAATAGAAGCCGCCCCCTTGGAGATCCGCCAGGCTACGCCGGGACACTTACACTCCGCTGTCCCAACTTATGGAGCAAGTGTTTGGGGAATACAACACCTGCTCCAGTAAGTTGGGACAGCGGAGTGTAAGTGCCATAAGTGCAGCAGGCGGATATTTAGAGAGAATATGGCCCTATAAATTTTGCGCAAACCAACCGATAAACGATTATTGCGATTTTTTTTTACCAAAAATAGGTAGAAGAATACGTATCGGCCTAAACTGAGGAAAAAAAAAATTTTATAGATGTTTTTGGGGGATATTTATTATAGCAAAAAGTAAAAAATATAGCATTTTTTTCAAAATTGTCACTCTATTTTTGTTTATAGCGCAAAAAATAAAAACCGCAGAGGTGATCAAATACCACCAAAAGAAAGCTCTATTTGTGGGGAAAAAAAGATGCCAATTTTGTTTGGGAGCCACGTCGCACGACCGCGCAATTGTCTGTTAAAGCGACGCAGTCCCGAACTGTAAAAACCCCTTGGGTCTTTAGGCAGCATTTTGGTCCGGGGCTTAAGTGGTTAATGGGCGAATTTAATTTTAAATTTAATAATATTTTTATTAATGGTCCATAATATTCCTCCTTCTGAAAAAAGACAGTGACAGTCAATAGAACCATTGCAAGGACATCACCGGGGGACGAGCATGTTGCTCTAATGAATTAAAAGGTGACCTTAAGTGCTTTGGTCAAGCTGCGGAAACGAAAGATTGTTCCTTGCTTGCCTGATACTATATCAATAACGAATTAGAGGCAAACAAAACATCCGGTATTATCTCTGTGTTCACCCAGCTGCAGCCCGGCTGAGAACTTTAAAGGGAATCTATATTGTTCTTTTTATTTCTATTTTTTAGGTTTATGTGAATTTGATCAGCTTACTGTAGATAACCATTTCAATGAGTCTGTGTATTAAAAAACTTCTTTCTGTATATAGTTTGTATAATATTATATTATATTATTCATATTATAAAAAAAACATCTCATCTTACGGAGCTCTGTTCAATCCATGATCTGAATATGGAAAGAGTATGGCACAACTGCAAACCTACCAAGACATGGCCGTCCACCCAAACTGACAGGCTGGGCAAGGAGATCATTAATCCTCCCAAAACCGTGCTTCCCGCATGACCCCTGAGACATGCATCCAGCCAGGGCTGTCTTAATGAGAGGGCACACCTGGGCACTGCCTAAGGGCCCCAGCTGCATGGGGGGCCCCTGCACTTTCCCCAAAGCAGCTGGTCCTTGAGCCCACGCTGCCCCAAAATTGGGGGGCCCATGATGGCACTGAGAGTGATGGATACACAGGTGAGGCAGACTGGCAGCAGTGCGCCGTGCTGTGCAGAACGATACCTATTATTTCACAGCCAGCAGGGAGGGGCAGGGCCAGAGCACCAGTGGTGCTCTGACCCCGCCCCATGTAGCTTGAATGCTCGGGACTCGAAGGCTGCAGGGTATGGGGCTGGAGTGGGGGCTGCTGAGTCGGCAGCACTGAGAACCCACTTGCGGATGTAGCATTGTGGATGGTATCCAGCACTGTTTGCACCAAAGGGCTTGGAAGGTCTGGAGGGATGCTCCGTCCTTTTGCCTGTTTGATTGGTATAGGTGAGTCCAGTGCTGGAGGTGGGCACATAGCCAAAAGTTTACATGAACTGTATCTCTACTGGAAAACGGGGTACTACATGGATGGAAAAATGGTGCTGGGGAAGATCAAGGGTGTATGGGGGGGGGGAAACAATGCTGAGGGGGGATCTGGGGTGTATATGGGCTAGCAATGCTTGGGGTAGCTTGGGTGGTTACATAGTTGCCAACATTTGAAAAATTTTTCCAGGGACACTTTGCAGCACAGCTATTAATTAATTAATTACCACACTCACTTCCCCGAAGCTCCACCCACTCCGCATAATCTTTGCCTACTTATCATTCTATTATCAGACACGATACATTGGACTAGAACCCCTACACACCACCTTGTTTACTAACACAATAATAAATCACAGAGGCTCACACATAATGCTGTGTAAAGTGCAGCACTCACCAAGTCTCCTAAGGCAGCAGAGTTCGCTTAGCCCCTCCTCTCTGTGGTGGAGAGGAGATGCTCCTCCCCGCTCTCGCTGGTTCCGGTGCATCCTTATTCCTCCCCCGGTCTTACGTTCCCTCTTGGAGCAGTCCTGGAGTACGCTGAGGTGACAGGGGAGGCTGACTACAACTCGGCCCCGCCTCTCCATGCACTGAGCCGCCGCTCTAGCAGACGTTTCCCTCTCTCTTGTTCCGCAGCCCTCCCCCTCTAGCCACCAGTTGATCTTGCTTGTTCCGGTGATCTTATCTCTCTTGCGTCAGCTTGCCCTCTCGCTGGTTCCGATGATCTGTCTCCAGTGTGTTGTCGCCGCTCCTAGTGCAGTCACCACGCCCGGCCCCCGGGTGTTCTGCTCAGTCATGGCTGCCGCCCGCAGGTCTCGCTCAGACTCCCGCTGCGCCCTGCGTTATTCCGAGAACTGTGCTGAGCTCAGAGGACCCGACAAGCGCCCATTATGGTTATATTTGGAGAGGCCCTGAAGCCGCACCTGCCTTGCCCACTAGCAGGGGTCAAGTCCTGGGGAAAAAAGTGTGGGAACTCACCCAAGACCACCCCCCCACCTCAAAAATAAAAAGAATGTGTGTGTGCGCGCATAATTTATATATATATATATATATATATATATATATATATATAAAACAAATAAAGTGCAACATTTATTGTAAAGTGCCAGTTCACGAGGACAGCTCCAAAATTTACATGCATTACACAAAAAAAAACACCACAATGTGTGATAATGGTTCCCTCGGGAATTTCTAAAACTAATAGTGTATATAAAAAAAAGAGAGACTGTGTGACCAGGAGATGGTCAGAGACTGTGTCCAGGATACAGGAGATGGTCAGAGACTGTGCGTCCAGGATACAGGAGATGGTCAGAGACTGTGTCCAGGATACAGGAGATGGTCAGAGACTGTGCGTCCAGGATACAGGAGATGGTCAGAGACTGTGTCCAGGATACAGGAGATGGTCAGAGACTGTGCGTCCAGGATACAGGAGATGGTCAGAGACTGTGCGGTCATAATACAGGAGATGATCAGAGACTGTGCAGCCATAATACAGGAGATGATCAGAGACTGTGCGGTCATAATACAGGAGATGATCAGAGACTGTGCAGCCATAATACAGGAGATGATCAGAAACTGTGCGGCCATAATACAGGAGATGGTCAGAAACTGTGCGGCCATAATACAGGAGATGATCAGAGACTGTGTGGCCATAATACAGGAGATGATCAGAGACTGTGTGGCCATAATACAGGAGATGATCAGAGACTGTGTGGCCATAATACAGGAGATGATCAGAGACTGTGCGGCCATAATACAGGAGATGATCAGAGACTGTGCGGCCATAATACAGGAGATGATCAGAGACTGTGCGGCCATAATACAGGAGATGATCAGAGACTGTGCGGCCATAATACAGGAGATGATCAGAGACTGTGCGGCCATAATACAGGAGATGATCAGAGACTGTGCGGTCATAATACAGGAGATGGTCAGAGACTGTGCGGTCATAATACAGGAGATGATCAGAGACTGTGCGGTCATAATACAGGAGATGATCAGAGACTGTGCGGTCATAATACAGGAGATGGTCAGAGACTGTGCGGTCATAAAACAGGAGATGGTCAGAGACTGTGCGGCCATAATATAGGAGATGGTCAGAGACTGTGCGGCCATAATATAGGAGATGGTCAGAGACTGTGGAGGTAAGTAGGGAGTCCTTAGCCCTGCAAAAACTCTTAACATGATCTGGAGCTTGCATTTTTTTTTTTCATCACTGTGGCAAGTAAATAGTGTGGTGGAGGGCCCCCAAGTTGTACATAACTCTTCATACCTACATAGCTAATAGATGACAGAGCAGTAACTTGAAGTGCCCATCCCATATCCACACTGCAGTCTGGACACAGTATACAGCTCCTCTATGCTGTACAGTACAGAGACACTAATGAGCAGCAATGACACAGCTCACCTGTGTCCAGTCCTAAGCACTCCACCCCTGTCATCTCGGGTCTCCCTCCCCCTCCTCCCGGCATCTTGATGCTCCTCCAAGCAATCGCTGCACACCCACAGAGTACTGAGAGCCAGGCACACGTGGTGGCTGAGGAGGGAGATGTCAGCAGTGCCCTCATTGGATATCGGGAACAGGGCTCTGCAGCATGATGTAAGTTAAGCTCTGATTGGCAGAGTGTGTGGTGGACGGGGCTGTGTGTGTAAGCAGACAAAGGCCAGTCCCTGAGGGACGGGGATGCGTTCTTGCAGGACTCGAGCACTGCCCACTAGCCGGGACAAGTCCCGGCAGGCTAAATTAGCCGGGACTAGGTCCCAAATAACGGGACTGTCCCTTTAAAAACGGGACAGTTGGCAAGTATGTTATAGTGCTAGAGGTATCAGGGATGTAGAGAGGCCATAGTGTAGGGGGTATCAGGATTGTAGTGGGGTGAAAATACAAGGAGATGCTCTGGGGGAAAGAGAGTTCTGGAAAGTTGCTAAACATTTATCATCTCCCCAAGCCATACTTCTGAATGCCAATGTTCGACAGGGGAGGGTCCCTGCATTTTATATTACGGCTACAGTATATGGAACCTTAGTGATGTCACTGGGTCTAAAACAATGTATCTAAGTGTAGCGGCGCTGGCGCTGCTTTAAATTTAGAGGGTAGTCTGAGAGTTAGTTGACTCAGACCGTATGATTTTTCCAAATGTGGGCCTCTGTTCCAGCCATGGCTGTACTGTGAGTGACCACTATTGTTGCCTGGGGTGCCGTTACCACCCCAGGCCAAGGGTGGCAGCAGTCAGGTGAGCGTGTTCCCCTTCGGCAGCCAATCAGTGGGAGTTGATCGTCCAGCTGTGCATTCTGGGGAGGAGTACTTAAGGGACAGATGCCATTGGACCGGGGTCGTCAATCCTGGGTCTGTCATCCCACCCCACCCCCGTGTGTGGCCTTCCTGGGGGGGGCGTGTTCAAGTGTTCCTGGCTCCGGGACCACGTGGGTCCGGAGTTGTGATCTACTAAGTAGGCCCGGTAGTCAGACTGGGTCTACGTTTGCAGAGTGGTCCTGTGCTGTGCATCCTGGAGGGAGGAGGCCACTCGATGAAGAACCTGTCTTGGAGAGCACGAGGCTGTTATCTCGGGAGAGGCCTTGAACTTCATCGAAGGACGCACTACTACTGAAAGGCTGAATGATGGTCGCCTGTCAGTTCTAAGTTCACAAGAAGTTAATCGGGAGAGGATTTTGGACGGAATATACCTCCACCTGTGGGAAGGTCTGTGGCAGAGACTGTACCATATTCCATGCGCCATCTTAGCTGCTAGGCTAGTGAGAGAGGCCTATCCGGGTGCGCAATACCCACTCTGGCTAGAGTGGCGACGAAAGCTGTGTTGCTGGAAGCAGAATTGTTTCTGGACAGAAGTTGTACACCTGAACCTATTACCTGTTATCCTTCCACCTCTTCAACTATTTATTTTATTCTTTTACCAAGTTCAGCAAATAAATCAAAGAAAAAGAAGCCTAAGTACACATGACCGTTTTTTCGGGTTCTAAAAAAATAATTTATTTTTAATGTCGTTAAAAACGATTGTGTGTGGGCTTCAGAGCATTTTTCGGGCTCTAAAAAACGGGCATTTTTTTTTCTCGAACATGCTCTATTTTTTCACAACGTTTTTAAGGTTGTAAAAAATGGTCGTGTGTGGGCTTTTACGACGTGGAAAACTCGAGCATTCTCAGAAGCAAGTTATGAGACGGGAGCGCTCGTTCTGGTAAAACTACCATTCGTAATGGAGTAAGCACATTCATCACGCTGTAACAGACAGAAAAGCGCGAATCATCTTTTACTAACACAAAATCAGCTAAAGCAGCCCCAAGGGTGGCGTCATCAGCATGGAACTTCCCCTTTATAGTGCCGTTGTACGTGTTGTTCGTCACCGCGCTTTGCTAGAGCATTTTTTTTTCACCATCGTGTGTAGGCAAGGCCGTTTTAATGATCGGGTTAAAAAAAACATTGTTTTTTCTAGACCCTTAAAAACGTCATTTTTTAAAACCCGAAAAACAGTCGTGTGTACGCGGCATAAGTGTGGACATTGAACTTTTTCCTCAACTCTCATCTTGACGGTGAGGAAATAGAGGTAACATGCCGCCCAAAACAATCCAGCAGCTACATAAGGAAACCATTTTTTTTTATAATGCAATTAGTATTCTAATGAGGAGGGAAAAAAGAAACCAGGTAAGGCAAAATAGAAGCAATTTAAATTGCAGCTTTAAGTAAAATAGACAATTGGAGGAAGTATAACCTTTGCTATCTCTTACGTTTGGATTTGAAAAATTTCATTACCACAATTTTTCTTAACTTCTTCTCTTTTCCAGTTTCTGCATTTCCATAATATTTTTTTTCTGGGTCAATTCTAACTTTTTAATTAGAAACTTGTCCTTCGGGGAGGTGGAACCATCTTTAAAATGTCACTTGCTTACTGATTTTTTTTTTTGAAAAGCCTATGGCGTGTGAACACACCCAAAAAACTCCACCCGGTGCAGAAAAAATGTGCACACACATAAAGAGTGTTCACAAAAACGTGCAGACGGGTGCAACGTCAAGTGGTCCTCCTGTGAAGAGGGACCCAAACCCTGATCCCCCGGGGCGTTAGGCTCCAGACGGGGACTGAGGTACTGTGGTCCGAGCAACCGAAGCCGACACGGACCCAACTTCCTCGGAGGGACTGCCGAAACAGAACCCTCCCAGTACTAGGTGGGGCTCCCCCGAAGGGAGACCCCATGAGAGCAGGCGAACTAAGCCAGAAGGCCATGTCCACCCACTCCCAAGACGTTCAGGGCTGGCCCGAGGACCCGCACCCTACTAATCACACAGTGAGACAAAACGTGCACAACAAAAAAAGACAAAAAAGTGACAAACACAGGCTTAAATAAAATAAAGTGGGGAAAGGGATAGTGGAGAGGAGAGTGAAAGAAGTGGCCATTGTGGTGAAACAATGACCAGGCCCTCCGGCCAGGAATAAAAAATTCCTCCGGTCCTAGCCAAAAGGCCCGGCCCAGGAGGCAGGTGCTAAAAAAAGCGTGTATCTGGTGCAGTGACCGTGGTATCCTTAAATCAATGTGTCCCTCACACACAGTGATCTTCAGATACCCCTGGACTGCCACTCCAGGGGCACATGCACCATAGGCCAGTGCAGCCCTCCACCCCTGCCAGCCAACCCAGCGGATTTGCATGGCTCTGCCCCGTCGTACCACAGGGCATTACCAGCTCCTCCAACCGGATCGCTGACAGAGATAGCACTTACACCAGCCAGCCAGAAGGCCAGACTAGAACTCGGCAAAAAGACCAAGACTAAGCGCAGCACCCATCCTCACCAGAAGCACCCTTCCAGATGGCTCAGACTCAACCATGGGCCGGCCCCCAGTATTCTGTCGGGCAGCACAGCGTAGTCCCTGCTGAAACCATCCTTCCAGGTGCAATGACGTCATTGGATTGCATCCACCCTCCCCATGTAGGAGGTGCTTCAGCGCTCCGCTGACAACTGATAAGGACAGATACCACACCCAGTCCCAGCCAAAAGGCCGAGAAGCGGCAGGGAAGACAACCACAATCAGCACGGCCTAGAGTGTGCAATAGCCGTGCCTCGCCGTGGGAGAACCAACTTCATGATCATGGTGTCTCCCCTGCCAGGTAAGTACTTGCCTACTGATGTGCAGTATTTCTGCACTTCAGGACACAGGGGGAAAGAAATGATCATTTAGATTGTATGACCAGAGCAAACACGATCCTCTCCTAAGTGGCCTATGGTGAAGGACTGTGACATTTTCTCACTGACAATGTAAATGAGACATAAGTGTTGGTTTTGTAGATGTAGATGAGACTTGCAATTTCAGTGATTATTAGGTAGATTCAGGTACGGCCGTGCAATCTTAAGACGGCGTAGCCTAGCATGTTTACACTACGCCGCCTTAAGTAAGAGAGGAAAGTACATGGGGCCAAATCCTCAGCCAGGCGGCGTAACTTAACTTTCAGCAGTTAAGTTACACTGACTTAAAGTTTTTACCTAAGTGCCTGATCCACAAAGCACTTACGTAAAAATTTCAAGCCGTGTAACTTAAGTGCCGCCGTCGTAAGGCGTTCCTCCTCCTTGGGTGGCGTTTACAATTTAAATGAGGCGCGCTCCCGCGCCGGCCGTACTGCGCATGCGTGTGACGTCATTTTCCCGACGTGCAGCGCGCGAACGTAATTGACGCCGGGCGGCTTTGTGGATTGCGACGAGACACTAAAGTTGCGACGGGTGAAAAAAAAGACGCGCCGGGAAAACAAATAATTATAAAAAAAAATGACAGCGTCGTTCGGCATGCATTCCTGAGAGGGAGAACTCCATGCCAATTTTCAAAGAAAAAAACGGCATGGGTTCCCCCCCAGGAGCATACCAGGCCCTTAGGTCTGGTATGGGTTGTAAGGAGACCCCCCCACGCCGAAAAATCGACGTAGGGGGTCCCCCTACAATCCATACCAGACCCGTATCCAAAGCACGCTACCCGGCCGGTCAGGAATGGGAGTGGGGACGAGCGAGCGAGCGCCCCCCCCCTCCTGAGCCGTGCCAGGCCGCATGCCCTCAACATGGGGGGGTTGGGTGCTCTGGGGCAGGGGGGCGCACTGCGGGCCCCCCCACCCCAGAGCACCCTGTCCCCATGTTGATGAGGACAGGACCTCTTCCCGACAACCCTTGCCGTTGGTTGTCGGGGTCTGCGGGCGGGGGCTTATCGGAATCTGGGAGTCCCCTTTAATAAGGGGGTCCCCAGATACCGGCCCCCCACCCTAAGTGAATGGATATGGGGTACATCGTACCCCTATCCATTCACCTGGAGGCAAAAAGTAAAAGTTAGTAAACACACAACACAAGGCTTTTTAAAATAATTTATTATTCTGCTCCGGATGCCCCCCCTGTCTTCGTTATTAGCTCAATTACCAGGGGGGGCTTCTTCTTCCACTCTCCGGGGGTCTTCTCCGCTCTCCGGGGGGGGTTTCTTCTTCCGCTCTCCGGCGGGGGGGCTTCTCCGCACTCCGGGGGGCTTCTTCCATCTTCTCCCCTCTTCCGCTGTTGACTCGGCGAACCCCGGTTCTTCTGCAGATGTCCGGTGCCTTCTCCTTCAGCGCTGGCTTCTTCCATCTTCTCCCCTCTTCCGCTGTTGACTCGGCGAACCCCGGTTCTTCTGCAGATGTCCGATGCCTTCTCCTTCAGCGCTGGCTGCCTGCTATGTTTGTGTGTTAGCTCAATTAGTAACAGGCAGCCGGCGCGGTCTTCTGTGACGTCAGGGTCTTCTGTTCTTCTCCCCTCTTCCGATGTTGACTCGTCGCCTGTTGTCGCTGTAATGATGGAAGCGCGCCTTGCATCCCATTTATATAGGCATCTCCGTCCCATCATGCTCCGGCAGGTACCCACGTGGTGGGTTCCTACCCACGTGCACCCACCACGTGGGTACCTACCGGAGCATGATGGGACGGTGATGCCTATATAAATGGGATGCAAGGCACGCTTCCATCATTACAGCGACAAGATGCGACGAGGCAACATCGGAAGAGGGGAGAAGAACAGAAGAGAAGACCCTGACGTCACAGAAGACCGCGCCGGCTGCCTGTTACTAATTGAGCTAACACACAAACATAGCAGGCAGCCAGCGCTGAAGGAGAAGGCATCGGACATCTGCAGAAGAACCGGGGTTCGCCGAGTCAACAGCGGAAGAGGGGAGAAGATGGAAGAAGCCCCCCGGAGTCCGGAGAAGCCCCCCCGCCGGAGAGCGGAAGAAGAAACCCCCCCGGAGAGCGGAGAAGACCCCCGGAGAGTGGAAGAAGAAGCCCCCCCTGGTAATTGAGCTAATAACGAAGACAGGGGGGGCATCCGGAGCAGAATAATAAATTATTTTAAAAAGTCTTGTGTTGTGTGTTTACTAACTTTTACTTTTTGCCTACAGGTGAATGGATAGGGGTACGATGTACCCCATATCCATTCACTTAGGGTGGGGGGCCGGTATCTGGGGGCCCCCTTATTAAAGGGGACTCCCAGATTCCGATAAGCCCCCGCCCGCAGACCCCGACAACCAATGGCAAGGGTTGTCGGGAAGAGGTCCTGTCCTCATCAACATGGGGACAGGGTGCTCTGGGGTGGGGGGGCCCGCAGTGCGCCCCCCTGCCCCAGAGCACCCAACCCCCCCATGTTGAGGGCATGCGGCCTGGCACGGCTCAGGAGGGGGGGGGCGCTCGCTCGTCCCCACTCCCTTCCTGACCGGCCGGGTAGCGTGCTTTGGATACGGGTCTGGTATGGATTGTAGGGGGACCCCCTACGTCGATTTTTCGGCGTGGGGGGGTCTTCTTACAACCCATAACAGACCTACGGGCCTGGTATGCTCCTGGGGGGGAACCCATGCCGGTTTGGATTTTACAAATTGCCGTGGAGTTCTCCCTCGGGAATGCATACCAAATGCCGTCGCTTGAATGGGCCTTTACAAGGTGTGACTAACTTTACACTTTGTAAAAGCAGCCCTAGTTTTACACCAGGCAAACTAACACTTACGGCGAAAAAACTAGGCACAAAAGCTTTGAGGATCGCCCTAAGTGCTAATTTGCATACTAGAAGAGGCATTTCGACTCGAAATGCCCCCAGTGGCGGATGCGGTACTGCATCCTAAGATCCGGCAGTGTAAGTCCCTTACAGATGTCGGATCTTCTGCCTAACTTAGGAAAACTGCTTCTGAGGATCAGTTCCAAAGTTAGAACCAGAGATACGACGGCTTACGCCGGAGTATCTCTTTTGTGGATATGGCCCATGATTCTCAAAGCACTTACCTCCTTACTTAGGGCGGCGTAGTGTAATCGCGGCGGGCGTAAGGGCGCCTAATTCAAATTGGTTGGAGGGTGGCGTGTTGTATGGTAATGAGGCTTGACCTCACGTTTTTTTACGTTTTTTGCTACTGCGCATGCGCCGGGCGCCTACATTTCCCAGTGCGCATTGCGGCTAAGTACGCCGTACAAGCCTATTGATTTAGACGTGGACGTAAACGACATAACTCCCGATTCGCGGACGACTTACGCAAACGACGTAAAAAATTCGAACCTCGCGGCGGGAATGGCGGCCATACTTTAACATTGTTATTCCACTTCATAGGTGGAATAACTTTAGACCGCCTAAGGCCTTACGGAAACTACGTAATTCGACTGCAGCGGCCGGGCGTACGTTCGTGAATCGGCGTACAAGCTCATTTACAAAATCTACGCCGGCCGCAATGGAAGCGCCACCTAGCGGCCATCCAAAAAATTGCAATCTAAGATAGGACGGCGCAAGCCAGCCTATCTTAGATATGTTTAAGCGTATCTCTGTTTGAGCATACACTTAAACATACAGCGGCGTAGATTCGGAGTTAGGTCGGCTTATCTACTGATAAGCCAGCCTAACTCTTTCTGAATCTACCTATATATCTCCTAAAGTGAGAAGTTGAGTTGGCAGGCAAACCACTGCTTACTGTATTTCTCCTGGAAGGAGATGCAGGGAGACGTTTTTTCTTCTCACAGATATGGTGTTGGGAATTTGGGCAAGCCATACCGGAGTCGAAAGATGTTATTATTAGGGTTGAGCGAACCCGAACTGTAAAGTTCGGGTTCGTACCGAACTTTTGGATTTTTGATACCCAGACCCGAACCCGAACAATTTGCTGTAAGTTCGGGTTTGGGTTCGGTGTTCGGCAATGTAATGGCGCGCTGCAGGGCAACCAATCAACATTTGTTTAACTCGTGTGACCTAGAAGCCATCACAGCCATGCCTACTAATGGCATGGCTGTGATTGGCCAGTGCAGCATGTGACCCAGCCTCTACAGTATATAAGCTAGAGGCACATAGCACAGATCGTCACTCTGCTTTAGATAGGGTAGGGAAAGGCTGGCGCTGCTGCTGCTCTGAGGGAGAGAATTAGATAGGAGTCAGACTGTCCTGCTTCAGAAATCAAATTACTCAGCGATCTTAATAGCACAGCAAGTCACTCTGCTTTAGATACTTTAGGGAAAGGTTCCTGGTTTTGCTTGTAGGAAGAGAAATATATAGGAGTCAGTTCTGCTTCAGAAATCAAATTACACCAGCACTGCATATGTTACTGTGAGATACACCCTTATTTTTTTCTTCTATTGTGCAGTGTTTCTTCCAGTGTTTGCAGTGTTCCTCCATATCTGAGATACACACTTTAGCTACTGTTCTTCTATTTTGCTATTCAAAAAACACCCATTTAGGGCAAAAAAATATATTTGCAGTGTTTCCTCCAGTGTTTGCAGTGTTTCCTCCAGTGTTTACAGTGTTTCCTCCATATCTGTACGTGTGAGATAAACACTTTAGATACTGTTCTTCTATTCCTCAACCTCCTACTCCATATGGACCTCGTCCTCCTAGGTCAAGATTATTTATTTTTTATTTTTAGGTATTTTATGTTATTTTAAGTTATTTCTCTATCCACATTTGTTTGCAGAGTACTTGCCATGCTCTTACCAACATTTGCAGCCCTCTAGCCCTTTCCATTACTTTTTTAGAGACATTTTAGTACTCAAAAGTTCGGGTCCCCATTGACTTCAATGGGGTTCGGGGTCAAGTTCGGGTCAAGTTCGGGTCCCGAACCCAGACTTTTTTTCCGAAGTTCGGCCGAACCCGTCGAACCCGAACATCCAGGCGTCCGCTCAACTCTAGTTATTACTCTTGCTCTGGTGACCATTTCTAGGGACGTGTATGAAGCTCCAGATCGAAAACCAAAGCTGACTTTCTGGAGCGAGTCCTGAGTTGGTTTGCTATAAAGAAGCACTTAAAGTGGAGGTTCACCCAAAAACTCAATTTTTAACATTAGATTGAGGCTCATTTTGTGAATGATGGTGTGTAGGCAAGACTGATGAAAGTCAGCTTCATTGGATATCCAACGAAAAAATCCATCGGATTATATTCCTTCAGATATCCGATCGTGTGTACAGGGCTTAATCATGTTTGCTGTATGCTTTTCCTCCCAGGACCGTGGTTGTGTTGCACTCTTTGCTATCAAAATGCCCCCTCTCCTCTGTACTTACATGCCACTCCCCTGCTCCCCACTCTTTCTGTGTCCCCAGGGCACACATACCACTTCCCTACTCCGTACCCCTTTCTCCTCTTGTGTTCTCAGTGTATACTTGCCACTCTGATCACTACTCCTCCTGTGTCCTCAGTGAGCATATGCTACTCCCTTCTCCCCACTCCAGCTGCATCCTCAGTGCACACATGCCACTCCCCTGCCCCCCACTCTACCTAGTGCACACATGCCACTCCCCTGCTTCCCACTTCACATGTGCCACTTCCCTGCTCTCCATTCCTCCATCCTCCTGTGTCCTCAGTGTACATGTTCCACTTCCCTGCTCTCCATTACTTTATCTTATTGTGTCCTCAGTGTGTACATGCCACTCCTATTTCACACTCCCCTGGTAGGTGACAATTATGGGCAGCACTGTTGATGAGGCACTGTCTAGTGACTTTGATAGGTGGCACTGTGGGCACTGATAGGTGGCACTGATGGGTAGCACAGTGGGCACTGGTAGGTGGTGCTGGTGGGCACTGGTAGTAATTTGCCGATTACCGGCTCTGTTTACGTCACATGATCAGCTGTCATTGGCTGACGGCTGATCACGTGGTGAGGGGTCTGGATCTCATAAACTCGCTGATCACAGAGCGAGCCGTGCACACCCTGCAGGGGGCACGCAGGCCGCTCAAGCACAGGAGGACCTCTATTGACGGCCTCCCGGCAAAGTAGGTCTCCGCTATAACCGTCATTCGGCTATAGCACAGACGCCAAGTGGTTAATAAACTTCTAAACTATGTTTACTCTGTATACTCTTTATTAACCATTTTGTGCTCACCTCATTTAAAGTCCCACGGGTGTAATTATGTTTTGTGGTATATACATAGTTACATTGGACCAAGTTGGATCAATGTAATTATGTAAAAATATCCATAACTGAATTTTTTTCTTTAGGAATAAATTCATAGGCCCAGATTCACAGAGAACGGGCGTGAATTACGCCGCCGTAGTGCAAATAATATACGCTACGCCGACGCAGCGAAGAGAGGCAAGCATGGAATTCAGGAAGCCAGTGCTCCCAACGCTGCGTCGGCGTGGCGTAGGTTTTAAAGGCGCAGGCCGGCGTAGGTGGAAGTGGGCTTGACTCATGCAAATGAGGTGTGACCCCATGCAAATGATGGTCCGAGCGCCAGACAAGTACGTTTACTGAACTGCGCATGCGCCGTGACGTGGACGCATACCCCTGCGCATGCTCACAACCACGTCGGAACAACTGCCTAAGATACGTCGGAGCAATGCGTACGCCATGAACGTAACCTACGCCCAGCCAGACACACATCCAACGTAAAATACGCCGGCTTGGCCGACTTGTGTTCCCTGTTGCAGACCTTTGCATGTCTGCTGCTGAGTTACACCTCCTTTATGGGGCTTAACTTTACGCCGGACATACAACTTAAGCGCACCTCTCGTAGCCTGCGTCGGGCGCACGCAGGTTGGTGAATCGGCTTATTTCCCTCATTTACATATTTGAATGACTAATCAATGGGAGCGGCACCATGCTCCCAGCCTAAACGTGCGCCCACTTTACGCCGGCGTAAGCAAGATACGTCGGCGGGGTGTAGCCTGGTTTTAGGCGCATCTCTGTTTGTGGGTCCGGCGCACAGATACGACGGCGCACATTTGCACTTACGTCGGCGTAACTTGTTATACGTCGGCGTAAGTGCTTTGTGAATCCGGGCCATAATTTTTTAGAGTTTGCTACCCAGCCCTAATATGTGAATATCTCTTCTGTTTCAGAGAAGAAGGTAGCAGTGTACAGTTGAGTAATAATGCACAGTGGACATAAAATAAAGGCAGTAGACGGAGCAATGATCCATAAATCTGTATACATCAAAAATAAAACCCTTCTGGCAGGAGCATAACATACCGAGTAGACACGACGCCAATGTTAGACAATAATATGAACTCATTTTTTTATTTTTTTATGTCACTTGCTATACATTTTTACCTATTGGATAATCTATGCCAAAATATTTCATGTCAATCCAAATGAACAATCTGTTCATCCTGTCGAATCCTATACCATCAAAATGGCATACCCTGTGCCAGCTACATATGTACCCTTCTCAGGTTTGAGCTGACCATCCAATGAACTGGGCAGAGATGTCGTTATTAGAAGTAAGAACAGGTAACATGAAATGACAGAACTGGGTCCATCCAGAAGGATGAGGCCTTCATTAGCATCTAGCTGAGAATGTATATCTAGAGGGCAAAACGTGAACCGTATAGAGATCTACTGGAAAAGCTGCATTTTCTAGTAAGCTACAGAAATAAAAATCAGATAAACAGACACAGCGTGATTGCAGGATAAACTATAGCTACCCCATGGAGATACAGTTCAGACAGGCCTTTTTTTAGGAGTCATTTGGAGTCATTTAGGACCCGTCTACTTCTTTGCAATGTAACGCATAGCAAGGCACAGTCATATGACATGCTGCAATGTAAGTGCACTGAATTTTGAAAGGCACCGCAACACAGCAATCCATGTTATGTGCGATACCACACATTGCAGTAACATGCGTGCAGGGCCGGCCTTAGGTGTTCAGGCGCCCTGTGCGAGCTAATCCTGTGACGCCCCCCCCCATATTCACCCCTGGTCACCTAAACATACACAAAGAGGAAAAAAATATTTGTAACAAATAATTTGTTTTAATTTAACTTTACATTACACAGCACCCTGCACCTCTGCACCCATTTACATTACACAGCACCCTGCACCTCTGGACCCCTTTACATTACACAGCACCCTGCACCTCTGGACCCCTTTACATTACACAGCACCCTGCATCACTGGACCCCTTTACATTACAGCTCTGGATCCCCTTTACTGCAGCTCTGGAGATTTTTATTTTTAAAACTACGACCATTAAAAAAAAGTTAATATACAAAATAAACTAAATAACACAAAACAAACAACACACACAAACCATCATACCACCCTCCAAGAAAATAACTACAAAAAAAAAAAAAAACACAAACAACATTAGAACGGGTATTTACAACAGGCTCACTGGTACAAGAAAAAGTCTTTATAGTCCATCAGAAAAAGCTTGTCCAGATCATTGCCAACAAAAAAAAGAACAAAACCAACTTAAAACGGCTCACTGGTACAGTAGGGAAATATTAAAGTCCATAAAAACCACTACTGTCCAGATCATCGCCAACCCACAACACACCCCACCACCAGAACAACAAATACCTACAACCCACGTATGAGCGAGAACATGATAATCAGACATGTCTGTAGCCTTATTTCAAAAATAAACTATAAACAAAATCTAAGGGGGGTGAGAAAGGAAAGTTGCCCCTACCCGTGGAGAGGGGCAGGGTCATGGCCTAAGGGGGCTGGAAGAGGAACCCCCTCCATAAATGGGCACACCTCTCAGGCCCGACCCTGCTCCTTTCCAGATCCCGCACCTTCACCAACTCCCGAAAGATATCGCCCACCACCTCATGCACAGACAGGATTTTGTCCCTAGTGGACACCAAACACCGAGCGTGCCAAGTGTAGTAAAGCACAACTACGCTGACTAAATAAAGTGACGATAACTCAAAACCCCTGCGGACCCCGAAGTCACCATACACCCGCTCAGCATAGGTCAGGGCCGGAAGGCGGGGGTAGCCAATGGCACCCCCTACCCCCGTAAGAACCTCCATGTTGAAGGGACATTGGACCAGAAAATGGTCCATGGTCTCCGATGTCCCTCCACATTCCCGTCGGGGACAGCCCCTGTCCCCTAGGTTCAGATATATGAGATTTGAACGGACGTACAGTCGTCCATGGAACGACCTCCATGCAAGATCCCAAAACTTGTTCGGAATTCTGGAAGAATTCAAGAGGGCTAACCCCTCCGTGAGGACCCTCTCAGGACAGTCCCTTAAAGACAGGGGCTTCAAAAAGTCTGAGGCCATGACCCTCAGGTACAGCTCACGCTGACCCAGAGAGCCCACCTCAAGGGCAGTTATCCGCCACTGCCTCAGTACCTTCAATGCCAGGGGGACGTAGGATGGGAGATACCCATGCAATCTCCTCAGATCGCCGGGCCTCCCCCCCTCCTCCCACCTCCTCAGGAACAGCAAGAGCCAGTCCTTGCATGAACATTCCCACCAGGAAGGCGCATCCACAAAGATGGACTGCAAGTTGTACTTTACAAAAATGATGATGAAGAACACCACCGGGTTGACCATGTCCAACCCTCCTTGCCTTCGCTGGCGGTATGTGACCTCCCTCTTGATCAGGTTCAGTCTGTTTCCCCACAACAGCAGGAAGAACAGACCATAGACCCGAGCATAGAGAGATGCTGGCAAAAGACACACGTAGCTCACAAAGAGAAACTCAGGCAGTAAGTACGTCTTGACCAAGCATACCCTTTCCCTCAGGGAAAGTTTCCAACCTTTCCAGGCCTTCACCTTCCGAGTGGCACTCACCAGCCTGCGCTCCCAATTTAGCTTGGGATAATCACCCGGGCCGAAATGAATGCCAAGTACTCGAATCTCTGGTACGGGTGTGGGGAACACGTCCGGAAGGGGGAACTGCTCCCCCTCCTTCCCCATCCAGAAAACTTCTGTCAGGGAACCAACCGTGGAAGAGCTGTCAGACGTGCTCTTCACGGACCAGCAAGCGCAGTGCGCATGCGCGCGCAAATGCGCGCAATGCGCATGCGCGCGCAAACGGGCAACAACTCTGCAAATCCTGTATTCTTCACTGCGCATGCGTGTGCGCCAGTACGCACGCAATGCGGGCGGGACTCCTGGCGTCAGTGCCCTATTTAAAGACTTGCTGCAGCAGTTGCCAACTGCTGCATGATCGTTAGCCTGTGTGTGTTCCTGAGCCCTTGTTCCTGTGTTCCTGTTTACCCGTTGACGACCCGGCTTGCCTGACCTGACTTCTCCAGTGTATGACCCCGGCTTGTCTTTCGGATTACCCTTATCCTGTTCCTGCCTGATTGTTCCAGTGTATGACCTCGGCTTGCCTTCTGACCTACTCCAACTACATCCTGCTTCCTGTGCATGACTTCTGGCTTGGCTCCTGACTCCGCCCCTGGGTTTCCCTGCGTACCTACCTCATCTGGTACTTCCGTGGTACCCCTGCCTAACTACGTATCCTGGTGGATAGCTGAGCTTCTACACCTTCTCAGCAAGTCGCAGCTGGCAACCCCTGCATCTCCGGGCACAGCACCCCCTGTCTCACCTCCAGGGGGCGTTCTGCACTCAGTCGCAAGGGAAGCCCTCTCAGCACTTCGGCCTCTGGTAAGGTACGTGACAGTATCATGCAGCCAGAAGTTTCAGAGGCCGACGGAGGTGCTTCCCCGCTTGGGACTTTGTGCCAGCAGGTCGCAGCCCTTACGCAAACAGTGACGTGCCTACAGGACCGCTACTCCCAGCTTGAAAGCGACCCCCCGAATCAAACGATGTTTCCTCCTCCGGAGCCCCGTGTACCCACTCCTGAACATTTCTCAGGTGACCGAAAGAAATTCCGAGCGTTCAAAGTCTCCTGCATCCTGTACCTGACCCTGCAGCCAAGAACTTTTGCCTTAGAAACTGTTAAAGTGGGGTTCGTTATCACTCTGCTGTCTGGGGGACCCCAATCCTGGGCCCATCAGTTATTGGAACGAAAAGACCCCGCCATCAACACTTTGGACTCCTTCTTTAAAGCTATGGCCACCTTATACGATGATCCTCTACGTCCGGCCACCGCGGAGGCAGCTCTCCATGCTCTACGACAAGGACAGCGCCCTGTAGAGGACTATACGGTGGACTTCCGTAACTGGGCTGCAGACACGGGATGGAACGAGGTCGCCCTCAGGCATCAATTCCGCCTGGGCTTGTCTGAACTTATTAAGGACGAACTGGCACAAGTAGAGGCTCCTGCCACCCTGGAGGGGCTCATTCAACTCGCCATTCAACTTGACAGGCGCCTGCGGGAGCGTCTGTCTGAACGTGCCTGCCGGCCCTCTCACTGTCAGTCTACGGCTCCAGACGCTCACGCGCCCTCCTCTTCGGCCACGTTCAATAGGAGGCCTATACAGGTTGGCATGGTTCGCCCTGCCCTGACCCCCAATGAAAGACTTCATCGCCGGCAGGCGAACCTTTGTTTTTACTGCGGAGAGGCCGGACATCTTCGTTCCAACTGTCCAATCCGACCCTGTAGATCTTCTCCCCGCAACCTGCTGCATCTCCGAATTCCGAACCCCTCCTCAACTCACCTGGTTCTCCATGTCGCATTACAGTTGGCAAGTGGGGAGGTCAGATTCCCAGCAATCATCGATTCCGGGGCTTGTAGTTGCTTTTTGGACATTTCCATTGCTAAAGACTACCAAATTCCTCTGCGGAACAAGACACATAAACTTGAGATTCATTTAGCTGATGGATCTCCACCTTGTTCAGGGCCTGTTACCCAAGAGACTTACCCTATATTCACCTCAACTGATTCTGGTCATCAAGAGTTCCTCTGTCTTGATGTTATCTGTTCACCGATGTTTCCTGTGATCCTGGGACTCCCTTGGCTACGGGCACATAGCCCACAGATAGACTGGAGCAAAGGGAGTATCTCCTTCAAATCAAGTTACTGCCACCAGCACTGCATGAGGCCCGAGCTTATAGTTCATCCCAGTTGTCTCACTGTCCAGCCAGTCTCCACTTCTAACCCAGATGTTCCGTCAGTCTATCATGATTTTCTAGATGTCTTTGACAAAAAGAAGGCCGATACGTTACCACCCCATCGTCCTTACGACTGCCCTATTGAGTTGTTGCCTGGTGCAGAAATCCCCTTTGGGCGAATATTCCCACTTTCAGAGACTGAGCTCGAGACCTTGCGTCAATATATTGACGAAAACCTAGAAAAGAAGTTCATCCGCCCATCTTCCTCTCCAGCCGGTGCCGGGATATTCTTCGTGGAGAAAAAAGATCACACCCTCAGGCCCTGTGTGGATTACCGGGAACTCAATAAAATCACTATCAAGAATCGCTACCCTCTACCTCTCATCCCCAAACTTTTTCAAAGATTCCGTACTGCACGAGTCTTTACGAAACTCGATCTTCGAGGTGCCTACAACCTTGTGCGCATCCGGGAAGGGGACGAATGGAAGACTGCCTTTAGAACCCGTTTTGGACACTTCGAATATCTCGTTATGCCTTTCGGCGACGTTTCAACATTTCGTGAACAACATCTTTAGAGAGTTCCTAGATTACTTTGTTATTGTTTACTTAGATGACATTCTTATTTTTTCTGCTACCTTGGAATTACACAGAACCCATGTCCGGAAGGTACTAGCCACATTAAGGTTGCACGGGCTCTACGCAAAAGCGGAAAAGTGCGAATTTGAAAAATCTTCCATACAGTTCCTGGGTCTAATCATTTCCACGTCCGGAGTCTCCATGGATCCTCAGAAAGTGTCCGCTATTTTGGAATGGTCAGCCCCTACTGATAAGAAGGGCATCCAAAGGTTCATCGGGTTTGCAAACTTCTATAGGAGGTTTATTAAAGACTTTTCTGGCATCATTGCCCCCATTACCCAGCAGACCCGCCAGCATACCCGTTTTCAGTGGACCCAGGAGGCTTTTAGTAAACTAAAGACTCTGTTCACCTCAGCTCCCATCTTACAACACCCGGATCCAACGCTACCTTATGTCCTCGAGGTCGACGCATCAGAAGTTGCCGTAGGGGCCGTCCTGTCTCAACGACAGGGCCCTAAAGCTTTGTTACACCCAATAGCCTTTTTCTCCCGAAAATTGAGCCAGCCGGAAAAGAACTATGACGTGGGGGACCGGGAGTTACTGGCAATAAAAACTGCTTTAGAGGAGTGGCGGTATCTCCTGGAAGGTGCTGCTCATCCCGTCATGGTATTCACAGACCATAAGAATCTCGAGTACCTCAGATCTGCCAAGAGATTAAGACCACGGCAAGCCAGATGGGCTTTATTCTTTTCAAGATTTAATTTTCATCTTACCTATCGCCCGGGGTCCAAGAATGGTAAAGCAGATGCCCTTTCACGCATGTTCCCAGAAACTCCAGAGACTGTCGTTCCTAGCACCATCTTGTCCCCCCAGAATTTTTTGTTGATTCAGCCCGACCTAAAGTCAGCTCTGAAACAAGCCTCTGCTCAATGTCCTGAATCCGAGAGTTCTGCATTCAGAAAACAAGAAGGGCTCCTGTGGCACGGAAATAAGATTTTTGTACCTGAGGGAGCCAGACTTCAGCTTCTCAAGACCCTTCATGAACACCAGCTTGCGGGTCATTTTGGGGTCCATAAGACTTCTGAGTTGATTCAGCGATCCTATTGGTGGCCGAACCTGAGGAAGGATTGCAAGGACTTTGTAAGTTCCTGTACAGTTTGTGCCAGAAGTAAAGGAAGCCGCACGCAAGCCTGGGGTCTGTTAAGACCACTACCTGTCCCTGACCATCCATGGAAAGCGATATCTATGGATTTCATAGTGGAATTACCCCCCTCTGAATGGTTTACCACGATCCTGGTGGTGGTCGACTGGCTAACGAAGATGGCCCATTTTTTGCCGTTATTAGGGACCCCCTCGGCCATGGACACGGCACATACATTTATCAAGGAGATTGTGAGATTGCATGGCCTGCCCAGTAGTATTGTATCCGACAGAGGGGTGCAATTTACCTCAAGATTTTGGAAGGCTCTCTGTAAAGCCTTGAACATCGAAATCTGCTTGTCATCCGCTTATCATCCACAAAGTAATGGCCAAACTGAGAGAACCAATCAAACACTAGAGCAATATCTCCGCTGTTTTTCCACCGCCTCTCAGGACAATTGGGTAGCCCTACTTCCATGTGCCGAATTTGCATACAATAATTCGGTACACTCCACCACTAACCAGTCTCCATTTTGGGCAAATTACGGCTTTCATCCGTCCTTTTTGCCCAATACCGTTCCTGAAGCAACGGTGCCTGCCGTACAAGACAGATTAACCTTTCTCCAAGACAATTTACAGATTCTTCAAGAAACTATGCAAAGATCCCAGGAGGACTATAAAAAATACTATGACAGAAAGAGGAAGGAGAGTCCGACTTTGGAAGTAGGAGACAAGGTTTGGCTCTCCACTTTGAACCTTAAACTGTCCTGCCCATCCCGGAAACTGGGTCCTAGGTTCATTGGTCCTTTCGAAATTAAGAAAAAAATTAATCCTGTGGCCTTCGAATTATCCCTGCCAAATACCTACAAGATTCATCCAGTCTTTCACGTCTCACTTCTCAAACCAACCATTACCGGTTCCTTTCCTGGAAGAGAAGATCCACCTCCGCCTCCAGTTACAGTGGGTGAGGACACAGAATTCGAAGTGGAAGCCATTTTGGATAGTCGAAAGAGAGGTAGACAAATTCAATATTTAGTAAAATGGAAGGGCTATTCTCTCGAGGAAAGCTCTTGGGAACCTGCAAAGGATGTTCATGCCCCTAAACTGTTGGCTGAATTCTTCAGGAAATATCCAGAGAAGCAAGTACGTCTGGGCATCCGGAGGCTGCCCCTGAGGGGGGGGCACTGTCAGGGAACCAACCGTGGAAGAGCTGTCAGACGTGCTCTTCACGGACCAGCAAGCGCAGTGCGCATGCCCGCGCAAATGCGCGCAACGCGCATGCGCGCGCAAACGGGCAACAACTCTGCAAATCCTGTATTCTTCACTGCGCATGCGTGTGCGCCAGTACGCACGCAATGCGGGCGGGACTCCTGGCGTCAGTGCCCTATTTAAAGACTTGCTGCAGCAGTTACCAACTGCTGCATGATCGTTAGCCTGTGTGTGTTCCTGAGCCCTTGTTCCTGTGTTCCTGTTTACCCGTTGACGACCCGGCTTGCCTGACCTGACTTCTCCAGTGTATGACCCCGGCTTGTCTTTCGGATTACCCTTATCCTGTTCCTGCCTGATTGTTCCAGTGTATGACCTCGGCTTGCCTTCTGACCTACTCCAACTACATCCTGCTTCCTGTGCATGACTTCCGGCTTGGCTCCTGACTCTGCCCCTGGGTTTCCCTGCGTACCTACCTCATCTGGTACTTTCGTGGTACCCCTGTCTAACTACGTATCCTGGTGGATAGCTGAGCTTCTACACCTTCTCAGCAAGTCGCAGCTGGCAACCCCTGCATCTCCGGGCACAGCACCCCCTGTCTCACCTCCAGGGGGCGTTCTGCACTCAGTCGCAAGGGAAGCCCTCTCAGCACTTCGGCCTCTGGTAAGGTACGTGACAACTTCACTCTTGTCCCAATTGACCAGCGAACCTGACGCCTCAGAGTAGCACCCGATCTGGGATTCCACATAATGGGCCTCCTCACGACCAGATACCACCACCGAGACGTCATCCGCGTAGGCCACGACCTTCACTGCCGAAACCGGACTCCCGACAGGTCCCACCGGAACCCCCACAAGACGCTCGCAGTCTAGCCTCCTTACGAAGGGGTCAACCGCAAAGACGTACAGGAGGGGGCTCAACGGGCAGCCCTGCCGGACGCCAGAGTCCACAGCAAAGGCCCGACCCACCCAACCGTTGACAAGAGGGAAGCTCTCAGCTCCCCTATACAATACCTGTAGCCAATCAACAAATTGATCAGGCAGACCGTATCTCCTCAGAAGCAGCCAAAGGTACTCATGGTTCACCCGATCAAACGCCTTAGCCTGATCCAGTGCAAGCAGATACCGCTCGCTGCCATCAGCCCTGCACCTTTCCACAGCCTCCCGGACGTTCAGGACGGCACCAAAAGTGCCCCGGCCAGGAATTGTGCAGTGCTGAGAGGGAGACAGCATCCTGCCCGCCAAAGCAGACAGACGTGTAAACAAGATCTTTGCCAGTATCTTCCTATCTGTGGTAAGAAGGGCGATCGGACGCCAATTCTCCACCACAGACGGGTCTTTCCCCTTTGACAGAAGGATCAGAGCTGACCTTCTCATTGAGGGAGGCAGCAGGCCATAGGCCAAACATTCACGGTACACGTCCCTCAAATGAGGAGCCAAGAGGCTCTTAAAGGTTTTGTAAAACTCTGCCGTGAGCCCATCGGGCCCAGGCGACTTTTTAGATGCTAAAGAGCTGATAGCCTGCTCGACTTCAGCCACCGAGATCTCTTCTGTCAGAGAGTCAGGAAGGTCAGACCTCACTTCCAGTGGGGTCTCATCAAGGAATTCCCTGACTTTCTCCATGTCTAGAGGCCGCTTCTTCAGGAGGTCCGAAAAGTGGTCTCTGACGACACCCAGGATCCCCGATCTGGACTGGACCAGAGATCCCGAGGCATCCTTCAGGCCGTGTACGACCTTCGAACTCGCCGCCTCACCACAGCTCCTGTAGGGATCAGGAGAGATAAACTTCCCATAATCCCTCTCAAAAACCAGGGAGGCGAGACGGTCGTACTGACACTCCTTCATCTGCGCCTTCAGACCGGATATCTGTTCCCGAGAGCCCCCAGAGGACACCAGGCGGTCAAGCTGCCTGCGTAGTCTCTGGTAGGCCTGGTACTTGGAAGCTGCCCTGTACCCAGAGATTTCCCGGAAAAAGTCACCAGACCTCTTTTTAACTACTTCCCACCATTCAAGGCGGGAGCAGTTGCCCTCAAGGAGCGAGGTCTGGTCCAGGAAGAAAACCTCATAGGCTTCCCTAACCTCAGGATCCTCCAGTAGCGACCCATTCAGGCGCCACATACCCCTCCCTTTCTGAGGAGTGTCGGCGACATTCAGGGCCACAGATACCATACAGTGATCGGAGAACTCCACCGACTGCAGCTCTGGACCCCCCTTTAGTGTATCCACCCCTTCAATGCAGACCCCCTGTTCAGTGCAGACCCCTCTTCAGTGTAGCCCCCTGTAACGGAATGCCCCGTGACACCCAAAGACTTTGTGAGGATGGAGGATACTCCTGTGTCAGCGTCACTGATAACTCTTGGGTCTGAGTCCACTCTGTGCCCTTTGGGCATGGGGTGGCAAGTGAATCATAATTCATGTATTACATGAGATTTGACATCACTGATAGTTCGTATTGCAGGATTTTGAGACACTGCAAGATGTTGGTTAATTGTGACCCCAACCAGTCAATAGTGACTCATCTCTCTCTGAAGACTGTTAATATGTTAAATAAGGCTGGCTTTTGAAAGGCCTTTAATTGTGTGATAACACTGTCTAAAACCTATTGATGCTTAGAGGTATGAATAGGTGTCAAGCTGCATGCGGAGACGAAACGTCTGCCTAGGAAACTCAGTGTGTGATGGGTTTGTTTGTTATGCTGTTTAAGGAATGTGCAGTGATTAGACATGATAATTATAGGCCGGTGCCGACCTGTCTAGAATGTTTAAGTAATTAGCCTTAGTGTGTGATTAGGGGGGCGGAGATCTCATTGTCCCTTTGAATACTGTCACATGCTTGTACTGTATAAAAAGCTGAGAAGAAACCATTAAAGTGATCATTACATTTGGAACAAGCACAGAGCTGTGTCTCGTCTTGATTCTGGGCAAATGAAATGGGATCGGGTCCTGTCGGTTGGAATGTCGATAAGCTGTCTTGGATGTGATGGAAGGTCGTAAACGGTGGTGACCGTTACACCCCCCTTCAGAGTATCCCCCCTCGTTCAGTGCAGCCCCCCCGTTCAGTGGAGCCCCCCCTTCAGTGCAGCCCACCTTGTTTAGTGTAGCCCCCCGTTCAGTGCAGCCCCACCTTCAGTACCTCAGATCAGTGCGGCGGCACATGCACAGCAGGTCCCCTCCCCCTGTTTACACATAAACAGAGAGGAGGGGAGGTGGCTTCACTCGGCTGTGCCTGTGTGACATCCGGGTCTGGGATCGCACAGACAGGCAGCCCGTGACCGCAAGAGGAGGGGATGGTAGGTGCAGTGGTGTCACCCTGCACCCCCCGCACACCCTGTGCACCCCCTCGCCACTGTAGCAAGCTCGCCTCTCCCTGCCTTTGCCGTTGCCTAAACCCGTGGCGCTGCCACCGTGGGTGAAATACAATCGCGGAGGGGGGGTGGCGGTCTGACACCCCCCAACGGCCCACCCATCATTAGTATGCCTCTGGATGGCCGCACGGCACCCCTGTTGCCCATAGTGCCCTGTGCGGCCGCACAGCTCGCACACCCCAAAGGCTGGCCCTGCATGCATGGTAAGTGAGTATAAGCCAAGTTTTTCAGCACATTTTTTTTGTGCTGAAAAAGTCCTCCTCGGCTTTTACTCGAGTCTCCTGCCTCACTGTGCCCATCTGCAGCCTTATGATCTCCCGGCGCTGTGATATGCAGTCTAGTCGGTGGCCGTGCAGCGTAACAAAGCCCCGCCTTCTCCTCCCCCTTATCCGTGATAGGCTGAACACTGACTCACTGCTGGGAAACTGAGTCAGTGTTCCGTCACAAACGAGGATGAGGAGGAAGTGGGGATTTGTTACACTGCACGGCTGCCGACTAAACTGCATATAACAGTGCTGGGAGATCATAAGGCTGCAGAGGGGCACAGCGCTGGGAGATCAGGTACATGAGGGGTTGTTGGTATTTAGCTGCAGCAATTTAACTCTTAAATTGTTGCCATGAGTTGTGTGTGACATGAGTTTAAAGGAAGATGGGCACAGTAAGGCAGGGAGATGGGCACGGTGAGGAAGGGAGATGGGCACAGTGAGGCTGAGGAATACAGATGGGCACAGTGAGGCTGAGGCATGCAGATGGACACAGTGAGGCTGCAAATGGGCACAGTAATGCTGCGTACACACGATCGGCTCTTAAAGGGGACGTATATATACGTCCATGTGCCCAGCCGTGCCATTCTGCCGACGTATATAGTCGACGACGTATATAGGCGGTCCTTAAGTGGTTAAAGGGGCATCCTATGCATTAAGGTGAAAAAACACCTTTGCAGTGTCCGGCCCCCCAGCCCCCCGTTTTACTTACCTGAGCTCCGAATTTCCGTGGGCGTGTCCCCACCATCCTTTTCTCCATGGAGTCCCGGCTTTGATTAGATATATTGATAGCAGTGCAGCCATTGCTGTCAATCAAATCCGATGACGCAGGCGCCGGTTGGCGGGGCCGAGTCATACACTCGGCGTCTAAGGATGCAGAGTGTATGACTCAGGAGCGTGCCCACAAGGTAACCCCCTTGGGAGAGAGCTTCCCAGAGGGGTTATCTAATACAGGGAGGAGCCGAGAGCCGCCGTGGGACCCCAGAAGAGGTGGATTGGTAAGTATGACATGTTTGTTATTTAAAAAAAAAAAACACGAACCTTTAGTGTCACTTAATGATTTTACTTTGTAGCACCAAACTCTATGGGCCAGATTCAGGTACATCGGCATATGTTTGTGCCGGCGTAGCGCATCTCATATGCGCTACGCCGACGTAACATTGAGAGGCAAGCTGAGTATTCGCAAAGCACTCGCTCCCATATTTACGCCAGCGTAACGTAAATGGGCCGGCGTAAGTCCGCCTAATTCAAATTAGGCAGGTAGTGGGCGTGATGTTTTGAAATTAACCGTGACCCCATGTAAATGAATGGCTCAATGCGTACGACGTGAATGTAACCTACGCCCAGCCCCATTCACGTACGACTTCCGTAAACAACGCAAAATACGACGGCTGTTCCGACGTTTCCGACGTCCATACCTTAACATGACTTAACCCTGCTTTATGAGGGGTAAACTTACGCCGGACGTACGCCTTACGTAAACGGCGTAGATTACTGCGACGGGCGTAAGTACGTTCGTGAATCAGCGTATCTTGCTCATTTACATATTCAACGCGTAAATCAATGGAAGCGCCCCTTGCGGCCAGCGTAAATATGCGCCCAAGATACGACGGCGTAGGAGACTTACGTTGGTCGTATCAAGCCAAAATTCAGGCGTATCTTGTTTCCTGATTTAGGCGCATAGATACGACGGCGCATCCTAGAACTTACGCGGCGTATCAGAAGATACGTCGGCATAAGTCGTACGTGAATCTGGGCCTATATGCCCAGAGAAAATCCATTGCTACAAGAATTTTTCGGTTTTACATCGTCTCCTATAGACTTCAATAGGCTTTGGGTCTAAGGTCAAAAATATGTCTTGAACCAATCCCAGGGCAGATTCTCTCATCCCTAATGATGATGTGCGGGATACAGTAAGCCATAAGAACCATTTAGTGGATAGGTTTCCCATTGGTTGCTGTAGGGCTACTGCCCTTTACACATAACATTTAGCTTAGAGGTTATGGCATTTAGGTTGAGTATAAATTGCATAATTTTCCACTCTGTTGTCTTTAAATCTGAACATTTGAAACACTTAATTTACACTTCCTAAAGGTGTTGATGAGCTTGAACAGCGTATGGGAGTTAAATGGCAGAACTGGAGCACTAAAGCGAGGTGAGAGGGTCATTGCTTTGAGAGTGAAGTTGGCATCATTTTATGGCATTTGGCACGAAAACTGAAAATTTTTACATTCTACTGGAAAACTTACACATGGCTAAGTGAATCTGGCTCAGATTTCCCATGTATGTCGTGACTAAATGGGTTTTGACAACCTAAGCGCACAAATTTAAATTATTTTGAGATGTTCGCAACCACAAAAGTTAGGGGTTATTTATAGGAAAATCGAGAAAGGAAATGCAGACAAAAGTGAGTTTATAAACATAGAGCCAATCAATTTTCACCCTTCACCTTCTGTGGTTGGCCACTATTGGCAAAAAACACAGTGTAAAAAATAAAGAAGTGTGTTTATTTTAGCAATGGAACTATGGGCCAGATTCACGTATAATCGCGTAAATCTGCGGCGGCGTAACGTATCACATTTACGTTACACCGCCGCAAGTTTTACGGGCAAGTGCTTGATTCACAAAGCACTTGCCTGTAAAGTTGCGGCGGTGTAGCGTAAATCCGCTCGGCGCAAGCCCGCCTAATTCAAATGATCCGGGAAGGGGGCGTGGATCATTTAAATTAGGCACGTTCCTGCGCCGATCGTACTGCGCATGCGCCATCCCTAAAATTTCCTGACGTGCATTGCGCTAAATGACGTCGCAAGGACGTCATTGGTTTAGACGTTAACGTAAATGGTGTCCAGCGCCATTCCCGGACGACTTACGCGAATGACGTTCAATTTTCAAATTTCGACGTGGGAACGACGGCCATACTTAACATTGGCTACGCCACCTAGGGGGCAGCTTTATCTTTACGCCGCATATCTCTTACGGAAACGGCGTAAATTTACTGCGACGGGCAAGCGTACGTTCGTGAATCGGCATAACGACTCATTTGCATATTCTACGCCGACCGCAATGGAATCGCCACCTAGCGGCCGGCCTAGAATTGCAGCCTAAGATCCGACGGTGTAAGTCACTTACACCTGTCGGATCTTAGGGAGATCTATGCGTAACCCGGTTCATTGAATCGGGCGCATAGATATGACCGGCCGGACTCAGAGATACGACGGCGTATCAGGAGATACGCCGTGGTATCTTCTTTATGAATCCGGCCCTATATTTCTTTTGTAGCACTACCCCCCATATTCCAATGCAGAAAACAGTCATGTTGACTTTCCAGTGACCAGTATGAGAGAGTGAGAGCGATAACACCAAATTGAACACACCTGCTCCCCATTCACACCTGAGACATTGTTACACTAACAAGTTACATGACACTGGGGAGGAAAAATTGCTAATTGGACCCAATTTGGACATTTTCACTTAGGGGTGTACTCACTTTTGTTGCCAGCGGTTTAGACATTAATGGCTGTGTGTTGAGTTATTTTGAGGGGACAGAAAATGTACACTGTTATACAAGCTGTACACTCACTACACAACATTGTAGCAAAGTGTCATTTCTTCAGTGTTGTCACATGAAAAGATAGAATAAAATATTTACAAGAATGTGAGGGGCGTACTCACTTTTGTGAGATACTGTAAATGCAAATGTTTGCAAAATGTAATTTTTTAATATATAGACATTTTTACTAAATAAGGCTGGGTTCACACCAGTGCGAATTCCCCGCATCCAATTTGCATGTCAGGAGATTGTCACACATCTCCAGAGCGGCTCTGGTGCGAATTGCACAGGAGTCCTGTGCGTTTTATGGTTTGTTTCAAGTACGAATTCAGCCCAAAATTTGGGGCTGCTGTGAGCCGCTCCGTACAGCAGTGTGAACCAAGCCTTATGTCGTGTACACACGACCATTTTTAATGGTCTAAAAAAAAACGATTATTGTTAAATGGGCCTTGCCTACACACGATCGTGAAAAAAATGCTCTAGCAACAACACGTACGACGGCACTATAAAGGGGAAGTTCCATTCGGATGGCGCCACCCTTTGGGCTGCTTTTGCTGATTTTGTGTTAGTAAAAGACGATTCGCGCTTTTCTGTCTGTTACAGCGTGAAAAATGTGCTATCTCCATTACGAACGCTACTTTTACCAGAACGAGCGCTCCCGTCTCATAACTTGCTTCTGAGCAAGCGTGTTTTTTTCACGTCGTTAAAGCCCACACACACGACCATTTTTTACGACGTTAAGAACGACAACGTTAAAAACTAAGGGGCAGATCCACATACAATTAGATGGGTGCAGCGTATGTGAGATACGCTACGCCGCTGTAACTTACTTTTGGCAGCTTTGAATCCACAAAGAATTTGCGCCGTAAGTTACGGCGGCATAGTGTATCTCTCGCGGCGTAACGGCGCCTAATTCAAATCGGCGAGTAGGGGGGCGTGTTTTATTTAAATGAAGCGTGTCCCTGCGCCGAACAAATGGCGCATGCGCCGTCCCTAAATTTCCCGCCGTGCATTGCGCGAAATGACGTCGCAAGGACGTCATTGTTTTGACTTGGACGTAAATTACGTCCATCCCGCGATTCACGGACGACTTACGCAAACGAGAAAAAATATTCAAATTAAACGCGGGAACGACGGCCATACTTAACATAGCAGGTCTAACTATACGCCACGAAACAGCAGCTTTAACTATACGCCGGAAAAAGCCGACTAGAGACGACGTAAAAGAATGCGACGGCCGCTCGTACGTTCGTGGATCGTTGGAAATAGCTAATTTGCATACTCGACGTGGAAAACGACACAAACTCCACCCAGCGGACGCCGAAGAATTGCATCTTAGATCCGAAGGCGTACGAAGAGGTACGCCTGTCGGATCTAACCCAGATGCCGTCGTATCTTGTTTTGAGGATTCAAAACAACGATACGACGCGGGAAATTTGAAAGTACGCCGGCGTATCAGTAGATACGCCGGCGTACTCTCTCTGTGGATCTGCCCCTAAGTGAAAATTTAGAGCATGTTCTAAATTTTTATTGCCCATTTTTTACATTGTGAAAAATGCTCTGGAGCCCACACACAATCGTTTTTAATGACATAAAAAAAAAATTTCATTTTTTACATCCCGAAAAACGGTTGTGTGTACGCGGCATTAAAGCAGAGTTCCGGCCACAATTTCACTTTTTAAATATAAATACCCCTGTAATACACAAGCTTAATGTATTGTAGTAAAGTTAGTCTGTAAACTAAGGTTCGTTTTGTTGGGTTGTTACAGCATTTAGACACTTTATAAAATAGAAATTGACTGGGGCCATCTTAAGTGTGGGCATCATGAAGCCAGACTGTATGACTTCCTGGATTTCAGCCTTGCAAATCTCGCACATGCTCAGTGCTGCACAAGCAGTGTAATAGGTGTCAGATCAGGTTTCAGCACCTGTGCTGTCCAAGTCACATGATTCTTTGAGACTGGGGAGTGCAGAGACTCCTGGAAAGTTACACCCACTACATTCCCAGGAGTCTGTGTTGTGTAGGTTAGGAAGCTTAAGCACCTAGGTGCAGGAAGAGGGAAGATTAACTATTCTGCCTAGCAACAACACTTTGAAGGCATCTAAAAAAAATATTTTTTTTCGTAAAGGACTAATGACATTTTTTTAAAACTATTGATGTAATGTTATATTTATGGGTGGAACTCCACTTTAAGGTTAAAAGCAAAATAAGCAATGCTGTTAAAAGAGGATACATGACAAATGATTGGCGTCTTGTCCAACACATTACTGGAAACTAGTAAAAAGAAGAGGCGAATTATATTCTAATTTGTCCTTCTGTAATATTAATTAAACAAGCTGAAAGAAAAAAAACCTTTATGTGACAAGCGCCCTGTGATTTATGGGCAAGGACAGATATTTTTAACATGAATAATGATCAAACGCATATTGTAAAAATGACATTGTACCAGCAAATCGGCCTATTACAATATCTCATTACAGTCCATTAGTAATCTCAATTATTTAATATTTAATAAATTGTTACACTGAGCAATTGGAGTACTTGTAAAGGTCAGAAAAATACAAAGTCTGCTCTGATAAATGGGGAGTTAAAAATGATGCCCCGTCCAACCATTTTTATTAACCTAAGAGATGACACGAATAATTGACCTTTTGTACAACAAGAAGATTTACCATAATTAACTTTACGACCATGAGAAGTTATGAATTAGTGCAAGGTTAGCTTAGGAGTGGGGAAGCCAGAACACCCCCCCCCCCCAAGGGAGTCTAAAACCAACTTGAACATTAATCTTTTAAGTGAAAAAACGAAACACCCCGCTGGTCTATGGTCGTTTATTCTATAACACAAGCATGAGTTTAATCTGATGCCTCGTCTCAGCCCAGCTCCCGGTGGGTGTGCTATGCGAGGTAAGCCTGCGCTTAGTACGCCCACCCCCCTCCCACAAAAAACACCACACCTACACGCACTCGAAATTGGGTTAACATGCACGCACTTTGACCACGCGGTCTCTAAAAAGAGAGGCGAAGGACTAACGGGGCTGGTTGAGCGGGTTAGATCCTCTCACTCCCTTGTAGGGAGTCCCTCTGCCCCGTTGGGCTTCAAAGCGGAGCAGGTAGGGCGGGCTGTGTAGGAGGACCCCCTCACACCCGCCATTGCCACCCGGGGCATGGAGAAAGGTGGCAGATTGCCTCTGGGGGAGGCCTGCCTACTCCCAACTCCTGCAGTCCGGCTCCTCTCTCGAGTACACGCACAAAATACACTTAAAAAAAAATGTAAAAAAAAAAAATCTGATGCCTCGTACACACAACCATGATAGCTTTTTGCCGGGAAAACCGGCTGGGTGTATGCTCCATCGCAGTTTTCCAGGCGAGAAAACTGCCGGGAAAAAAAATTGAACCAGCATTCTTTTTTCCCATCGGGATTCCCGGCGGCCTTTTTCCTGCCGGGAAAACAGGTCGCGTGTATTCTTTTCCGAGGAGAAAAAAAAAACATGCTCAGAATCAAGTATGAGACAGGAGCGCTAGTTCTGGTAAAACTAGCGTTCGAAATGGAGATAGCACATTTGTCACGCTGAAACGGACTGAAAAGCGCAAATTGTCTCTCACCATACTTTTACTAACACGAGGATCAGCAAAAGCAGCCCAAAGGGTGGCACCCTGCCTTTGGCCAATTATGTCTCTCGCAGTAGTGCATGCTGTGATTGGCCAAAGCATGCAGGTCAGGTGCATGCTTTGGTCAATCATCAGACATCGATGCACTGTGATCTCGAAGTTGCCACGAACGCTTCATAATATTCACTCATCCCTATTAACAATCAAGGAAGCCATGTTGGTCTCTGCCAACCTGACACTCGGTAAACAGATGTGTGTGAAAAGAAAGCTGATTAATGAGATCTGGAAATCCCTGGGTCTCCTGTTGTCTACTAGTCTGAGGAGGGGGAGATCATTGTTTGTTATGTGATAATTGTGCTAATTAACTCACCTATTGTTTGTCTGTCTGCTAGCACACTATTATGTGTAATGTACTTGATGAGCTCGGTGCCGGCAGCCTGACCTGGAGTGCGATCTCTGATTATTCACAACATTGTCCAGGTGGCTAGTTGTTTAACTTAATGTTTATAGTATATGTTGGTTGTTGTAATATTCCTGTGTACAGGTTGTATTGTTAGGGTAATCTGATCAGGAGGTGGGATGTCCTCTTGTGAGGTAAATATTCTGTGTAAGTTTATTTGACAAAGTTCCAGTTTTGCAGCCACACTAGTCCTGCCTAGTTCTCGGTTGCAATATGTGGCTATAATATCTGATATCTATGTTCAGACTGAAGGAAGCGCTATACTGACAGAAGCACTCAAGTGTTGTGTTGGACTGTTCCATTACAGTTTGCTTCTCTGATAAAAAGAGAAAAAATTTAAGTGCCCTCCACCAGTCAAACTATGACACACCTCCCGAGGGAGACCCTGTTAGTGATCTGAACTCGCCTTCCCCTTAGGGATATAGGGCCAGATCCACAAAAGGGATACGACGGCGTATCTGCTGATATGCCATCGTATACCTGTTTCTAACTATGTGGCTGATTCATAGAATCAGTTACGTATAGCTAGTCCTAAGATCCGACAGGTGTAATGGACTTACACTGTCGGATCTTAGGATGCAGTACCGCGGCCGCCGCTGGGGGCATTTCTCGTCGTAATCCAGCATCGGATATGCAAATTAGCACTTACGGAGATCCACAAAGCTTTTTCCCTTTGTTAAGTCGCCGTAAGTGTTAGTTAGATAGGGCTACTTTTACAAAGTGTAAAGTTAGTACACCATGTAAAAGTATACCCGTCTTTCCCGCGTCGCTGTCAATTAAAAAAAAAATAAAATAATTTTCACGCCGCATCTCTTTTTTACCCGTCACGATTCACAACGTAACATAACGCAAAGCACGTCGGGAAAATAGCGTCGGGAGCATGCGCAGTACGTCCGGCGCAGGAGCGCGCCTAATTTAAATGGGACTCGCCCCATTTGAATTGGCCCGCCTTGCGCCGGACTGATTTAGGATACACCGCCGCAAATTTCCAGGTAAGTGCTTTGTGGATCGGGCACTAACTTGGACAATTTGCGGCGGTGTAACTTAAATCACAAAAGTTACGTTGCACCCGCTGGTTGTGGATCTGGCCCATAGATCCATTGGTCTGCACCTTCCCTGATGGCCCTTGGACTCTCCTCAGATGGTTTGCCTCATTCACATATTGTCATATGAATAGAAAAAAACATACACATACATCAGCTCTTCATTGGATAGATTCATAGCAGCACAGCCATTGGCTCCCGCTGCTGTCAATCAAATCTAATGACGCGGGCGCCGGTGGGCAGGGTCGAGTAAAAACACGGCGTCTATGGACGCCGAGTGTATGACACAGAAGTGCGCCTGCAAGGTAACCCCCTCAGGAGAGAGCTTCCCAGAGAGGGTTATCTAATGTGTGGAGGAGCCGCAGGAGCCGCCGTGGGACCCCAGAATAGCTGGATCAGGGCCACGCTGTGCAAAACTAACTGCACAGTGGAGGTATGACATGTTTGTTATTTTTTTTTGTTTTTTTTAAACCTGAACCTTTAATATCACTTTAAGGCACCCTTGTTGAAAAAGACTGTACTAGAGAACAACCCCAGCAGCAGGCAGAAGTAAGCTATGCCCGAGGTTTAGGGGGAACCCAACAAATGCAGAAAATGAAATTAGAGCTTAAAGCGGAGTTCCACCCAAAAGTGGAACTTCCGCTTAAACAACTCCTCGCCCCCTTACATGCCACATTTGGCATGTAATTTTTTGCGGGGGGAGTGGGGGGCTTCAGTAGGAGTGGGACTTCCTGTCCCACTTCCTCCTTCCGCCCAGGGACCGCTTGCATACCTCCCAATTTTTTGAGATGGGAATGAGGGAAACCTATCAGCAAAAGTATGCAGGCATAGGACACACCCCTTACGACGCCCCCTTAAAGGAGAATTGTACAAAAAAAAGATTGGTTAAACCCACAAGTGCTTTGTTTTACCACTACTATTCCTTTATATTGGCTTTTGAAATTTACAAATGCAGCCATTTAGAAATCTGATGAAAGGTTTAGCACTGCAAAACACTTTTTGAAAGATAAAAAGTGCATTTTATATACATCCATGGGCGTCCGCTCATAGGGTTAAGGGGGGGCGAGTGACCCCCCCTGGAATCCACAAGGGTCTGCCATGCTTGCATCTGTAGCTGTGCTGAGTGCTGACTCTCTCTGTGTTTGTGTGAGTCGGCTCCACAGTGTCACGGATCTTACAGAGCTCTTTACTGACACCTCTGGCCGTTTCCTGTATGTGCACCCTCGTGTTTGCTTTGCTGCCTGTAATGTATTTTCAAATGGACATGTGGAAACAGGACTTGGGAGAAGGAAGACCACCGTGACCTAGTGGGGGCTGTGAGTACAAGTGAAGGGAGAAGGCTGTTTGTGTACAGGGGGGGCTGACATATATACAGATGAGGGGGGCAGCTGAGTGCATACAGGTATAATCAGTGAAGGGGGGGGGGTGCCAGATATAGGAAAGATCATATCATATGTCCTGTATACAGCTATATACACCCATCTTTCTTCCTATATTCCTCCATCATCACTGACTGCAGATATACATCATCTGTCCTGTATATAGAGCTGTATATACCCACCTTCCTTCCTCTATATACCAATACCATCCACCCCTTCTATATACATATACTGTACACCCTCTGTACTGTACATTTGATCAGCACAGTGAGGCTGCATATCATGGGCACATGCCTGCACTTTATAGGATAATGACTAAGCCCCTCCCCTCCCCGACATTGTCAAAGAAGCGGTGCATAGGTGATCACAAAATTATGCCCCCCCCTGGAAAAATTTCAGCGGACGCCCATGTATACATCTATATAGATCAGACCAAAATGAGGGACAAATAAGGAAGAATGAGGGACAGAGGGACATTGCTCCAAATCAGGGAAAATCCCTCGAAATCAGGGATAGTTGGGAGCTAAGTCATATCGCCTTTTGGCGGCTTCTCCCTGTAGGTGATCACCTGGGACACGTGACAGGTCCCAGGCGATCGCCTGTCCACTCAGGGAGCTCTGTGCCATTCACGCATGCGTAGTAAGTGCCCGGCCGTGAAGCCGAAAGCTGTCGCGGCCGGGTGCCCACAGTTACAATTGAGGCACCGGCGGAGAAAGGGGGGAGAGGAGCGAAGCTCCGGGCGGCGCATCGCTGGACCATGGAACAGGTAAGTGTATGTTTATTAAAAGCCAGCAGCTACACTTTTTGTAGCTGCTGACTTTTAATAAACATAATAAAAGCCTGGAACTCCCCTTTAAGCTAACTTCAGCCTATCTGTCCACTAAATTTGTAGTAGGGAGACTACAGCTAGAGAAAATAGACTTCTATGCATCCATCGGCATATGACTACCAATGAACTAGCTATAACAGGAAGAGCAAATAACATCATATCAAACCAATGATACTCTAAGAAGGTGGGTCACATAGATAACCACAGACAGCTCAATATTTAAAATGCCATTAGAGACAAAACTATTGGCCTTGATCACAATTGCGCATAAACTGCCGTGGTGAGAGCGCCTGTGCTGCCTCCTAATTACTAGGTGAAGGCCAGGCTTTTTAATGAGGATAGAAACAGATCTGGAAGGCAAAATAACTATAAGACACTGGACCAGATTATCTGTTAGACCCGATAGGCTGTTGCCGCCACTACCGGAGGAGCTTTTGGGGTCTACATCACCGCATTCGATTGCCATGTCCTTATCTGTGTAGCAAGGTCCCGGGGCCCCTGAGGCCTAATGGTGACCTCCAGAATTTTTCGGACAGCTGACATCCTTCTGTGTAGAGTGAGTTACAAGGCATGGTGGGTGTAATGCAAGGTAGATTGATGGGTGCCAGACACTTATTGAATATAAAGAGATTTATTGTCTCTTAAACAGAACTGTGGGAGAGAGGGTTGGGGCCAGGCTGGCGAGAAGTCTGCTCTGGTACTGGCCTCAGCTCCTCACTGTTGTCTCCGCTAGTAAGGTGGATGGTCTCTTGGTGGCAACAGCTTTCCTTCTACCTCCAACCGCAAATGGTTCCCTAGGCCAGCGGAACCGTTACTTCAGGTTGGACTGCAAGCCGCAGTCCCAACCCTACACTGCTCTCTTGCTTCTGGATAGGCCCTCAGACAGCCTGGCAGCCAGATGTCCCTAGGATAGGCCTTAGGTTTATGGCCTAGCAGCCCGGGGCAATACAGCACACATCCACCCTGACAGCCGTCCAGGTGGCACAGAACCCCAATCATCTGACTCCACCCAAATAAATAGGCTCTCCTAGCAGGCCAAGGAACCCAAGAAAATCCCTGCCCATTGGCTGAGACACCCCATTTTTTCCTAATCTGTCCTATCATTGCTCTTGTCTTATCTAATGCCACCAGATACCTAGCCATCTAGTGACAGAAGAGAGAAGTGCAGCAATTGCAGAATTAGGGTGAAATCATTTGACCTCCTATCAATTGGCCAAGGCAACTATCACTCGGCCTAAACATCAGGGTGCTACATCTGCATTACAGAAGAGCCCACAGTGCTTTTATGTAACCAAAGAGGCTTTGATTATACTTATACAGGAGCTCTGGCAAAAAAATCTAAAGTCTCAGAGTCATCTTCGACTCAGACATGACGATGGATGCACAAATAGGATCAGTCGTCAGCGGTTCTCATCATCTGCTCCGCATGCTACGTAGACTCATCCCCTTCATCCCGAAAGAGGACACAGCGGTAGTGGTTGGAACAATCATCAACTCACGACTCGACTACGCAAACTCCCTCTACTTAGGACTACCGAAATACCAGATGGCACGTCTACAAGTCGTCCAGAACACGGCAGCCAGACTGGTAACAGGTAAAAAGCCTTGGGAATCAGTCTCCCCAGTCTTGAGGTCCCTCCACTGGCTGTCCGTACAGGACAGGGTGACATTCAAGACGCTCTGCCTCGCCCACAAGTGTATACAGGGGAACGCTCCCCAATACTTAAGCGAGAAAATAAAGCCGTACGTCACCAAGCGTGTGCTCCGGTCAACCAACCAAAACCTTCTCCAAATTCCTAAATCCCGCTACAAATCGAAGGGAGAACGAAGATTTTCGGTCCAAGGACCACGGCTCTGGAATGCTCTACCCATCACCATCCGCTTAGAGGAAAACCATCGGGCATTTAGGAAAAAACTAAAGACCCACCTCTTCTGAAAGACCGGTACGACGCTGGATTCCAAGCGCCTTGAGGCGATTAAGTTCGCATTTGCTGTGCTATACAAGTCACTCACTCACTCACTCTTTCACATTATACACGTGTGAACACGTGCTATCATGCAAAGGTGTGAATGGGGCCACCTTGGATGGAGCAAAGTCTCCCAACCACCGGGCTGGAATCCAATGCATGAAAACTGACATGTTATGCATATTTCTACATGAACCACTTTATATAGTCAGTCTGTTTATATTTATCCTTAAAAACGATTTTTCTTTTTTGCGAAGTCTATCAAGGCGGTATTATTATTAGGACACCGGAGCAGCAAGGATTTTATTGCATGTGATAAAAATAGGATTATACAACACTACCTAAAGCTGCCGGCAAATATTTATTTCAAGACACAGTGGCTTTCCTTCGATATTGAATTGCTTTTTTATAAAGAACATTGTGCTGACTTACTGATCACATTATGAGGACAGGGAAGTAAATAATGCATCCATAGATGGGCGCTGATGAAAATTGTCTTCTTTATCACTCCTGCTTCTAGGTAGCCAGGTGATATACAGACAGTAATTGCAGCTGTATTCTCTCCTGAAGCTGCACTTTAAATCCATACCCTTATAACATCAGTTAAAATAATTATAAAAATTACTCAAGATATATTGTAAAAAAGATTTCTTTCAAGAGATTTTTTAGCAATTTTAACCACTTCAATACGCTCCCAATTCCCCCCCCCCCCTTTTGCCCAGGACAATTTTCAGCTTTCAGTGCTGTCGCACTTTGAATGACAATTGCGCGGTCATCCAACTCTGTACCTAAACTACATTTTTAGCATTTTCTTCACACAAATAAAGCTTTATTTTGTTGGTATTTGATCACCACTGTTTTTTTTTTGTTTTTTTGCTAAACAAACTGAAAAAGACTGAAATTTTGGAAAAAAATATGTTTTTAATCGTTTCGGTTATAAAAATGTTGTTTTCTCCTTCACTGACTGGCACTGATGAGACGGCACTGATATGTACAATTGATGGGCACTAATATGCAGCACTGATATGTACTGATAGGCGGCACTGATGGGCACTGATAGGCGGCACTGAAAGGTGGCACTGATGGGCACTGACAGGTGGCACTGATATGCGGCACTGATTGGCACTGACAAGTGGCACGGATGGGCAGTACTGACAGGTGTTAGTGTAGGGTTCTGATTGGCACTGTGATGGGCACTGAGTGGCACTGATATGGGACTGATATGGGACTGGCAGCTGATGGGCACCTTTTTGGCAGCTGTGGTGGCACATCTCATGGGGCTGTGCTGATAATCAATGTGCTGATTATGAACACAGACCCCCCACCTGACAGGGAGAGCCGCCGATTGGCTCTCCCTGTCAGCGCAAACCGAGGAATGCCGTTTACTCGATGATCAGCTGTGATTGGTCACAGCTGATCACGTGGTAAGGAGCCTCCGTCAGAGGCGCCATACCACTATCGGAGAAGCAGTGTGTCAGACTGACACACAGCACCTCCGATCGCCACGCTGCGGACGCGCGCCGGCATGTTGTACATCAGCTCCTTTAAGAGCCATAGCAGGCGCAGGGGGCCCTTATTTGATGGGAAACAACTTCTTCCCTTCCTTAGAGGGCATTACTAACAACCAATATGTATCTATTTTTCTAGTATACTGTATTATTACACTCCTGATGAATGGCTGAAACACCATGAAACGCGTCTAGCTACTAGATGCCAAGACACACCTGGTTTCATTTATTTATTAAATCTATAATGTATGTTTATCATGTCTACCCATCAATTGTGTTGCATGCTATGAGCAGCATGTCTTAGTGTAAGGCCTCGTACACACGACCGAACATCTCTGCTGAAACTGGTCCGCGGACCAGTTTCCGCAGACATGTTCGGTCGTGTGTACGGCCGACCGGACAATTTTCCGGCGGATCGGACAGGTTTCCAGCGGACAAATGTTTCTTAGCATGCTAAGAAACATGTCCGCTGGAAGCCTGTCCGTCGGACATGTTCGGTCGTCTGTACGACTCACCGGACATGTTCGCTCGGCCGAAAGCCCTCGCATGCGTCAAAGTGATTTGACGCATGCGTGGAAGCATTGACCTTCCAGGGTCGCGCATGTCGCCGCATCATCGGCGCGGCCACGTCACCGTGTTCGCTGTCCACGGGAAATTTGGTCTGATGGTGTGTACAGCCATCAGACCAAGATCCGGCAGCGGACATGTCCGATGAAAACGGTCCGCGGACCGTTTTCATCAGACATGTCCCGTCGTATGTACGAGGCCTTAGTCATGTGACTACCTATTTATTTGATACAATGTTTTTCTCAAGAATTTGGTATGATTTTTAGACTGTGACAATAAATCATATATCTGTATATATACTTATGTATCCGTTCTGTTCTTATTATTTGACATGGCGGGCCACTCTCGAAGTCCCAACTATCTCTCTCTTTCTATGACCTAATATAGGGATGGAGTTTCGCCATTTGGCTGTGCCAGGTCACATCCAATCCATTGTCCTTGAACGTCTGGTCTACAACCGACTGAGCGAACACCTCGCCAAGAATAACCTTCTTGATCCCCTTCAGTCTGGATTCTGCCCTTTACACTCCACCGAAACTGCTCTCCTAATAGTCACAAATGATCTGCTAACAGCTAAATCCAATGGACACTATTCTGTACTCCTACTCTTAGACCTCTCTGCTGCCTTTGACACAGTGGACCAGCCCCTCCTCAAAAAACTCCACGCCTTTGGTCTCCATGATTGTACTCTTCGCTGGTTCTCATCCTAATTATCCATCTGCACTTTTAGTGTCACTTACAACTCTACTTCCTCCTCTCCTCTCCCTTTCCCTACTGGGGTCCCTCAAGGTTCTGTTCTTGGACCTCTCTTATTCTTCATCTACACGTCCTCCCTGGGTCAGGTAATAGCCTCCCATCGCTTCCAATACTATCTCTATGCTGATAACTCCCAAATCTATCTCTCTACCCCTCAGTTCACACCTTCAGTTTCCTCATGTATCAATAATTTACTAATAGACATATCAGCCTGGATGTCACACCACTTCCTCAAACTCAAGCTATCCTAAACTGAGCTCATGATTTTTCCTTCCCCACGTGCCTCTGCCCCTGATCTCTCTGTCAAGATCAATAGCACTACTATCAGCTCGTCACCGCATGCCAAGGTTCTAGGTACAGTATAACCCTGGACTCTGAACTATCCTTTTGTCCCAACGTCCAAACACTTTCCAAATCTTGACGTCTCAACCTCCACAACATCTCCAAAACACATCCCTTCCTAATCAATGACACCACAAAGCTCCTAGTTCACTCTCTGGTCATCTCTCGCCTCGACTACTGCAACTCCCTCCTAGCGGGATTACCTTTACATAGGCTATCCCCCTTCAGTTCATGAGGAATGCTGCTGCCAAGCTCATCCCCTAACCAAACGCTCAGTGTCTGCTACCCCTCTCTGTCAGTCCCTCCACTGGCTTCCACTCAACCAATGAATTCAATTTTAAAATCTAAAAACGTACAAAGCCATCCACAACTCAGCCCCCAGCTACATAACTAACCTACTTGTTCCCTTCGCTCCTCCCATGACCTCCTGCTCTCTAGTTCCTTTGTCACCTCCACCCATGCTCGCCTCCAGGACTTTTCCAGAGCCTCTCCTTTCCTATGGAACTCCCTGCCCCTAGCGAACAACTGTACGTTTCGTTTTTCAGATCATATGTACAGGGCTTGAGGGAACTCACTTACAGAGTGGGATTGATCTTCAATCGGGGACTCTATTACATCTCCTTTTACCCCTCCTTTCTTCCTTGGTGAAGGTGGACCAACCCTTGAATGAATGACTTGTATAGCGCTACACATGCGAACTGAATCGTCTATAGGCGCTTTTTCCAGCCAGTGTCTGCTTGGCTGGTGCGGTCATTTTACCCCGTAGGATCTCGACACGCTTGGGACAACCCTTGATTTTGTCTTCTCATTGGACTTGTTTCCTTCCGTCAGTACTTTTTCTTTATTTGTGTATGGACTCAATATATGATTTTAGGGCTGACATATACCGACATATACCGAGCGCAGCACACTCGGGTACATTCGGCCAGGCTCGGCTTCGCTCATGGTCACGCTCTGTGACGTTTATGCGTGAGAAGCCAAGCGTGGCCGAATGTGCCCGAGTGTACTGCGCTCGGTATATGTCGGCGGAGGCTTCAAACTGAGCACGGGAAGCCGGGATTTGACTCGGGAGACAGCGCGGGAGAAGCCGGGAGGACACCATCGAGGGCACGGACGGACGCCGGACCGGACAAGGACGCCGGGCAAGACACCAAAACTGTAAGTAATAAAATGTTTTTTTTACAGGTTGTCGGGTCAACATTAGGGTTGCGCGCTATACGCCGGAGCGTGCAATACCCCGATAAATACGGTAGCTACATCGATTTTATCTCGAGTGCAATATTTATTTGGTTACCTACTTGAAGACTATAAAAGTTTTAATGCTATTCCCATCGAGCGCTGCCTTTGTGTGTTTTTTGTATCCTGCTATCCATTTTTCCAGTGGTTGGTAGCTGCACTGGGAATCAGCCTGCAAGGAGATCAGCTAAAAGTAGTTGGATCTGTATGTGCGTTATAATTAATCGATTAATCGAACAGAAAATTTTTGATCAGTAACAGCCCTATATAATTTTTTTTCATTAATCAAGTTTTCCTTATTACTTTTATGTCACTTTTATAGAGTATATTATAAGCACAACTTATGTTTTTTTTTACAATTTTGGTTCACCATAGAGATATTTGATGGTTTGTGTTGCAGCTGTTTTTTAGCTTTTTAGTTTTTGATTTTTAGCGCGGTATAAACCCCCTTCCTTACACACTATATAAATCCTGTATAATAATAATTTACGTTTTTGGTTGTAACATGAAAAAATTGTGGAAAATTTCAAAGGGTATAAATACTTTTTCAAGGCACTATACAAACAATTTAAGTTGATTAATGTCATACAAACACTATTCACTTTTTACATTTTTAAAACAAAGTTGAACATGGTAGATTTTCATATTTCTAAAGCTTTATCAGCAATAAAATTATACAGCATAGAAAGAGTTAAAGTCATAAAATTTAGAACTTACATGGAAACAGATTTGTGAAGATCATTATAATCTGCAGTCAAAAGGAGGCTTTCAGCTTGATGACCCAGATGATGGGAAAGGTGGATTTGCAGGTAATACCTTCAATACACAGAAATCATTTTAAAATCTCTCCATGTCTTCATTTAAACTGTCCTAACTCCCAGACTTACAAAAAATTGCCAAAAGTGGAGCGCGGACAATTTTATCCACATCTCTGTAGGGGGTTGATTGAAGTTACGGAAGACTCTGTATTTTATATATACAATAATAACTCATAAAGGGAAACATTATGGAACAATGTATAGTAATCTCAAACAAAAAAATTAGATGAGTTGTTTTGAGGTTTCAACAGACCAGTCTGGGTTAATATCAGAATACAAAGGAAGATTTTTAGAGGGTGGTTCCACTCAAAACCGATATTTCGGTTTAGCCTGGTTTCTTCAAAACTGAATCATAAGGTGGATCTTTATATCTTTTAGAATTCAGTGAACTGTTAAATGATGCCACCTCCTTTATCAACTACTGATGAAGACTAAGCAAACCAATGGGAGACAAAGGGCCAGATTCTGGTAGAATCCGCGGCGGCGTAGCGTAAGCCATTTACACTACGCCGCCGCAAATTACTGGAGCAAGTGCCCTATTCTCCAAGCACTTGCTCTGTAATTTGCGGCGGAGTAGTGTAAATGGCCTGGCGTAAGGCAGCGTAATTCAAAGGGGGCGGCTTGTATTTAAATTAAGCGCGCCCCCGCGCCGATCGAACTGCGCATGCGCCGGGCATAAAATAGCCCAGTGCGCATGCTCCAGCTCACGACGGAAAACGTCAATGACGCCGAAGTGAGCGTCATTGACGTAAAGTCCTATTCGCGAACGACTTAGGAAAACGACGTAAATTACGGAAAAAGACGACGCTGACCCGACGCCATACTTAACATGGCATACGACGGACCTTCGTAAACTTGCCCCTCATATAGCAGGGGCAAGTTTACGCTTACGGAAATGTCGTAAATTCACTGCGTCGTCCGCGCGTACGTTCGGGAATCTCGCGTAAATAGCTAATTTGCATAGACGACGGGGGAAAACGACAAGGCGACACCTAGCGGCGGGAAAAATATTGCATTTAAGATCTGACAGCGTAAGAGCCTTACGCCTGTCAGATCTAATGGATATCTATGCGTAAATGATTCTAATGGCGTTGCGCCGTCGTAAGCCCTTTGAGAATCTGGGCCAAACTATCCAAATAACGGGCTACACACCAAAGATGTCCATCTCCACCCAAGGTTTATTGCTATGACAGCACACCGCTCACTCCCACCCACAGCCATGCCACCAACAAGTATCACCAACAGCAAGGTCATGGGGATCATGATACAACCCTGCTGTCAGTGAAACATATTGGGGCAGTGGCGGCTGGTGCTCAAATTTTTTTTGGGGGGCGCAAACAAACTGAACAAAAAAAAAAACAATTGCAGCCTCACTGTGCCCATCAAACGCAGCCACTGTGCCCATCAATTGCTGCCACTGTGCCATCAAACACAGCCACTGTGCCCATCAATAGCCGCCAGTTTGCCCCATCAATAGCCGCCAGTTTGCCCCATCAATAGCCGCCAGTTTGCCCCATCAATAGCCGCCAGTTTGCCTCATGAAACGCCGCCAGTTTGCCTCATGAAACGCCGCCAGTTTGCCTCAAACGCCGCCGGTTTGCTCCATCAAATGCTGCCAGTTTGCCCCATCAAATGCCATCAAACACCGCCAGTTTGTCCCATTAAATGCTGCCAGTTTGCTCCATCAAATTCTGCCAGTTTTTCCCCCATCCCCCCGCCCGGCATTTACCTTTCTCGGGTCAACGCCATCCTCCACACTCCCTCAATGTCTTCTCCCTTCCTCTTCATGTCATCTCTGCTATGATTGGATGCTTTATAGGCCCGCCAATCAGGTGACGGGTAACCAGACCTGGTGCACCTGATTGGCTGAGAGGCGGGTCAGTGTTAGGGAAGCGATTCCCTAACACAGCACTATTTAAACAGTGAACGCACAGCAGTACGCCCACGGTTTAACAATTTGGAAGCCTGTTAGAGCACACAGGAATCCTATTGGAGCTTTTGGCTCTAATCAGGCAGTTCCAAAAAAAAACAACTGCTGTAATTCAGATGGCCAGCGCTCGGCAAGGGGGCAGACACCTGAATAGAGGGTGGCAGTGACGACAATAGATAGATTCATGCAATGCATGAATCTATCTATTGTTGATTGACGGGTGCAGGAGAGAGAGGACGGCGCTCCTGCACCCTCTATGACGCACCGCCACTGTATTGGGGGCATGGCATTGGGTGGGAGTGAGTGGCTTGCTGTCATTGCAATAAACCTTGGGTGGAGTTGAACGTCTTCCGTGTGTAGGCCATTATTTGGATGGTTGACTACAGTGGAGCAAATTAGCGTTGGCAGCTGGCTAATTGCAGGGAATGGAGGAGGATACAGACTGGATTGTAAACAGTGAAAGGCGTTGGGTTCATCAATGCAATAGTGGAATTCATCTGCAAGAGGGTGACACAATTGTCATATGAAAGAAAAAAATGAAATTATTGTGGAGATACCCCCTTAATAGAGACCTGCTGGAATCTCCAGTGACCCATGGGGATTGACTTACTGAAACTGGATAGTGCAAATTCTGGCGAAGCTCTGCACAGACACCAATCAGCTTCCTGGTTCTATTGTCAAAGCCTAATTAAACAAGAAGTTAGAAGCTGATTGGCTACCATGCACAGCTGCACCAGATTTTGCACTCTTCCGTTTTAGTTAGGGCTCTTTCACACGTCCGTTCAGTTTTTCAGATCAGTTTTTTTTCATCAGTTGATCCGTTTTTCCATCAGTTTTTCGTCAGTTTTTCATCAGTTTTTTCATCCGTTTTTTCATCCGTTTTTTTTTTTTTTGGGGGCTTTTTACATAGAAAAACGGATGTTAGCGGAACGGATGATAAACGGATCATCCGTTAACGTCCGTTTTTCGTCCGTTCCGTTTTTTAGACGGAAGAAAAATAGGGTTTTCTTCCGTCCAAAAAAACGGAACTGAACGCAGACGGATGCTAACGGACGTTAGTGGATGCTCATCCGCTAACGGACGCTAGCCCATAGGGAAGCATTGCGGTCCGTTAACGGACGTCCAAAAAACGGACGAACGGAACGGACGTGTGAAAGAGCCCTAAATCAACCTCTCGGCGTCTGCTCAAAACTAAAAAGTCATGTGCCATCTGTACTAACAGAAATCTGTACTAACAGGAATATGTTGATTGATATTGCTGATACCTTTCTAAAAAATAAAATGGCACATAATTGTGAAGTGGAAGGAAAATGATAAATGGTTTTCAATTTTTTTTACAAATAAATATGTGAAAAGTGTGGGGTGTACATTTGTATGGCGCCCCCCGGAGTCAATATTTTGTAGAACCGCCTTTCACTGCAATTACACTTGCAAGTCTTTTTGGGAATGTCTCTACCAGCTTTGCACATCTAGAGCTGCAGATATTTCTTCCTTTTTTTTCCTTATGTATTTTTTCAGTGACTCAGAAAGTATAAGGCCCCGTACACCCGACCGAACATGTCTGCTGAAACTGGTCCGCGGACCAGTTTCAGCAGACATGTTCGGTCGTGTGTACGGCCGACCGGACAGGTTTCCAGCGGACATTTGTCCAGCCGACCGTTTTCCAGCGGACAAATGTTTCTTAGCATGCTAAGAAACATGTCCGCTGGAAGCCTGTCCATCGGACATGTTCGGTCGTCTGTACAGACTCACCGTACATGTCCACTCGGCCGTGATTCGACGCATGCGTGGAAGCATTGACCTTCCAGGTCGCCGCATAATCGTCGCGGCGATGGCGCGGCCACGTCACCGCGTATCGTGTACGCGCGGATTTCTGTCTGATGGTGTGTACAACCATCAGACAGAAATCTCCGGGCGGACAAGTCCGCTGAAAACGGTCCGGCGGACCGATTTCAGCAGACAGTCCGTCCGTGTGTACAAGGCCTTAAAGTCAATAGATCGGAATCTCAGCATTGTCATTTACATAAAACACGCCCCCTGTTCCTAATTTGAATTAGGCACGCTTACGCCGGCCCATTTACGCTACGCCGCCGTAACTTAGGAGGCAAGTGCTTTGTGAATACAGCACTTGCCTCTCTGACTTAAGGCGGCGTAGCATAAATACGATACGCTACGCCGCCTGAAAGTTACGCTGTCCTACCTGAATCCAGCTATAAGACTATTATTTTAAGCTGATTGTTAAAAAAATGCCCTACTCTTGGGGTAAAGAACAGATCGGAAAGACACAAATGATATTTGCAGCTTTGATAGTTTCACATTACAGACAATGTTGGATGGGTTAAGTGTCTAGCCTCCACATGGTCCAGCAGAGTCCAGGTAGATGTCAGGACATAAAGCTGACACTAGGGTGACCAGGTGTCCCGGATTGCCCATTTTGCAGGTCTGTCCCGGGCACATTCATTCCAGGACAATACAGTGTCCCGGAATGAAACTGACACAGCCACCCCCCCCCCCGGGCCAATCTGATGCCCCCAAAAAAGGCCGCCACATCACCGCTTTACTCACTGACAGCACTTGTCCTGGCCGGGAATGCCTGGAGGAGCACAATCCCCGCCCCCTGCTTGTGATTGGAGAAATCATAAATCCCGCCTCTTGTGTCCAATCACTGTGCTGTGATTCGTTACAGCACAACCTGATTTTTGGGAAGGGAGGGTGTCCCTGAATGGTAGTTTGGAAATGTGGTCATCCTAGCTGACACCCTTAAAATGAATAACTGTGTCCGTGAGGAATGAGCTCCATAAACAGAACAATGTATCGTCTGCATGGACGCAGAAGGGAGCTCAAATCTTGCAGTGCCAGTTCTAATTCTGAATGGATTTGAAGGGATCATTTGGTTTTCCTCTTTAATTAGGTGACGTCTCTCTTCTCCCGCACATTGTCACCAAGCGAGGATGTGGGAAGGCTGTAAATAAATAAAAATTCAAATACAAAAACTAATATTTCAAGGCTTATCCCGGCACATTTATCTAGTTTCCTATCTTTTAATCTTGATCCTTCTTTTGGCCGGCTTCACCGCAAGCAAGAGGATTAGGTAAAAATAGGACAGCGAGTTCCTATTTCTGTGTGTTTAAATTTTTAGAATTATTAACGGAGGATGACAGTCAGGTTCCAACCAACATTTTCTTCCTTCCTTATGTTTTTAAAATTTTTAGGTAACATTAACCACTTGCCGACCGCTGCACGCCGATATACGTTGGCACAATGGCAGCGGTGGGCAAATGGACGTACCTGTAGTCCCCTTTAAGAAGCGGCGCGGGGGGCATGTGCCTGCTGCGTTTTCTGTGACCGTGCCCGCGGGCCCTGCTAACTCGATGTTTGCCGGCGGCCCGCAATTGTGTCACGGAGTGACAGAACGGGGAGATGCCTATGTAAATAAGGCATTTCCCTGTTCTGCCTAGCAACATAACAGAGATCTACTGCTCCCTGTCATTGGGAGCAGTGATCTCTGTCATGCTGTAGTAAGCCCATCCCCCCACAGTTAGAATCACTCCCTAGGACACATTTAAAGCAGGATTCCACCTGCAATTTTTTATTTATTTTTTAAAGTCAGCAGCTACTAACAGTGTAGCTGCTGACTTTTAATAAGGACACTTACCTCTTCTACTCGCCCGCGCTGATGGCCCCCCCCCCCCCAATGCCAATCCCTCGATCGGTGCAGGTCCCGCGCCGCCATTCACACTAAGGGAAACAGGCAGTGAAACCGCTGTTTCCTACTGCGCATGCACGAGTCTCGCACCGACTTGTGAATGGGCGGCTGCTCTCTGGGATTACACACAGTTCCCAGAAAGCAACGCGCCCCATTCACTAGAAGAGGATGCAGAAGAAGACAGACCGCGGTTACGGAAGAGGCAGATTACGGACTTCCGCATAGCAACAGGTATTTCGGATGAGTATATAAAAAAAAGATTCTATTTTCTTTTCTATTTTTTTTAGGATTTTTTGTGAATTTTTTTTTTTTTATGGGTGGAACTCCACTTTAAGGCCCTGTACACACGAGGAGACATGTCCGATGAAAACGGTCCACGGACCATTTTCATTGGACATGTCTCCTGGGAGCTTTTGGTCTGATGTGTGTGTGACGGTATTGGTATGATATCCCCGTCAAAGATTCCCTTCTTCCATAAGAACGTCACCCAATATTCCACTAGGAGGAATATTCCTGAGATCGCCCATTAAGCCACACATTAGTCCAGGCTTACTGCTAGAACAAGACAGGCTTTAATGTTATATCACACAGCTTATATGTCATTTCCAAAAACTGTTACAATGACAAATCTCCGCCCCCCTCACACTGGGGCTTCCATACAGATGATTAGGCAGACACGACGGAGCCGAGTCTGAAAACACATTTTCTTTAGACAATGACATAAATGACGCTGAGTACTAGTTGTACTGAATACATTAACTAGACCGCTCGACCCCGCATATAGAGAGATAATTACCACAATGAAGCAATCAGAATAATTAACACAAGCCACTTAAACACAGATCTCCTTCACACAACACAATAGATCAATTAACCTTTAGAAATAGTGAGGGGACATTAGCACGTCAATAACCTGTTAGCCAGGACAGAATCACACAGGGCAAGCAGGGAGAATTACACTGAGACATATAGGCAAATGTATCACAATGGCCCCCCTTTTTCTCCCTGCTCCGGAAAACCCGGTTGGACCTTCCCTGGTCCAGTAGGGTTGACGGGTTCAGAGCTTTTAGTCCGAGGTTAACTCCGTTTGGCGTGACTGACCTCCCTTGGCAACTGCTTCAGACTCAGGTATGCCACCGGGTCGTCAGATCACACGCCGTTCAGTCCCCAAGTCTTTGTGCGATCTGCAGAGTCACCAGAAGTCAGTGTGAAGACGGCGAATGGGTCTGTGCGCCGCCATCTAGGTGACCCGCTATGGGAGGGGGCAGGTTATGGCTCTGAAGTGACAATCACAGGAGATTCATAAAAAGAAAAAGTTATATTTGTTGAAATGCTGTAGCACCGGTGCTCAGAGTTCGGGGGGGGGGGAGGAATCAGGGCCCCATAGGGTCAGCCACCCTCTGCTCCCTCCGCAGCCGCCAGTTCTCCTCTTTGAGCTTCTCCAGCTCCATCTCCAGTTCATGGAGCCTGGGGGGTTCAGCCTGCTGTGACCTCAGGTGGTTGTTCTCCTCCTCCATGCGGCTTATGCACTCCTCCAGCTCTATGTACTCACGGATCAGCTCCTGCTTGCTCATGTTCTGCAGGCTCTCCACGTGGTCCTTCATCATCAGGAACTGGGTGGTGGTGTAAGGGGCCACCGGTGAGCCCTTGGCGAACATCTCGGCCCGCATCTGGGACGCCCGCTGCGACTCCCTCTCCTCCAGTCGCTTCTTCTCCTCCCAGGTCAGCTTGTTATACGGCTTCCAGGACCTCTTCTTCTTGGGGGGTAGCCGGCGGTGCCTCTTTCTGCCCAGCTCCCTCCAGGGCCCCTCTGGCTCATGGCTGTCGCCCATGACCAGCTGACAATGGTGTTCCCTGTTGTCCGTAATACCAGATTGTACCGTGAGGACTTCGTAAATGGTGTCCAATGGTTCTTCCGGACCCAGCTCCTGGAGATCCCAAGCCGAGTCTACACAATGGGCTGCTGCTGGTGGGCGGTACCCCGGTTGAGACCAATTTGACCTGGTGTTGTCGTTCATGGGGCAATTCTGCTTGAAGTGACCCAGCTGTTTGCACCGGAAGCAGCGGTGTTCGTTGTCCTCCTGGCGTGGATAGCGAGGGCTAGATGTCACCGGTCTGTTAGGAGGTTGGTATCTAGCGGCTGGTGGGTGTGAGGGCACCGTTGGTCGTGGAGGTTGTACCCGTGATGTGACCTGGTTTGTCTTGCGAGTATCCGCATATTCATCCGCCAACTTTGCGGCCTCTGGTAGAGTCATGGGCCTGCGATCTCTCACCCAATCTTTGACGTCCGTCTGGATGTGATTGTAAAATTGCTCCAGGAGCATTAGTTGCAAAATGTCCTCTGCGGTGGTGGCCTGGCTGCTGTTAACCCAGTTAGAGGCCGACAGGGACAACTGGCATGCCCATTCCGCGTAAGAGTCTTTCGTGGTTTTGCGTGAGTCCCTGAACTTCTGTCGGTGGGACTCTGGGGTTACTGCATAACGAGCCAGGAGCGCTTCTTTAACCCTGGCGTAGCTATGGATATCCTGATCTGGCACGGTCCGGAAAGCATCAGAAGCTTTGCCTGACAGTTTGCCTGACAATATTGCAACCCAGTCTCTTCTAGCTATTCGGTGCAGGTTACATTGTCGCTCAAAGTCTGCCAGGTAGTTATCAATCTCACAGTCCTTTTCATCAAAAGCTTTAAAAGCGCTAAATGGAATCTTCCTTGCGTCTGCTGTGCTGTACTCACTGGGCCAGATTCAAGAAGCACTTGCGCCCGCGCAACCATAGGTTGCGCGGCGCAAGGGCTTACTTGCTCCGGTGTAACGAGTGCTCCTGATTCAGGAACCTCGTTACACCGACTGCAGCCTAGGATGTGACAGACATAAGCCTCCTTATGCCTTCACATCCCAGGCTGCATTCTTGCGTTGGCCGCTAGGGGGCGCGGCCATTGTGATCGGCGTATAGTATGCAAATTGCATACTACCACCGATTCACAAAAGTTGCGCGGGCCCTGCGCACGCAAGGTACGGAGTTTCCGTACGGCGACTTTAGCATAAAGCTGCTCCTGCTAATAGCAGGCGCAACCAATGCTAAAGTATAGCTGCGCTTCCCGCTCGCGACGTTCAAATTTTACGTTGTTTACGTAAGTGAACCGTGAATGGCGCTGGACGCCATTCACGGTTCACTTAGAAGCAAATGACGTCCTTGCGACGTCATTTGCCGCAATGCACGTCGGGAAAGTTTCCCGACGGAGCATGCGCTGTTTGCTCGGCGCGGGAGTGCGCCTAATTTAAATGATTCCCGCCCCCGGCGGGATCATTTACATTAGGCAGCCTTACGCCCCGCTGTTTAGCATATCGCCCGCGCAATTTACGGAGCAATTGCTCCGTGAATCGCGGGCAAAGTGCAATATTTGCGTGGGCGCAGAGAAAAAATTTTGCTCTTTGCCCACGCAAATATTGCGCGAATCTACCTGAATCTGGGCCATTGTTTGGAGAATGTGCGGCTGCTTGTTGGACTGCTGCCAGTTTTAACTGTAGCTCTGCGTCTCTTATTTGTTTATCCTTCTGTAGCTCTGCGACTCTTATTTGTTTATCCTTCTGTAGCTCTGCGTTTACTAACAGGTCCATCACTTTCAGCACCACATCCGGCGTTGGGTTCGGGCCGAACCATGCTAGCTTCTCTCTCATTAGCTTGTTGGCTGGCGATTCCTCCTCCTGAATCACTGGTGTCTCCATCTCTTGTACTGTTGGCGTTGCTGCAATCCCGTCCTCCTGGTCTATCTCCATTGATTCTGCTATGATGACCCGTTCGGTTTTGTTGCTAGCAATCCTTCCACGAACTTCCAGTAGTTCTTCCAGTGTCTGCTTGGAATCCCGGGTGTAAAGGAGAGTAGAAGGGAAAATCCCGCTGCTGCCAACCAATTGTGACGGTATTGGTATGATATCCCCGTCAAAGATTCCCTTCTTCCATAAGAACGTCACCCAATATTCCACTAGGAGGAATATTCCTGAGATCGCCCATTAAGCCACACATTAGTCCAGGCTTACTGCTAGAACAAGACAGGCTTTAATGTTATATCACACAGCTTATATGTCATTTCCAAAAACTGTTACAATGACAAATCTCCGCCCCCCTCACACTGGGGCTTCCATACAGATGATTAGGCAAACACGACGGAGCCGAGTCTGAAAACACATTTTCTTTAGACAATGACATAAATGACGCTGAGTACTAGTTGTACTGAATACATTAACTAGACCGCTCGACCCCGCATATAGAGAGATAATTACCACAATGAAGCAATCAGAATAATTAACACAAGCCACTTAAACACAGATCTCCTTCACACAACACAATAGATCAATTAACCTTTAGAAATAGTGAGGGGACATTAGCACGTCAATAACCTGTTAGCCAGGACAGAATCACACAGGGCAAGCAGGGAGAATTACACTGAGACATATAGGCAAATGTATCACAGTGTGTACACACCATCAGACCAAAATTCCACGCATGCATCGAATCAATTTGACGCATGCGCGGGATTTCAGGACGCTGGTTACACGTCATAACCAGCGGACATGTCCGATTAGGTGTACTAACCAACGGACATGTCCGACGGACATGTTTCCAGCGGACAAGTACAAGTCCGTGGACCAGTTTCAGCGGACATGTTCGACCGTGTGTACGCGACCTTACCCCTTGATTGCCCCCTAGTGTTTTACCCCTTCCCTGCCAGTGTCATTTACACCGTAATCAGTGCATTTTTATAGCACTGATTGCTTTATAAATGACAACGGTCCCAAAATAGTGTCAAAAGTGTCTGAAGTGTGCGCCATAAAGTTGCAGTTACAATAAAAATCGCAGATCGCCGCCATTACTAATAAAAAAAAAATGCCATAAAACAGTCCCCTATTTTGTAGACGCTATAACTTTTGCGCAAACCAATCAATAAACGCTTATTGTGATTTTTTTTACCAAAAATACGAGCAAGAAATTATTTTTTTTATAAATTTTGGGGGATATTTATTATAACAAAAAAATCGTTTTTTTTTTAAATTATCGCTCTTTTTTGTTTATAGCGCAAAAAATAATACCACCAAAAGACAGCTCTATTTATGGGGGAAAAAGGACGTCAATTTTGTTTGGGCGCAATGTCACACGACCGCGCAATTTTCAGTTAAAACGACGCAGTGCCGAATCGCAAAAAGTACTCTGGTCAGGAAGGGGGCAAATTCATCCTGGGCTGAAGTGGTTAATGACCTCTCTGAACCCAGAAGTTACAGAATACCCTTCGCTTCCAGGTTCATTTACCAGGCGGATCATAAGCAAATGGATGTTCACTGACCTACCTCTACCCACCAGCAGCCGCTATGGCCGTCCTGAGCCAACAGTAGAGCCCTAGATCCATATCGGGGGAAGGGAGGGGGGACAGGTGGCAGACAGCACCCATACCTCCCAACTTTCTGAGATGGGAATAACGGACATCTATTAGCAACATATGTAGGCATAGGACACACCCCCTGCCACGCCCCCTTGAAGGAGAATTCTACAAAAAAGTGCTTTTTTTACCACTACTATTCTTTTATACTGGTATTAGAATTTTACAAATGCAGACATTTAGAACTTGGATGAAAGGTTTAGCTCTGGGAAACACTTTTTGAAAGATAAAAACTGCATTTTATATACATCTATATAGATCAGACCAAAATGAGGGACAAATGAGGAGGAAAGAGGGACAGAGGGACATTGTTCCATATCAGGGACAGTTGGTAGCTATGCATAATAGTGACTCTTTGCAATGAACACCCTTTTTCCATACAGCCCTTGCATGCACAGTGTGACGCCCCCCTGTGGCAAACATCGGAAATTTGGACATGTGTGGACCTATTTAGCAGTTAGAGCGTCTACAAAATAGGGGATAGATTTATGGCATTTTTCAATCATTTTTTTTATTAATGATGGCGGCGATCTGCGATTTTTATTGTGACTGCGACATTATGGCGGACACATCGGACACTTTTGACACTATTTCGGGACCATTGTCATTTATACAGCAATCAGTGGTAGAAAAATGCACCGATTACTGTGTAAATTACAGGGAAGGGGGTTAAACACTAGGGGGCGATCAAGGGGTTAAGTGTGTCCTAGGGAGTGATTCTAACTATGGAGGGGATGGGCTACCAGTGACATGACAGCGATCACCGCTTCCGATCACAGGGAGCAGTAGATCCCTGCCATGTCACTAGGCAGAACAGGGAAATGCCTTGTTTACACAGGCATCTCCCCGTTCTGTCACTCGTGAGACACTCATGGAGCACGCGGCGGGGGCAAATTCAAAGGGACGTACAGGAACGTCCCTTTGCGCAGCCGTGCCTTTCTGCCGACGTAAATGTATGTGCGGCGGTCGGCAAGTGGTTAAGATTCCTCCCTGGTTCACACTGATGCAATGCGGGAAATTCACAAGATTTGCTGCTTTTTCCCACAATGCATCACACTGCATGGCAATCGCACGGCACCCATGCAATTTTCTGCGGATTTCAATGTTAGATTAACGACAGCACGAAACAGATTTCAAAATGCAGTGCGATTGCCAGAGCTGCACTGTATGGGTGTGATGCAATTCAGGTGCGCAAAAAAAAACGGTCCCGAATCATTTTGGTGCGAATGTGATGTGATTTGAGCTGCATGAAATGAATGGTTCAAATCACACCGCACAGACATTGCATGTGATGTGATTCCTGTGAAAATCACATGGGGTGTTCCGCATGCACTAGTGTGAACCCAGACTCAAGGTGGAAGGCTTCCTTCGGACGCTGGAAGACAACCTTTTAATTTCTAATTGGTAAAGAAAAAATCCTCATTGGAATACATTTTATTCTGGGACTTATTTTATTCAATATATCATCAGAGTTAATAGGACACTATTGCTTTATATATGATTCATACACACGTAGGGCTAGATTCAGGTAGAATCGCGTATTGTTGCGGCGGCGTAGCGTATCGTATTACGCTACGCCGCCGTAAGTAAGTGAGGCAAGTGCTGTATTCACAAAGCACTTGCCTCCTAAGTTACGGCGGCATAGCGTAAATGGGGCCTGCGTAAGCGCGCCTAATTCAAATGAGTATGAGGGGGGCGTGTTTTATGTAAATGGGTGGTGACCCGACGTGCTTGACGTTTTTAACGAACGGTGCATGCGCCGTCCGTGTACATATCCCAGTGTGCATTGCTCCAAAGTACGCCGTTTCGACGTGAGCGTAAATTACGTCCAGCCCGATTCGCGTACGACTTACGCAAACGACGTAAAAAGATAGGCCTGTTCCGACGTCCATACCTTGCATGGCCTGCTCCACCTAGGGAGCAACTTTATCTTTACGCCGGCGTATCTCTAACATAAACGGTGTAACTAATTGCGACGGGCGCACGTACGTTCGTGAATCGGCGTATCTTGCTCATTTGCATATTCGACGCTGCAAACAACGGAAGCGCCACCAAGCGGCCAGCGTAAATATACACCCTAAGACACGACGGCGTAGGAAACTTACGCCACTCGTATCTTAGCCTAATTTAAGCATATCTGGTTTCCAGAATACGCTAAAATTTACAACGGCGTAGATTCAGAGTTATGACGGCGTATCTACTGATACGCCTCCGTAACTCTCTGTGAATCTAGCTATATTGCTTTATATATGATTCATACACACATATTGTTTTTTTTTTTATATATATATATATATATATATATATATATATATATACATACAGAATCTCACAAAAGTGAGAACACCCCTCACATTTTTGCAAATATTTTATTATATCTTTCATGCGACAACACTGAAGAAATTACACTTTGCTACAATGTAAAGTAGTGAGTGTAAAGCAGACCATCTTTGATCTTCTACAAGTGTTTTTGAAAGTTTTTGGCTGCATCTGAGGCTTGACCGTTTTTTTTTTATTATTTTTAGCCAATGGAAAACTAGTTACTAAGTGGGAAAAACATGCAATGTATGCGTATTTGCGCGTGTTTTTTTCCACGCGTGTTTTTTTAGGAGTTGCCATTAGAGTCTATTTGGACCAAAAACTCTTGAAGCCAGATGTCAACGAGGCCTCGGTTACATATCATCAGTCACAATCTTTTCCCGGATGATGCGACCGTCCTTTCAGAACACACCGGGACCTTTACGCTCTCCCGATCGATAATTTTTACAAAGTGGAAGCAAAATATCTCACAGCTGCTTAGGATGATGTCCTTCAACGTGAAAAAAAAAGGCGAGCTTGACAGCTGCCGTCTAATTGTGTCTGGCCTGTTGGCACTGGGACTTTAGATGGATGGAGATGATGAAATTATTGTCCCTTTTTTTCAAGTGATTTCCCAGCAGTTATAAAAGAGCAATTTGCAGCTGTTTGTCGGCGGTAATGCACCCACTTCAGCACAAATGACTGCCCTCTGACAGCCCGAGAGCTAAACGCTTTCACATTTATGTAATGGTTGGTTCGTGTTTGCTTTCAAGTGCAGCGTTGACTTTCTGCGTACGGGGGGCTCTGCGGTTCAGGGAAATCATCCAGAAATTTTAGCGAGGGAACTTTGACCGGATACATTGTAGCCTAGTTTACGCACATGAGAAAATCCATTATGTATGATAGGGAGCGATGCCGTCAATATGTTGGGTTGCGAAAACAAACCCAACCATGCTACATTTTTTAACCTACATTTTCCTGTTTAAAGAGGACCTTCCCCCTCTTCTCTATAGGAAATGGCAATGATCTATGAATCCAGTGAAACATGCCTTCCCCTTCAGTCCCTGTTCTGCCATTTTGAAAATACCGGGGATGTCTGGTCACCCTACTCTAGTTAGGTAGGTGCTAAAGTGAGAATTGTTGTTGACAGAGTCTGTAAATTTAGGCAGGCCTAGCTGGTTGCTAGGCCTGTTTGTTTTCATTCTGGGCTGGGAGTTGCTCAGGGAGTAGTTGGTGACTCACAGGCCGCATCACTTCACTGTCACCTCCCTCTTCCTTCTAGAAAGTGCTAGAAACAGAGGAGGGGAGGAGAGGTGGGGCTGCCTGGGGTATCCTAACCACTTCAATACTGGGCATTTTTACCCCCTTCCTTCCCAGGCCAATGTAGCACCCTCTACCATAGGTAGGTGCTAGAATAGGATTTTTGTGAGGTAAACTGTCAGTGCAGGTAAATTCAGAGAGGACATAGGCTGATTTTCTCCATGAAACTGCAATCTAGCCTACATTATATACAATTTCACCAACTTCTCTCGTAATGAAATTCCTCTTAAAACTGTCAAGGAAGAACAAAATAGCACTCACAACCACTCCTCCATTCTGACCATAGGAGTCTTGATGCTTCCTGGCCATTCACTTTAGAATACAGAAGTAAATTCCCCTTCTCACATGTGCAGACCATAGATGCAAGCATGGTGGTTGGAAGGGAAAGCCAGTGAACCTAGCTTGCTCCAAAGTTGCTCCAGAGTGTGCTCTACTTTGTTGAGTGCGAAAAGGCACTCTACTACTAACACCTTCTATGCCAAGATCTGGAACAAATTTGCCTTTTTCTTTTTGGCATGGCGAGATATTGATCCTACTGCATTTCCGGTGGCAGCTGTTCTGGACTTCTTGTAGGCCAGATTAGACATGAGCCTTACCCTATACTCTATGAGGTTGAAGGTGTCGACCATGTCGGCAATAACAAGGTTTAAATTGTCCGAAGGCCCTTTAGTTTGCACAAATTTTGAAGACAGTGATAAGGATTCGTCAAACAAGGAAGACAATCTTTCACAATAAAGTCTATCGATGTTGCTGCCGGTGTTTACTTCACGTCAACCGTTTACTCCAACAGAGCAGTGTTCGGTTTAAGACATCGCTTACTAAGTAGTATCTAGCGCAAAACTTCAAACAGAAGGCTATTTGAGTTTCAAGCTCTTAGGCCTCGTACACACGACCGAACATGTCCGCTGAAACTGGTCCGCGGACCAGTTTCCACGGACATGTCCGACCGTGTGTAGGGCCTAGCGGACAGTTTTCCGGCCGAGCGGACAGGTTTCCAGCAGACAAAATTTTCTTAGCGTGCTAAGAAACTTGTCCGCTGGAAAGCTGTCCGTCGGACATGTCCGATGGTTAGTATGACTCATCGGACATGTCCGCTGGTTATGACGTATAACCAGCGGCCCGAAATCCCGCGCATGCGTCAAATTGATTCGACGCATGCGTGGAAGCATTGAACTTCCGTGTCTTCTACGTCGGTGTCTTCTACGTCACCGCGTTCTCTGTCCACGGGGATTTTGGTCTGATGGTGTGTACACACATCAGACCAAAACCTCCCAGCAGACATGTCCGATGAAAAAGGTCCGCGGACCGTTTTCATCGGACGTGTTCGGCTGTGTGTACAAGGCCTTAGAGGCTTCAGGAAAGCATATTGCTTTTGTTGCAGAAGGAGCATAGTTGCATCCTGTAGAACAGGGGTGCCCAACCTTTTGAAGGCCAAGGGCCACTTAAGCGACTTAGTAACCAGTCGCAGGCCACAATGAGCAGAGTGGGCAGATGACAGGTCTGTGTCCAGTCTGCATATGCAAAGCAGACACAGACACAGCCCAATCTACTCTTTGGGCCCTCCGATCCAATCAGATAGAAGGGGGCAGATCCTCTTCTGTTTTTTTTGCAGATCGGATTGGAGGCAAGCAGGTGTAAACAGACAAAAGTCTGTTTACATCTGCCGCTCCATAGAGGTGATTAGAGGGTCCGATTGGGTTGATTTTACACTGATGGTCTGCAGTCAATTGCGGTGCAGTGTACCTGTGGTTTTCCCACTGGTTAGCTGCACTTTGCCATAGACGTCTATTATATCCTGCAGGTGTGGTGCGCTTTCTTGAAAAGCCGCTTGCTTCCTCTACCGTCGGCTTCATTCACAACACTGATGCTCTTGGATGGCAGGTCGGCAACCTGCAATCTGGGCTTGCCAACCAGCCATCCCAGAGCAGGAGGTCGCAGGCCACATCAGAGGGCTCCGCGGGCCACATGTGGCCCCCTGGGCCACTGGTTGGGAACCCCTGCTGTAGATCATCTTATATCAGAGGTAGCCACAGCACTCCGTCTAACAATCATCTGTCCATTGCCTATCTTTCCAGACGTTCAGACAAGAAAATCACACAAATTGGTCATTCCCAGAACTTGAAAGAAGTTTCTATCCACAATTGCTCTTTTCAGATCATATGATAAGTCTTTCATTGTTCCAGCTGGAATTCATCAGGCATGAGAGGTCTAGGGTGACCACATTTCAAAGCTGCCATTCAGGGACACTCTCACCTTCCTCCAAAAAATGTAGTCTCGGGGTTGATGGGGAATTTCGCGGGTTATTTGTCATGTGAATGTGCCACTTGCCACCAGATGCAGTGCCGCTTGCCACCCATAGCTTGTCACCAGATGCAGTGCTGCTGTCACTCCCTCTGCACGAGCCAAGTGTGTAGAAGGAAAGGAGTGGCGTCACTATCTGGAGAGTAAAGATCACACCGGTCCCTGCTGCTTACTGCTGGGTGCCGGAGAAGGAGGAGGTGCCGAGTTGGGTGGGGACAGCAGCGCTGCACTAGGCGCAGGCCTCGCTCCTGGCCTCACTGTTTGAGAGTAAATTGTCACTGGTTACAAGACGCCAGGCAGTGCTGGCCCTAGCAACCAGTTCTGGAAATGTAGTTAGTAGGGGGTGGCTGTGTCCTCTATTTCATTCTGGGACACTGTATTGTCCCGGAATGAAGGTTTCCGGGACAGACATGTCAATTGCGGGACGGAAAATTGTATCAAATACCGTAATTTTTCCTTCCCTTGCGCTAATCCATGGCAGCATACGGACCCACCCTTGTGCGTTTTGGTATCTAGCTAATTACGAAGAATGTTGCGGGGCCTAACTAAGCTTTTCTTTATGCTATTCATTGTTCTGAGGGAGTGTAAGAAAGGTGGACGCCTATCACTAGCATGCTGCCATGGATTGGTGTCAGGAAAGGAAAATTGGGGTAAGTATTTGGTACAATTTTCAGTTTTGGATGGAGTAAGGGAGGGCTATAACTCCAACAGATTTTGTTTTCACCATTTGTCTCCCATTGTGGTGATTTCCCTTCACTTCCTGTCCCATAGCCAAACAGGAAGTGAGAGGAGATCCCTGCAAATTAAAGGAATTCCTTGGGGACCCCCCAGGTCCCCATTGGAGGATTTCCCCTCTATTACTTTTCTGCATACTCCCCAAAATGTAGAATTTTCTTTTAATTTCACTTTCATTGTTAATGATAAGCATGACAAATAGACAGAGGATGAATCTGCCTAAGGCTCAGTTCAAACTGCCGCGATCCCAAGTCGCATGACATGTGAAATCTCATGTTAGTCAATGAGAGCTGTCTTAATTAGCACTACTAAAGTCGGAGCGACTTTAGAAAAAGTTCCTGTACTAATTCAAGGGGACTTTTATCCAACGAATGCCCATAGAATTTAATGGAAGTCGCCTCCAAGTCAGATCCTTCTCATCTATATTCTATATTGATGTGATTTGGATCCGACATTACAGGAACATTCTACAGGCATTCCCTGCGATGTAGCCCCTCCCTTGCTTTAAATTTGCACCAAGGTGCATGAAAGTAGTACTCAAGTCACCAGCAAATTGCCAGGAAGGCGCTTGTCAAAGTCGCACCATAAGTCACGCGACTTTGAGATCGCAGTACTGTGAACCAAGCCTGGGGGCACAGACAGCAATAAAAACTGACAAGCAGTCTAATCCCTCTCCACTCTATCCAAAATTAAAAAAAAGTTTTGCCTTTAGCTATACGTTAACCACTTGCCTATGGGGCACTTTTACCCCCTTTCTGCCAGGCCATTTTCAGCTTTAAGCGCTGTCAAACTTTGAATGACAATTCCACGGTCATGCTACACTGTACACAACCTTTTTGTGGTATTTAATCAACATTTTTTTTTTTTTTTTGCTAAATAAACACACAAAAACAGAAATTCTTTATTTTATTTTTATTTTTTATAGTGTTTTGTAAAATTTAGCAAACAGGTAATTTATCTCCTTCACTGATGTGCACTGATAGCGTGGGCTGTCAGTGCCCGGGGCAAGGCAAGTAATTTGCGCCCCCTAACCTGCAGACTTTTAGCACTCCCCGAGTCCTGTCCCTTCCCTTCCTACAATAATATTGACCGGCCTGATTCCTACACTGACCACTACACTAGCCTACCCGATTCCTATACTGACCACTACAATACACTGACCACTACACTACACTGACCACTATACTACACTACGCTACACTGACCACTACACTACACTGACTTACCTGATTCCTATACTGACCACTACACTACACTATACTGACCGCTACACTAACCACTATACTACACTGACCTACCTACCTACCTACCTACTGCTATGAGGTGTAGTGGAGGTGTGATGTGCGGTGTAGTGGAGGTGTGATGTGAAGTGTAGTGGAGGTGTAAAGTGCGGTGTAGTGGAGGTGTGATGTGCAGTGTAGTGGAGGTGTGATGTGTGGGTTAGTGGAGGTGTGATGTGCGGGTTAGTGGAGGTGTGCTGTGCGGGGTAGTGGAGGTGTGCTGTGCAGGGTAGTGGAGGTGTACTGGGATTGTGATGTCCAGGATGGCATAGCTGTATGACAGGTGGGGGGAGTGGGCTGGTGTGTGGAAGTCCTACGGATCCAATCTCATTGTTCATAGAACACACAGTAAGTGTCCATGCCTCCACCCACGTTTCTCTCCTGTCCATGTGTGTGCTGTACCCAGGGCCGTCTTTGAGGCAGGGCAAAAGGGGAAGCTGCCATGGGCACTGTCATTGTTGTGGGGCCCAAAGAAGCTGCCTCATACTTGCCAAGTATCCTAGTTTAAATTCCCTTGAAGTTTTAGTCCTTTACTGTGTCCTGATATCTCAGTATGAAGTGCTGCTACTAATGCTTCCCAGCTCTACCCTATTGTTGTGTACAGATGACTCACCTGCAGACCCTGTGTTTACATGTAAATACAGCCATTAATATGTAAATAAGGGGAGCATTCATATGTAAAAAAATTGGATAATTCATATGTAAATAAGGGGGTATTCATATGTAAATAAGGGGAGCATTCATATGTAAATAGCTGAGGCCATCGACATTCATATGTAAATAAAGGCAGCATTCATATGTATATCATGCCCCTCTGCAGTGAAGAGATGATGTGCTGTAACCTCTAGCAACCAGTGAGGAGTATTACTGTGCAGTAATCTCTAGCAACCAATCAACAAGAAGAAATCATGTGCTATAACCACTAGCAACTAATCAGTGAGCCCTAATGTGTGCTGTAATCTCTAGCAACCAGTCAGTAAGTGGTAATGAAGATCTAGTGATCCTCTCGCCCATTCGGTGACACACTTTTGACCAAGAGATTCCAAGCCTGCCCACCACGGTAAGGTAGACTCTTCTAGGGCAGGACCTACACTAAGCTACCCTACTGGATGCTAGTCATCCTTTTTCTAATGTTGGGTGCATGGGCGTCCGCTGAATTTTTTTCAGGGGGGGGCGTGCGCTTCAGCGGCGATACACAGTTGCATTTTACCCTTTCTTTGACTGCTAGCGGGGGTTAAAATGTACAAACACCCCACTGTGCCCCCTGCATCTTTTAATATCTCTTTGTCACTACTGTGTACCCCCCTCTCCACAATGGCACCTCTGGACCCCTTTACATTACACAGCACCTCACAGCTCTGGACCCCTTTACATTACACAGCACCCCACAGCTCTGGACCTCTTTACATTACACATCACCCTGCACCACTGGACCCCTTTACATTACACAGCACCCCACAGCTCTGGACCTCTTTACATTACACAGCACCCTGCACCACTGGACCCCTTTACATTACACAGCACCCCACAGCTCTGGACCTCTTTACATTACACATCACCCTGCACCACTGGACCCCTTTACATTACACAGCACCCCACAGCTCTGGACCCCTTTACATTACACAGCACCCTGCATCACTGGCCCCCTTTACATTACACAGCACCCCACAGCTCTGGACCCCTTTACATTACACAGCACCCTGCATCACTGGCCCCCTTTACATTACACAGCACCCTGCATCACTGGACCCCTTTACATTACACAGCACCCTGCATCACTGGACCCCTTTACATTACACAGCACCCTGCATCACTTGACCCCTTTACATTACACAGCACCCTGCATCACTGGGCCCCTTTACATTACACAGCACCCTGCACCACTGGACCCCTTTACATTACACAGCACCCCACGGCTCTGGACCTCTTTACATTACACAGCACCCTGCGTCACTGGCCCCCTTTACATTACACAGTACCCTGCACCTCTGGACCTCTTTACATTACACAGCACCCTGCGTCACTGGACCCCTTTACATTACACAGCACCCTGCACCTCTGGACCCCTTTACATTACACAGCACCCTGCATCACTGGACCTCTTTACATTACACAGCACCCCTTTCCCTTGACTGAAACACTACACTATATTGACAGTATATTTATTTCAGGTCTAAAAGAGGAACCTTTTGGTATGAGGGACAAATGGATTTGATTCCAGAAGAGGGACAGGCACTCTAAATAAGGGACAACTAGAAACTATGACGTAGGCTACAACTCTGTGTTGTGTTTGCTCTGCGTTTCCAGACTTGCTAAGAAAAACACATCAGAAAATAGTCTAGTGTTACCTGTGGCAACAGATGTTGGAACAAACAAAGCACAGGCCTGGTAAACGATAAAAAACGGCGCTCCACTCCCTCTGTCAATCTGGCCAGTTCAGCCCTGCTCCTGGCTCTCCCTGGCGATTCCAGGGGGGGGCAAACGACCCCCCTTGCCCTATGGAGCGGACGCCCATGGTTGGGTGTATGTTTGTAGTACGGCCTCATCCTATAATCTATGTGTGCGATCTACTCTCTCCTAATTTGGTTGTCTGTCTGTGTGCATCTCTCTAAAGCATGGAGCGGTCAGTTTATGTACATCTGGACCTCCTCTGTTAGTGTAGGTCAGTGCGTGCCAGTCATTGTATGTTGACCAGTGTGTGTCAGTAAATAAATGTTAGTCCTGTTTTTAGTGTTTAGTGTTCAGTAGGACTCCACACGGTTTGGGGTTTTCTCAAGTCTCACTTTCATGACAAGGAGACATCTTTACCTAAAACGTCTAAAAGAGGAGGGTATTTATTAAAAATCAAAAAGCTGTCTTCTTTTCTTTGTCTACAGTTGTTTTATGTCAGCGATTATTCAAACGCAATGTTTTTGGAAAAAAACACTTTTTAAATTTTAATGCACTAAAACACATGATATTTGTCATGGACCTTGGAATGTGGAAGTGTTCCTCCTTGAAATCTGTTACACAGTGGGGGGTCTTCTGCCCTGTCTTAAGGCTCCAGACGGCTCCATTGTTCTGTGTCTGGCTATTGTGTACATTGATTGCCCCCTGGGGCTTCCGTCTCATTACACATAACAGTCCTTCTAATCAAGCTATCGGACCAATTCCTGCTGACTCATTTTCAAGTCCTCATTTGCATGGCTAAGGAGGACCTGAAGGAGGACTACATGTACTTTACAATTGACCAATAGGAAAGCGGTTGTTGGGGGCGGGATGTTCCAAATTCTGTATAAAAGTGTGTTGTGTACTTCCAATAAAGGTCTTCCTGTTTGAACTTACATACAGCCTGCCTGGTGTTTGTTCTAATGGATTCGGAACGGCACATAGCTGTAGTTCGGATCCCGGAGCCTTGGATGACCGAACCATCAGACGTTGCGATCTGCAAGCTGACTCACTAGTAGCAGAGGAGTGTCGGGAGAGCGGAAGCGAGCGAGCAAGGGTCTCGTTACATTGGTGGCAGCAGTGGGATTTGCTCTCCAGTTACTGGGACACTCCAAACCACCACAGTCAATGACCAGCTATGCAGCATGCAGGAGAGCCACGCTGAAAGACTTACCTGAGAGCCGTGGAGGGACCGGTGGGACAAAGAACACGGCCACCCTGATCAGTGAGCTAGCCGAGATGGATCAGAGGGATGGTGATGCAGGACCCTGGTCAGTTAAAGACTTGTTTCAGCAACGAGTTTGAGAGCGGTTGGCATTATATGGTGCTAACCCATCAGAGACCGCCATACAGAATGCCATTAGAGCATCCAGCTGCAGGATGAGGGACAAGAGAGAGATAGGTGTATAGTGTAATGGTCCCTATAGGTGTACAGGGTAATGGTCCCTATAGGTGTATAGTGTAATGGCCCTCATAGGTGTACAGTGTAATGGTCCCTATAGGTGTATAGTGTAATGGTCCCTATAGGTGTACAGTGTAATGGTCCCTATAGGTGTACAGTGTAATGGTCTCTATAGGTGTATAGTGTGAGTAGTGATGGTGAGATACAATACATCAGATTGCAATGATCAGCCGTCTCCTGTGTTGATGATTTTTGGGTATAAGATGTGCATTTTACCTTAGAAATACAAATACCAGTGGAACCTTGGATTACGAGTATAATCCGTTCCAGGTGAATGCTCGTTATCCAAAGTACCTGCATACCAAAGCAAATTTCCCCATAGAAGTCAATGGAAACAAAAATAATTTGTCTCGCATTGACTTCTATGGCATGCAATACTGAATGTGGCTAGAGGTGGGGGCGCCAGGGAGCCTCAGAAATACTCTGGACAGCTCGCGTCAACTTGGAAACCCTCGGAAAGGCTTGAGTATTTCTGAGCATTTCTATTTACATCCATGATCAGCTATGATTAGCCATCAGGGGGGTACAGGCAGTACACCTGTAAGGGGCCCGGAGGTCCCCAGGGCCCCGGATGGCAACCGCCCTTTTAAAAAAAAAAATTATATATATTTTTTTTATTTCTTTTTTTTCCTTTTTTGTTTTTTATTAAAGGGCCCAGGGGCCCGGAGATCCTCAGGGCACCGGATGGCAACCACCCTTTTTTTATTTCTATAAAAAAAAAAAAAACCTTTTTTTTAAATATATTTTTCCTTTTTATTAACCACTTAACGACCGCCGCATGTACATATACGTCCACAGAATGGCACGTACAGGCAGATGGGTGTACCCGTACGTCCCTGCCTAAACGTGGGTCAGGGGTCCATGCGGTACATGCGGCGGTCGGAAATCGTCTGGGAGCGATCCGGGATGAGGGGGCAGATATTCGTTTCTAGCCACCCCCTAGAGGTGGAGCTGAAGAACGGGGAGAGCCGTATGTAAAGACGGCTTCCCCGTGCTTCACTGTGGCGGCTGCATCGAATGTGTCATCCCTTTTATAGGGAGACACAATTGATGATGTCAGTCCTACAGCCACACCCCCCTACAGTTGTAAACACACACTAGGTGAACCCTAACTCCTTCAGCACCCACTGTGGTTAACTCCCAAACTGCAACTGTCATTTTCACAATAAACAATTTAAATGCATTTTTTGCTGTGAAAATGACAATGGTCCCAAAAATGTGTCAAAATTGTCCGAAGTGTCCGCCATAATGTCGCAGTCACAAAAAAAATCACTAATCGCCGCCATTAGTAGTAAAAAAAAAAATTATAAAAATGCAATAAAACTATCCTTTATTTTGTAAACGCTATAAATTTTGCGCAAACCAACCGATAAACGCTTATTGCGATTTTTTTACCAAAAATAGGTAGAAGAATACGTATCGGCCTAAACTGAGGAAAAAATGTTTTTTTTGTTTTTTTAAAAACTGTCGCTCTATTTTTGTTTATAGCGCAAAAAATAAAAACCGCAGAGGTGATCAAATACCACCAAAAGAAAGCTCTATTTGTGGGAAAAAAAGGACGTCAATTTTGTTTGGGAGCCACGTCGCACGACCGCGCAATTGTCTGTTAAAGCGACGCAGTGCCAAATTGCAAAACCTGGCCTGGGCCTTTAGCTGTATTTTGGTCTGGTGCTTAAGTGGTTAAAGGGCCCAGAGGTCCCCAGGCAACCCCCCCTTTTTTTTTTTTTTTTTGTTCGTCAGCACCCAAAGCCCCCCAACCTCAATTTGCGGCGGCAGCACCCCCTCGCTTCTCAATTAGCGGCGGCATCCCCCCGCTTTTTAATTTGCGGCAGCCCCCCGCTTCTCAATTTGGTTCTCTGCTCCAGGGGGCCCATGCCTAAAGCCGTGTAAGGGGCCCCATAATTCCTTTCCTGATGGCGGCCCTGGACACAGCTGATCACGTGGTAAAGAGCCGTTGATTGGTTCTTTACTTCAATATGTGATCAACACTGATCACAGAGCGCGCCGCCCGCGCCCCATAGCGATCACTGGAGGGCCATCAAATGACGACCTCCCAGAACTAGAGAGCCACTCTGTAGCCATCATTCAGCTATATCATGGTTGGAAAGTGGTTAATGCAGAGAATGCATTAAGGTAAAAAAAAACTTTCTACCTTTCCAACCACTTGTCAAAAATGTTAGATGACTTCACATTAGTTTGCAAATTTGATGCTGATATGAATTTTAGTAAAAGTGGGGGAAAGGTCTGCTTAAAGAGACCGTGCCAGGACAGGAAGTCAGCCCAGGGCCATGATGTGCGGCCTGTCCACATGCTCGGTCCACTCTAATAATAATAGACTTTTATCCCAGCAATACTCACGAGGAACGATCGGAGGGCGTCCTTTCTTCCACGCACACACAGATTTCCATCATACTTCTCAGACCCTGAAAGGTCCGCGCAGAACTCACACAAACTGTGCCAAACCCTTATGTGCCATCCAAAAATCTTCTGCCAAATCCTGCTCCTGTTATGTATTATTCACACACTGTCAGCTAAATGATTTATGCAGATTGGTAAGCGAGCGTACGGAAAATTCATGGGGGATTCATAAACGAATGTGTGAGAAAAAGCAATGAAGGGACATTCTGGTATAAATCATTATATAAAAGAAACATAAGTTTTTTTTTCTGCTGTGCCCTGAAGTGTTACTAAACCCAGTAATGAATGAAAATAGTTCATCCACCCCCCCCCCCCACAGTGCCCAGAGCTTATAAATCTTCTTTTTACATTAAAATATTGCCACTATATACCTTTTTGGATGATCTGTATATCCCGGTTACATGATGAACTGCACAGTTTCTCCAGTGCCGAGAGTTCAGGTAGGAGGAGATTTCCACTACAGCCAATATACACGCCCACATGTGTGATGTCAATATCATGTGACCTGGCTAGCTCTGAGAACAAGTAAATGTTCTCTCCAGCATAAAAGACACAACTGAGCATGTGCAGGTCGTCTTCCCCAGATAGACAGTGTAGGAGGGGGAGGGGGGGTTCTGTGCATACAGGATAAAACAACCTTTATACACAATGCAGAGGATTAACCCCTTAAAGCGGGAGTTCACCCGAAATTTTTTTTTTAACATTAGATTGATGCTCATTTTGTCAAGGGGAATCGGGTGTTTTTTTTTTAAATTGAAGCAGTACTTACCATTTTAGAGAGCGATCTTCTCCGCTGCTTCCGGGTATGGTCTTCAGGACTGGGCGTTCCTATTTGATTGACAGGCTTCCGACAGGCTTCCGACGGTCGCATACATCGCGTCACGAGTAGCCGAAAGAAGCCGAACGTCGGTGGGGCTCTATACGGCGACGTTCGGCTACTTTCGGAAAATCGTGACGCGATGTATGCGACCGTCGGAAGCCTGTCGGAAGACTGTGAATCAAATAGGAATGCCCAGTCCCGTAGCCCATACCCAGAAGCGGCGGAGAAGATCGCTCTCTAAAACGGTAAGTACTGCTTCGATTTTAAAAAAAAATACCCGATTCCCCGGACCCGGCGCATCACGGATCACGGTAAATCGCCGCTGATAGCGGCGGTTTACCACGTGATCGCTCCGTCCAATGACGGAGCAATCACTTGTAAACAAACCGGCGTCATGTGATGACGCCGGTTCCTCCCTCCCTCTCTGTACCGAACGGTACAGTGTGAGAGGAGAGGGGGGGAGAGAGCGGATGCAGCAGCATGCAGTCACAGATCCAGCAAGCCATCCATCCCTGCTCAGCCATCCCATACCTATACTGTGCAATACTCTGCAATACCCCACAATACTCTGCAATACCCCACACTACTCTGCAATACCCCACAATACTCTGCAATACCCCACAATACTCTGCAATACCCCACAATACCCTGCAACGTCGCCTATGGGGATTTTTAAGTAGCAAAGTTTGGCGCCATTCCACGAGCGTGTGCAATTTTGAAGGGTGACATGTTGGGTATCTATTTACTCGGCGTAACTTCATCTTTCACATTTATGCAAAAGAATGAAGAAAAAATACTAAATTTGCTAAATTTTATAACAGAAACAAAGAAAAATTCTTTTTTTTTACAGAATTTTCATTCTTTTTTCACTTATAGCGCAAAAAATAAAAAACCCAACAGTGATTAAATACCACCAAAATAAAGCTCTATTTGCGTGAAAAAAAGGACGAAAATTTCATTTGGGTACAATGTTGTATGATTAATTGTCATTCAAATTGTGAGAGCACCGAAAGCTGAAAATTGGTCTGGTTATTAAGGGGGTTTACGTGCCCAGTGATCAAGTGGTTAAACCACATTCTACAGTTATGGAAGAGGATGTCTGTCAGTGCCATTTTGTCAGTGCCAGCTATCAATGCGTCACTGTCGCATGACATTAAAAAAAGTATCGGTAATTGGTATCGGCGAGTACTTGAAAAAAAGTATCGGTACTTGTACTCAGTCTTAAAAAAGTGGTATCGGGACAACCCTAATCCCTTCACCTATTTCCACTTTTATCGTTTTTACCCGGCTGGGTAATAAAATCACAGAAAAGACATCTGTCGTGTGGACATTGACTTTATTACAGCTCTCATCCAGTACCCTAGATGGCGAGAAGACAAGAGGTAACATGCCACCCAAATCAAACCAGCAGCTCCTTCAGGGGTAGTGCTTCACTTGTCTGATCATTGATCTAGGCTTATGACATCATGCACAGCTCTCTCTCTCTGGTGAGAGTTTGCCAGGAAGGGAGGGGGATTAGTCATAAGAGGGCCAATGAGAGCTGCAGAGCTGGAGGTGTGCCTCTGTCTGTGTAAATCCATGAAGTGAACAGGCAGCAGCTTCAGCTGCCCACAGTGAAAACGGTTGCAGCCAGACTCAATGGAGGGAGATTTCTGCAGCATATTTGGCAAGTACAGAATCAAAGTATATTTATATAAAATATTATGCAAAGTGGTTGGAGGGAAGCTTCAAAACGGAAAAGGTGTTTTTATTACAAATTATGTGAGCAGACTGCAGTTTCTCTTTGGTAATAACTCAGAATGCTTCAGTTAAAAATGTAAAGACTGCTAATCCAGCATAATAACTATCTATGTTTTAGCACTAATCTCTTTTAATTCTAGCAGATGAGTGACTAATTAAAACAAAAATGATCAAACTTTGCCAAGAATTGTTTCCCCAATGTCACATGTAAAATGATTGTTCCTCTTCGCAAAATTCTTTCCTTGGCATTTTAAAATGGTTTTCCAAAAAATGAATGAACGTTACTTAAATCATATATGCAAATTAAAACTTTTCAATTTAGTAACCACTTGAGCTCCAGACAGGTTTTACCCCCTTCCAGTTGCGGTGCGTCCAAAGTGGGCACAGGAGCGCCGCCCCCTCTCGCTCCTGCACCGCTACTGAAAACAATACATTGTATGAATCTATGTATTGTCGCCGGTGCCGCTGCCGCTCACTATTCAGGTGGCCGTCCCCCTGGTGAGCGCCGGCCATCTGAATAACGGCAGCTGGTTGGTTGTGGAAGTGTCTATCAGAGCCTGTGGGCTGTAATCGGCTTCCAAACGGGGTGTGCGTTCCCTGGTTAACACTGACACGCATCTCAGCCAATCGGGTTCACCGGATCTGATTACCGGTAACCTGATTGGCTGAAGAGACATCGAGGGCGGGAGAAGACATCGAGGGATCGTGGAGGAGGATGGCTGACCGAGAAAGGTAAGTGCAAGGTCAATCTGGCGGTATTTTGGGGCAATCTGGCAGCATTTTAAGGGTCAATCTGGCGGCATTTTTACGAGGCAAACTGGCGGCAAATGATGGGCACAGTGGCGACAATTGCATGGCACAGTGGCTGCGTTTGGCATGGCACAGTGGCGACAATTGATGGCACAGTGGCGACAATTGATGGGCACAGTGGCTGTTTGGCATGGCACAGTGGCGACAATGGCTAGACACAGTGGCGACAATTGATGGCACAGTGGCTGCGTTTGGCATGGCACAGTGGCGACAATTGATGGGCACAGTGGCGACAATTGATGGCACAGTGGAGACAATTGATGGTCACAGTGGCTGTGTTTGGCATGGCACAGTGGCAACAATGGCATGGCACAGTGGCGACACTTGATGGCACAGCGGCTGCGTTTGGCATGCACAGTGGCGACAATTGATGGGCACAGTGGCGACAATGACATGGCACAGTGGCGACAATTGATGGGCACAGTGGCGACAATGACATGGCACAGTGGCGACAATTGATGGGCACAGTGGCGACAATGACATGGCACAGTGGCGACAATTGATGGGCACAGTGGCGACAAATATGTAGAAGAATACGTATTAGCCTAAACTGATGAATACATTTGATTTTTTTACATTTTGGGGGGGGGGGGGGGGTAATTTATTATAGCAAAAAGTCAAAAAAAATGTTTTTTTTCAATATGGTCAGTCTTTTTTTGTTTATAGCATGGCAGTTGGGAGCGGGTTAACATCAAGGGGTTAAATATGTGCCCAAAGTTCAGGGATGGACTGGCCATCGGGACTACCGGGAGATTCCCAGTGGGCTGATGGCTCAGTAGGCCGGTCGGAGGTCAGCGACGATCTACCCGTCAATCGCCGACAGCTGGCGCCTGACGGGTAGATCAAGATTTAGCGATCATGCAGAGTAGCGCAGGAAGCGTGTGTAATATGTTCTCTCTCCTGTCACGGCACTCACGCTGCTCCCCGGGTGCCCCTCCTCTCTTCTCCTCCATCCCCATTTGCTTGTGACATCATCTGGGATGGACGAGAAGAGAGGAGGGGCCGCCGGGGAGCCGAGTGAGTGCCGTGACAGGAGAGAGAACATATTACACATGCTTCCTGCGCTACTCTGCATGCTGGCTGGTAAACAATGTGCACCATAATGTGCCCTGTGCCCTAATGTGCTATGGGCCCTGATGTGCTATGTGCCCTGATGTGCCCTGATGTGCCATGTGCCCTGATGTGCTATGTGCCCCGATGTGCTGTGCCTCAATGTGGTGTGCCCTGATGTGCTGTGATGGGCCCTGATGTGATGTGCCCTATACATGTTGTGCCCTGATGTGCCCCTAGCCCTGATATGCTGTGCCCTGTACCCTGATGTGCTGTGCCCCGTGCCCTGATGTGCACTGTACCCTGATGTGTTGTGCACTGGGCCAGTCTAGATGAAGTCCAGGGCCACATTTTTGCCCCAGTCCAGCCCTGCTAACGTTGTGTAATGTACAGTATGTAAGTGTGCTGCTTTTTACTAACTGATCTCTCAGTTTCTCATCCCTGCAAGGCATTAAGTTTGTGAAGAATGGTTAAAACCCCTGTTCATTTTTTGCTTCTGTCACCAAAGAGAGTTTTTTCCTTTCATTGAAAAGATCTGTTTTTACATCCCATTGTGACTTGGGACAAAAAGGAAGAACAATCCACCCAATGGGACAGAACCCAAAAAAATGCAAAACTGTGACAGTGGTCACCAAGACAAACAGGGAAGGTGAATATCCTCAGCGGAGGCACAGACAGCAATAAAAGCTTGTCAGGATTTCTAACCCTTCTAACCAACAAAAATTGTCTTTAGATACATTTTAGTCTCCATTTACGGAATCGCCGTGATTCTTCCGGCGATTCCAAATCACGTGGCAATCGCTGCACAATGCAAGGTGTGTATTTGGATGCCATTATTATTTAACCACTTCCATACCAGGCACTTACGTACCTTCCTGCCCGAGCCAATTTTCAGCTTTTCAGCGCTGTCGCAAATTTGAATGACAATTGCGCGGTCATGCTACACTGTACCCAAACAATTTTTTTATCATTTTGTTCCCACAATTAGAACTTTCTTTTGGTGGCATTTGATCACCTCTGCGGTTTTTTTTTTTTTTTTTTTTGCGCAACTAATAAAAAAAGACCGAACATTTTGGAAAAAAAAACTTTGTTATTTGTTTCTGTAAATTTTTTTGTAAATAAATAAGTTTTCTTCTTCAATGACGGGCACTGATAAGCGGCACCGATGGGCATCAATGAGGTGGCACTGATGAGCACTGATGATGGGCACTGATAGGTGGCACTGGTATGTGGCACTGATAGGCACTCATAGGCGGCACTGATGGGTACTTATGGGTGGCACTGATGGGTACATATGGATGGCACTGATAGGTGGCACAGATGGGCACTGATGGTCACTGATAGGTGGGCACTGATGGGCAAGGATGGGCACTGATAAGTGGCATGGAGTGGCACTGATTACTGGTGGGTGGCATTGCTGGGCATCACTGTTTTTATCACTGTACTATTATGGTGCCAGACAGTGCCCATTTCTGGGCACTGATTGGCATATGTATGGCATATTTTGGCACATGTGGATGACCATGGGGGATGTACCTGGCCATCCCCATGTTGAAGGCTTCCCTGGTGGTCCACTGTGGGCATTCGTACCCCCCCCCCCCCATCAGAAGAGCCGCTGATTAGCTCTCCTCTACTCTCATCTGTCAGACGTGAGTGAGGAAAAGCCGATCAACGGCTCTTCCTGTTTACATCATAATCAGCCGTGATTGGACACGGCTGATCACGTGGTAAAGGGCCTCCGTCGGAGGCTCTTTAACGAAATCGGTGTAGTGGTGTGTCAGACTGACACGCCCCACCACCGATCACTGCTATGCGTGCCCCCACGGGCACGCGGCGGCTGTTATCCTGCAGGACGTCAATAGACGTCCAGTCAGGATAACGAAACCACTTCCCGGACGTCAATCTGCTATTGACCGGGCGGGAAGTGGTTAACCACTTCAGCCCCGGAAGGTTTTACCCCCTTAATGACCAGGCCATTTTTTGTTATACGGCACTGCGTTATTTTAACTGACAATTGCGCTGTACACAAATAAATGATCAAATAATTGACGTCCTTTTTTACCCAGAAATAGAGCTTTCTATTGGTGGTATTTGATCACCTCTGCGGTATTTATTTTTTGCACTATTAACAAAAAAAGTCGCTGATCGCCACCAGTAAAAAAATAAATAAAAATTAAATAAAACAAAATAAATATATCCCATCGTTTGTAGACTTTATAACATTCATGCAAACCAATCAATAAACGCGTGTTGTGATTGTTATTACCAAAAATATGAAGCAGAATACATATTGCCCTAAATTGATGAAGAAATTCGATTTTTTACATTTTTTTATTGGATATGTTTTACACCAGAAAATAAAATATATTGCAATTTTTTTTCAAAATTGACGCTCTTTTTTGTTTATTGCGCAAAAAATAAAAACCTCAGCGGTGATCAAATACCACCAAAAGAAAGCTCTATTTGTGGGAAAATAAAGGCCATAAATGTTATATGGGTACAGCGTCGCACAACCGCGATAGTGTCAATTAAAGTAACACAGTGCCATATCGCAAAAAATAACCTGGTCATGAAGGGGTGGGGGGGAATATTCTGGAGGTCAAGTGGTTCATTTTTGCCACGACATGTGCACAGGCTTGAGCGGCTGCATGTCTGTGTTCAGGTGGGCGGTCGGATGTGTGAACAAATCCTAAAGGTTAATTATTTCCAAAGGGATGCAGACACTGCAACCATTTCTCTTCAGAACACTGGGCCAGATTCACGTAGAATCGTGGCGGCCTAACGTATCGTATATACGTTACACTGCCGTAAGTTTTCATCGCAAGTGCCTGATTCACCAAGCACTTGCGTGAAAACTTACGCCGGTGGCCTCCGGAGTAAGCCCGCGTAATTCAAAGGGGCGTGTGCCATTTAAATTAGGCGCGCTCTCGCGCCGAACCTACTGCGCATGCTCCGTTTTGAAATTCCCGCCGTGCTTTGCGCGAAGTGACGTCAGTTTTTTCGAACAGCGACGTGCGTAGCGTACTTTCATATTCCCGGACGTCTTACGCAAGAATTTTTTTTTTTGAAATTCGGCGCGGGAACGACGGCCATACTTTAACATGGGCTGTGTAAAGTTAGGGCAGGTAAAACGACAACTAACTTTGCGACAGGAAACTAGACTAGCAACGACGTAACGAACGCGAAAAACCGTCGTGGATCGCCGTAAAACCTAATTTTCATACCTGACGCTGGAATACGACGCGAATTTCACCCAGCGGCGGCCGAGGTACTGCATCCTAAGATCCGACGGTGTAAGACAATTACACCTGTCGGATCTCAGGGCTATCTATGCGGAACTGATTCTATGAATCAGTCGCATAGATACTCTGAGAGATACGACGGCGTTTCAGAGAAACGCCGTCGTATCTCTTCTGTGAATCTGGCCCACTGAATGTACATCAGCTGATTTTAATGAACCAGACACTCCTCATTCAGAATCAGTCTGCAATCCGTCCCTGCAATTAAGGATGAGCTCCAGCGCGTTCGCATGGTACACGTGCAGAGTCCGCCAGGAAGTCTGCACGGCGCTGCGCTAATCACAGCCAGGGAGACAATGTCCCGATGCTCGGCTGCAGAGATCGGGAAATGTCTCTCTGGCTGTGATTAGCGCAGCACCATGCAGACTTCCTGGCGGACTCTGCACGTGTTCTATGCGAACGCGCTGGAGCTTATCATTACCTGCAATGTACATTGATTACCCAGGGGATTGTTTATTGATATTATTATTGTAATTCTAAATATAGTATGTTGTATGTCACGGCCACTAACAGCCTAATCTAGGAGTGTATGTGACACGGTGGCAATGCCGAAGAACAATTAGGAGACAAGGACAGAGTGTCATTATCCCATAATGGAAAGTGCTTGGACAAGGACCTTCATGAAAGGATTACCAGGTAATCTTTTAAATGAATGCTCTATGTTTAAATAGCTTGAAATTGGTTTGGGTTTACTTTAAGGTTATGGAAAAAGCCATTTCCCAGGATTACTTGGTATTCTTTAAAATTTAAGATTAAAAATTACTTTTGAAATGACATAAACATTAGAAAGGTTATGTGAGATTTTAGTGATTTGGGTTAGGTCCACTTATGTAAAATGCCATGGCTCTGGATTGGCTGTGGAGCACTTACTGGAGAAAGGCCAGGGCTACAGTTGTCAGTTGTGTTAGTTCCAGTGGCGGCTGGTGCTCTAATTTTTTTTTTGGGGGTGGGGGGGGGGGGGGGGGTGCAAACAAACTGAAAAAAAAAATATCAATAGCAGCCACTGTGCCATCAAAGGCAGCCACAGGGCACATCAAACGCAGCCACTGTGCCTATAAATTGCTGCCACTGTGCCCATCAATTGCTGCAAGTGTGCTCATCAATTGCGACCACTGTGCCATAAAACGCAGCCACTGTGCCCATTAATTGCCGCCACTGTGCCCATAAATTGCCGCAAGTGTGCCCATTAATTGCTGCAAGTGTGCCCATCAATTGCTGCAAGTGTGCCCATCAATTGCCGCTACTGTGCCCATCAATTGCCGCTACTGTGCCCATCAATTGGTCCCACTGTGCCCATGAATTGCCCACACTGTGCCCATCAAATACTGCCAGTGTGCATCCCCTTCACTGTCTCGGTGGGGCAGCAGGTCACGGCTGCGGTGTCCTCCACACCCCTTGATGTCTTCTCCCATCCTCTCTTCCCGTCTTCTGCTATGATTGGACGATTGGACGCCTGCTATGCATGAATCTATCTGTTGGTGATAGAGGGGTAGCAGGAGAGAGGGGGCGGCGCCCATGCGCCCCTTATGGACGCACCACCACTGGTTAGTTCCATTAGCCTATCACGTCTCCAACTAATCTTTTACCACTTCCATCAGCTCATTCCCCACAGATACAACCTTTTGTACCACCTGCCCCACCCTATTAGATTGTAAGCTCTTCTGAGCAGGGCCCTCTTAGGCCTCATACACACGACTGGATCTGTCCGTTGGGATTTATCCGCGGATCAGTTCCAGCAGACAAATCCGGTCGTGTGTACGGCCTAGCGGACATTTTTCGGCAGAGATTTCTCCAGCCGACGGTTTTCAAGCGGATAAAAATTTCTTAGCATACTAAGAAATCTATCCGCTGGAAACCTGTCCATTGGACTGATCCGGTTGTCTGTACAGACTCACCGGATAAGTCCAAGCGATCCCCATCCCTCGCATGCGTCGAAGTGATTCGACGCATGCGTGGAAGTATTTACCTTCCAGGGTCGCGCACGTCGCCGCGTCATCGTCGCGGCGACGGCGCGGCATGTCACCGCGTATGTTTTCCGCTGGGATTTTGATCTGATGGTGTGTACAGCCATCAGATCAAAATCGGGAGCAGAAATGTCCGCTGGAAACGGTCCGGCGGACCGTTTCCAACGGATATCCTCTCGTCTGTACGAGGCCTAAATCATCTTGTATTTTATTGTATTGTAACTGTACCCTTTTATACTGTAAAGCGCTGCGTAAACTGTTGGCTCTATATAAATCCTGTATAATAATAATAATTAGCTCCAGGGGGGGCCCGTCCATTAGGGGCGCCCGGGCACCGCCCCCAACTATCCTTGCCACCCCCTATATGCATAATGGATAGATTTATGCATAGCATGAATCTATCCACTGCCACCGCAACCAACACCTGTTCATGTGTCCGGCCCCCTTTTGGGTCACCAGGCATATGAATTACAATGGCCAGGGTTTTATTTATTTAAGCACTGAATAGAGCCACAGGCTTCAAAATAGGGTGGACTCGGGATGCAGAGCATTGCATCTGGAGCCCACCCATGTGTGTTGCAACAGCAAATGAAAATTTGCTGTTACAACACTGATCCTCCTCCCGGCCGATTGGGAAGCAGGTATGAAACCTATTTCCGGATTGGCCAAAACGTCTGGCGATCCTATTGGATGCCTAACGCTGGGAGGAGGAGAGAGGGGTTGCACCGCAGAAGCTTCTCCAGGAGAGGACACCGGAGCAGCTTTTCCAGAGCCCGCCATGCTCTCACCGCGCGCATCCAAGGTAAGGACATCGGCTGGTGGTGGGGGGGTGTGTTAGTTTTTTACATACTATCACCAATGAAGTACAACGCTATCATATAACTGCTGTAGTGGTGACCAGGGACACTGACTGGTGACAGTATGTAAAGAAAAAAAATAGAGACAAAATGTAAACACTTCTTATATTTTAATGGACGGGGCCATGTATTGTAAAATCTTGGATGAGAACCTTCTTTCCTCGCCCAGAACACTGAAGATGAGTCATGGATGGGTCTTTCAGCATGACAATGACCAAAAAGAAAACCATCAAGGCAACAAAGAAGTGGCTCAAGAAGAAGCATATTTAGGTCATGGAGTGGCCTAGCCAGTCTCCAGACCTTAATCCTATAGAAAATGAATGGAGGGAGCTGAAACTTCGAGTTGCCAAGCGACAGCCAAGAAACCTTAAAGTGGTTGTAAAAACAGAAGGTTTTTCATCGTAATGCATTCTATACATTAAGATAAACACACCTTCTGTCTGCAGCAGCCCCCCTCAGCCCCCACTAATACTTACCTGATGTCCCTCTCTGTCCAGCGATGTCCAGGATTGTCTCAGCTGTCCGATATCCTCCCTCCTGATTGGCTGAGACACTGCAGCTGCACCATTGGCTGCCGATTCTGTCAATCAAAGTCAGCTAGCCAATTGGGGTCAAGAGAGGGTGGGGCCGGGTTGGGGCTCCATGTCTGAATGGACACTGGGAGCTGTGACTCGGCTCAGGTGCCCCTAAGCTGCTTGCTGTGGGGGTACTGAACTTTAGGAATGAGCCAGGAGAGCAGAAGAGGGACCTGAGAAGAGGAGGATCTGGGCTGCTCTGTGCAAATCCACTGGTAATTATAACATATTTGTTATTTTAATAGCAAAAAAAAAACAAGAATTTACAACAGGAGTTGCTAGGTCTACAAAAGATCTGGGGCTAGATCTAGAAAGTAAAGAAAGTCATACATTTGGGCGGGCATATATACATATATAACATATCATTACACATCTGAGTGCGGCACCTCCTCTTACATCAGGGTCTCAGGGAGCCTCCCCTTACATCAGGGTCCCCAGAGAGCCTCCCTACATACATTAGTGTCCCCAGAGAGCCTCCCTATGTACATCAGGGTCCCCAGAGAGAATCCCTTGCATCAGGGTCCCCAGAGAGCCTCCCTATGTACATCAGGGTCCCCAGAGAGCCTCCCCTTACATCAGGAACCCCAGAGAGCCTCCCCTTACATCAGGGCCCCCAGAGCCCCCCTCATTACATCAGGGCCTCCAGAGCCCCCCCTTACATGTTGTATTGGCTATGTAGAGAGAGAGAGAGAGAGAGAGAATCTCTCCGCCCCCTATCTATACAGAGCACCTCTCTTCTTGTAAGCAGAACATCACTCCTCTCCATGATTGTAATTGTACCCATTCTTGTAAGCAGAGCATCACTCTACTCAGGTGTAGGTACCAAGTATCACTCCTCACCTTGAATATACTGAAGTTATGCAGCCCATCACTGCTCACACTGACTCTACTCATGTTATGCATATCATCACTTCTCACCCTGACTCTAATCATGTGTATACAGAACATCACTGTTCTCCCTGACTTCCCAGGTGTTGGTACAGAGCATCACTTTTGTGTTCACATGTATGCAGAAAATTACTACTCTCCCTGCCCCTCTGTAGGTGTAGAGTCATTTCCTTCTCTGACTCTACTCAGGTAATGCAGAGCACCCCTTCCCTCCCTGACCTTACCTGGGCACATGCAGAGCATCACTTCCCTCCCTGACTTTACCTGGGTGTATGCAGAGCATTAGTTCCTTCCCTGGCTTTACCTGGGAGTATGCAGTGCATCACTTATCTCCCTGACTTTACCTGGGTGTATGCAGAGCATCACTTCTGGCTGCACGTTTATTATACTCAAAGTTTGCATGCATCTGTTAAAACACTCAGGGCTAGGCACCCCAGATCCCCCCCTAGCGACGCCACTGCTTTAAATCACTTTAAGGATTTATGGAAGATCTGTAAACGCAGCCACTGTGCCATCAATTGCCACCACTGTGCCCATCAATTGTCACTACTGTGCCATGCCAAACGCAGCCACTGTGCCATCAATTGTTACCACTGTGCCATCAATTGTCACCATGTGCCCATCAATTGTCACCACCATGCCCATCAATTGTCACCACCGTGCCCATAAATTAGCGCCACTGTGCCCATAAATTAGCACCACTGTGCCCTATAAAATGCTGCCACTGTGCCCTGTAAAATGCCCCCTCCACCCCCGGAACTTACCTTTCTGGGGTCAGCCATCCTGCTTCCATCGTCCCTTGATGTCTTCTCCCACCCTCGATGACGCTTCAGCCAATCAGGTTACCGTTAACCAGAACCGGTGAACCTGATTGGCTGAGACGCCTGTCAGTGTTAACCAGGAAACGCACCTCCTGTGCGCCCCCTGGATAACTATTTGGAAGCCGATTACAGTCATCCGATAACAGCCTGAGGGCTGTAATCGGAAAGCCTATCAGAGCCGCTGGCTCTGATAGGTACTTCCAAAGCCAACCAGCTGCCGTTATTCAGATGGCCGGCGCTCACCAGGGGGCCGGCCATCTGAATAGTGGGCGGCACCGACAATACATAGATTCATGCAATGCATGAATCTATGTATTGTATTCAGTGGCGGTGCAGGAGCGAGAGGGGGCGGTGCTACTGTGCCCTCTATGGACGCACCGCCACTGTGTCTCTATCATTTAAAAGAGAAGTATGCTTTTTTATTTTTGTTTCAAGAATCATACTTACCTAGGTGGATGCAGCTTTTGGTCTGATGCTGCATCTGTTCCCCTGCCGCTTCTGTCAAGATGCACATGAGTAATGACATGCTTCGGAGAGGTAATTGACACAATGCCAGGAGAAAAATAAACCGGATAAGTGGAGAAGCGGGTCATTGATACCTACCCCAGAGCAAGGACAAGCAGACCACTCAACACCCAGCTGAACACCTGACCAAGGACCACACTGCAGATGGACAACCAACCACAATTTGACAAGCCAGTCAAGCCTGTGACAAGCAAGTTCCTTACACCATCAAGTTCTCCAAATAAATCCGATTTTTCTTTTCCACTGTCAAACTCCAGATTTAATTGGCTTATAAAGTCTTCCAGCAAGATACGGTGCATGAGACGTGTAGTCTTCACTGCAGGGAATGCTTTCAGTTATCAAACTTAAAAAAAAGAAGAAAGAAATTGTTCTGGGATGATGACAATACAAATCGGATTGGCTTCATTCAATTACCAAGAAAGGGTAAGACGCGGATCACCAGTCCCCTTTCTGGCATTGCACACAATGTATCTTCTCAAAGAGAGGTTTCACAGAGGGCATCAATCAAAGGATGAGCTCCATGATTTAGCACAAGGCAATGCATCATCATTTTTCAGAAAGCCTAGTGACATTTCAGAGTTAGACCAAACCACAGAGCCATCACATTGACAAAGGAGCCTCTTAACAAAATGGAGAAAAATGATCAAGTCCTTGCTGTTTGCAATGGTAATAACAGCGCTTGTATCCCTGGTCTTGTCATAAAGTTCAAAGCATTTGCCAATTTGAGTGGAAAACCAGAAAAAAAAGACAATAAAACAAATTTAGGTCGGGAGATGGGGCTGGCAAGATTCATGGATACGTCATTTCCCAATTTGTGATTAATTGTTAAACACAATAATACCTTTTTACCATTTCTAAGGCTCTACGTTATTGGTATGTTTGTGAAATATGCAATCCTGAATGAAATGTAAAATGCATTTGGGTGGCAAAAATACGAATGCAATCTATACACTGGGGGGAAAACCTCTGGGGGAATCTAGGATGGAAAAGGACCTGGGGGCCCTAGTACAGGGCTTGACAAATTTGCTTGGAATCTAGGAGCCAGCTAAAAAAGTTAGGAGCCAGAAAATGCACCCCGTCCCGACGAGCTTGCGCGCAGAAGCGAATACAGACGTGAGCAGCATCCGCATATGTAAACGGTGTTCAAACCACACATGTGAGGTATCGCCGCGATTGGTAGAGCGAGAGCAATAATTCTAGCCCTAGACCTCCTCTGTAACTCAAAACATGCAACCTGTAGATTTTTTAAAACGTCGCCTATGAAGATTTTAAAGGGTAAAAGTTTGTCGGCATTCCAGGAGCGGACGCAATTTTGAAGCGTGACATGTTGGGTATGAATTTACTCGGTGTAACATTATCTTTCATAATATTAAAAAAAATGGGGATAACTTTACTGTTGTCTTATTTTTTAATTAGAAAAAGTATAATTTTTCCCAAAAAAGTGCGCTTGTAAGACCGATGCGCAAATACGGCGTGACAGAAAGTATTGCAACGATCGCCTTTATATTCTCCAGGGTGTTAGGATAAAAAATATATATAATGTTTGGGGGTTATAATTAGAGGAAAGAAGATGAGAGTGAAAATAGTGAAAAATAGTGAAAAATTACATTAGAATTGCTGTTTAACTTGTAATGCTTAACTTTTAATACCAACGGCCACCACCAGATGGCGCCAGCTCACCAAAAAAACTGTCGATCGGGATTTGTCGAGCCCTGCCCTAGTAGATGATAGGCTTAGCAATGCCAAGCTGCTGCAAGCAAACAGAATTATGGCATTAAATAGGGGATTAACTCCAGAGATAAAACAATCATTTTCCCGCTCTACAAGACTCTGGTCCGGCCGCATCTGGAGTATGCTGTCCAGTTCTGGGCACCAGTCCTCCAGGAAAGATTACTGGAAATGGAGCGAGTGCAAAAAAGGGCAACAAAGCTAATAAAGGTAAAATAAAAAATATAAAATCAAGGTACAGCGCTAAATAAAATGTGAAACCAAAATGTTCAGTGAAAAAAATAAGTGTGAAACATATAACTGTGACATAGGAATTCCAGTTAGGAATAATAAAATCCATAGGGCATAATCCACAGAATGAAATGAATAGAATAAAGTCCATAGATAGTGATCAGCATCAAAGTAAAAGACAATGGATTCCTCCACCGAAAAGACACCCAAATCGTGATATGTAGTCTCCTTACCGCATATAATTGACCGTCGTTACAGCGGTCTAATAAAGCCCAGGGATGTTTATAGTCTTCCCGAATAGACTATCTCCAGGTGTATGTGATGGAAAACAAATCCAGAATGTACTCGCTCCAGGAAGTATGTGATCAATTCAGATTCTCATGTAATGAAAATAAGGGAAGACCCCATAGCGTGATGCTGTTTTGCAAGCGGATTTATTAAAAAGTAAAGTAGCACTTACAATTTTGTTGAAAAATTGGCGCGGTATATAATAAGGAAAAGCGGCGTCTCCTCGAAACTTCTCCCATCTGCTAAACTCCGTGGTTGCGTATCTCCGTATACAATGCGTGATGACGTTCCACTCAGCTAGGCCACACTTTTGCATTTCGTCATCAAAAGACGTCGTCAGGGATAGGCTGCTAATAAAGGGTATGGAGGATATTAGTTATAAGGAAAGGTTACGAGCATTGAACTTATTCTCTCTAGAGAAGAGACACTTGAGAGGGGATATGATTTCAATTTACAAATTCCTTACTGGTGACCCCACAATAGGGATAAAACTTTTTCTCGGAAGGGAGTTTAACAAGACTCATTAAAATTAGAAGAAAAGAGGTTTAACCTTAAACTACGTAGAGGGTTCTTTACTGTAAGAGCGGCAAGGATGTGAAATTCCCTTCCACAGACGGTGGTCTCAGCGGGGGGCATCAATGGTTTTGAGAAACTATTAGATAAGCACCTGAACGACCACAATATACAGGGATAAACAATGTAATACTGACATATAATCACACACATAGGTTGGACTTGATGGACTTGGGTCTTTTTTCAAGCTCAACTACTATGTACTATGAGCAAATTTAACTGACATTTTCTGGGGCCACCAGATGTGTGGACCACCAGCTCAGATAACTGTCTGTGGTCTCTCCCTTTCAGTAGAAAGTTAATCAAGAATTATAACGACTTGTTTTCACCAGTGTGTGGGGTAAAAACATTGTGGTGCTATTAATTGTACACGTCGTACTGCACTATAGTGCACCACAGTACACAGATGTGATCCACCAATACATTGTGGTGTCCATGGTTTAAAAAAATTCTACAGGTCTAGTTTGAATGCAGCTTTGGTAGCCAGTTCAAAATGAATGGGTTGCTTCAATGGCATTGCATTGGACAGGGCCACAAGGCCACTTGCTCTTGGTGCAAAATTAGTAAAGATTTGGGGTGAGTAGAGGCAGGGGAGCAGTCTGTGCCCATTACTGTTCCTGTCCTGTCACGCTCCTCCCTGTCTCATTCCCTCTTGGGCTGGGTGGGTGGGTCTGGATGGGCGGTTCTAGGTCGGAATGGCAAAGTTGAGGAGCGTGAGTGGCCTGCTTCAGCTAAGTATGTAGCAATGCACTGCTCAGTGCAGTTGAGGGTGGGTCTAATCACTCTTCTGATTCCTCTCCTCCCTCTTTTCCAGGATTACCACCAAAAAGTATGCTGTGCACTGGAACTCCTCCAACTACGGAGTAAGCCCAGGAATAAAGGGGTGGTTACATAGAGTTGGGGTGCACAATAATGGGATAGAGGGGCTGGGAGTACACAACGAGGGAATGTATGACAAAACCCTGCTCACTCGTCTCGCAGAAGTTGCCGGATTCGCAGACTCAGATCTACTCTGGTTCGCATCCTTCCTAGAGAACCGATCCCAGAAAGTGAAACTAGGAGCTTTCACTTCAGAAGCACAAGAAATTACGTGCAGAGTCCCTCAAGGTTCACCCCTGTCGCCCGTGCTCTTCAACATCTACTTCTGCCCACTCATCAAAATTATCAGCAACCAGGACCTGCTGTATCACTCCCACCCAACATTACCTACGCATCACCAACAAAAAAGACCAATACCAGGCACTGGAAAACTGCCTCTTGTTGATCGACGATTGGATAACGGAGAGCTCCCTCAAACTTAATGGATCCAAAACAGAACTCCTCTTCCTCTATGCAAACCAAAACAAAACAGACACAGCAGCAGTAGTTAGAACAATCATCAATTCCCGACTCGACTACGCAAATTCTACCTAGGACTTCCCAAATACCAAATTTCACGTCTACAAGTTGTTCAAGAACACAGCAGCCAGACTGGTAACTAGAATCATTCACCCCGTGCCTGAGGACCCTCCATTGGCTAGCCGTGAAGGATCGGGTTACATTTAAGACCCTCTGCCTCACTCACAAATGTACACAAGGAAAAGCCCTGCAATACCTCCTCGACAAAATAAAGCACTACACCCCAGGTCACCCCCTCCGGTCAACTAACCAGAACCTCCTCCACATCCCCAAGACCCATTACAAATCAAAAGGCGAATGAAGATTCACAGTTAAAGGACCATGGCTAAGGAACGCTCTACCCGCGGACAGCCGCTCGGAAGAAAACTATCTGGCCTTCATTAAGAAGCTTAAGACCCATCTCTTCTGAAGACACAGGCGGACACTGGCTGCAAAAGCGCCTTGATCTGTTTTAGTTTGTATCGCTATACAAGTTACTCATTCATTCATGAAGTTGGGAGGCACAATGTGGGGGTGGAATGTGGGGTGCACAATGAGGCAGTGGGGTATAGAGTGCGGGGTGGTCACTTAGGAGGGTGTATGGAGTCGGGCACTCAGGGAAACTCAGGTAAGGTGCAGATTTTCCTACTATGTATCATATGAGATATATATTGGTATAAATGTAGCACCCTGGTTAATTGTTAGTAGATCTACTGAATCTTCTATAGTTTTGGACTTGCTGCACCTTATTTCTTCTGTCATGCTGTTGACATTGGATAGACAAGGGTTTCGCAAGGTCAGGTTATGAATGAATGGGGTGTCCCAGCCATTTGGCAGGGTTTTTTTAGCTCATGGGCCTGCTGGGAGAGCCTATTTATGTGGGTGGAGTCAGGTGATCGCTGTTCTGTGCCACATGGACGACTGTCTGGGTGGATGTGTGTCCCCTGAGCTTTTCCACTTTCAAAATTTGGTATCTCCCTCAAGCATCACCCCCGCTTCCCTGCTAGGTCCCTGACTTGGCACTCACTGATGCTCCCCCATCGTCACCTCTGCTGTCCTGTTGGGTCCCTGGCTTGGCACTTGCTGAAGTTTTCCCACTTCTTCACTATCCCCAGCTGGTGAGAAGATTGCTCTGGTACTGGCTCCAGCTTACTCACAGTGGTCTCCAATAATAAGGTGGATGGTCCCTCAGTAGCGACTATTTCCCCTTTACCTCAGACCACAACTGGTTCCTCGTCCGGTGAAACCATTACTCTCGATTGGATGCCAATCCTGCAATCCCAACCCTGCGCTGCTTCTCCTGCTTCTGGATAGTGCCTCAGCCAGCCTAGCAGCCAGATGTCTCCAGGATAGGCCTCAGGCTTCCGGCCTAGCAGCCCAGGGTAGCATGACACACGTCCACCCAGACAGTCGTCCATGTGGCACAGAACAGCGATCACCTGACTCCACCCACATAAATAGGCTCTCCCAGCAGGCCCATGAGCTAAAAAAAACCCTGCCAAATGGCTGAGACACCCCATTCATTCATAACCTGACCTTGCGAAACCCTTGTCTATCCAATGTCAACAGCATGACGCCACTTGGCGACAGAAGAAATAAGGTGCAGCAAGTCCAAAACTATAGAGATTTAGATTTAGTAGATCTACTGATGGAGATATTGAATTGAAAAAGCTCAGGGGACCCAGCTGGGGACAGTGAATAAGTGGGAAAACTTCAGCAAGTGCCAAACCAGAGACCCAATGGGACAGCAGAGGTGACGCTTGAGGAGCATCAGTGAGTGCTAAGCCAGGGACCTAGCGGGTCAGCAGGGCTGACACTTGAGAAGTATCTGTGAGTGCCAAGCCAGGGACCCAGCAGGGAAGCAGGGGTGACGCTTGAGGGAGATACCGAATTATGGAAGTGGAAGAGCTCAGGGGACCCAGTTGCGATTGGGTCTAAGAATCTAGTGAGAGACTGGGAGCTCAGTGAGTAAAGCTCTACTGTGAGAGACTGTAAAGGGAGAGGATAACTATATACCAATAGTTAAATACAACTGTAGCGCTACGCCCTCAGGAGCCGCTGGTTGTTTTGGGATCGGCGTATTAAGTTACCTCTTATCGTCGTCTAGGGTGATTGTAGTGAAAAGAGCAGTAAAGGAATGTCCAATCAGCGAGTACGATTTTCTGAATGCTTTATTTCTCGGCCCAACACGACCAGATAGGAAAGGTTGATGAAGTAAGAGAACTCCGCAGTATCAGGCCTGCTCTCAGTAGTAGTAGATACAGTTCGTCGCCACTCTAGCCAGAGTGGGTGAAGTGCCCCCGGACAGACTCCTGCCAGGAGTCTGGCAGCCGAAGTGTCACTTTAAGGTTGCTGGGAGGAACAGGCCTCTGCCACCGGCCTGGCTCTAGTGGGGCCTCTGCCACAGGCCTATAACTGAAATGAGCTGAATGCTTGAGCTTATCCTCCCAGTAAATTATGCTTGGGGTCACCGACTGACAGTACTGAGGTTATCTGTCAGTGTTCGGTCACCCAGATCCCGATGGTTCGTTTAAGCTTCTCAGACAACCTGCCTCCGGGCTCTCCCCGAGCCGATCCCCCACCGCACAGCACGTAGCCTGGGATCTCTTGAGTAGAGTTGGGGACCCAGTAAGTCACTGGGGCCCCTAGTAGCATCAGTTGCTCCAGGCAATGAGGGCCCAGAGTCAGGAACTCTGCGCCAGGCCAGGTAGGCCATAGTGGTGGGGGCCCGCGATGTGCGCACACCCTAAAGGTGGGTGCAGCACCCGGAACCAGGAACCCGCGAAGAACCAAGAACAATGGCGTCTGCCACCGATATACCCTCCCCCAGCATGCCCCACGAGGGAAAACTCCTCTAATTGGCTGCTGGGGAAAATCGGCTCTGCCAGAACCCCTCTAGCGCCACCTGTCGCCCAGGGATGGGATCGCATCCCTGGCACGCAAACTGACCCACAGGACAGTTCAGGAATGACAGCAGCCCAAATTTAGCACAATTAGGAATGAGAGCAACTTATCTCTCTCATTCCCCCACTAACTCTAGCGTAGTGCCCATACTGAAAGTAAGGGGGCGTTACACAGCTACCGTTAGTGACTCTTACAAGATTTGTTGCCACAGGAGACAGCGGTCCTACCTATACAGAAGTGGTACCCGGCTTGAAGCCTTCCACTGTATAGCTTTCTATCTATAGAAGTTTCGAAGTCTGCCAATTGTCATTGCATCTACCTAAGGGTTTTAGTTTTTCAGTTCACTTTTTTTTCTGTATAGGTGAAGAAACACTAACCAGTCTGCCCATTCTCCTCTGACCTCTGACATCAACAAGACATTTTCCTCCCCAAACCCTCCGCTCACTGGATATTTTCTCTTTTTCAGACCATTCTCTGTAAACCCGAGAGATGGTTGCGCGTGAAAATCCCAGCAGATCAGCAGTTTTTTAAATACTCAGGCCAGCCTATCTGGCTCCAACAACCGTGCCACATTCAAAGTCACTTTCTTTCTCATTCTGATGCTTGGTTTGAACTTCAGCAAGTCGTCTTCGCCACATCTAGATGACTAAATACATTGAGTTGCTGCCATGTGATTGGCTTATTAGCCATTTGCGTCACCAAGCAATTGAGCAGGTGTACCTAATAAAGTGGCCGGTGTGTGTATATTCCAACATAAATCATTTGCAGTCTTAGCAGGCTGTGAAAACTGTTTTAAAAAAATCCTATAAAATCAAATTAGAGTTTTACTGTAGCTCTGGGTTGTCAGAATAATTTTGCCATTTAAATGTGCTCTGTATTCCAAGCACAGCAATGAGGATTTATCAGTCAAAAAGGAAAGCACAGAGCAGACATCCTTCCAGCTGACGTTCAGGAAAAAGCATGGAACCCGACAGCACATCTGATCTGTTACTTTCTACCAGCTACTGTATGGAGGACACACACATGTTATGGGCCATGTAGAAAACGGAAAGGGAATTTATTTTTAACAAAGCAGTGTTACGACCTTAACTGCTTTAACTGACAATTGCGCGGTCGTGCGACGTTGTACCCAAACAAAATTGACTTCCTTTTTTCCCACAAATAGAGCTTTCTTTTTTGGTGGTATTTGATCACCTCTGCGGGTTTTATCTTTTGCACTATAAACAAAAATAGAGCGAATATTTTGAAAAAAAAAAAGCAATGGGGTGGATTCAGGTAGGGGCGCGCAAAACTGCGGTGGCGTAACTAATGACATTTACGTTACGCCTCCGCAAGTTTTACGGGCAAGTGCTTGATTCACAAAGCACTTGCCTGTAAAGTTGCGGCGGCATAGCGTAAAAGGGGCCGGCGTAAGCGCGCGTAATTCAAATGATCCCGTAGGGGGCGTGGATCATTTAAATTAGGCGCGTTCCCGCACCAAACGTACTGCGCATGCTCCGTCCCTAAAATTTCCCGACGTGCATTGCGGTAATTGACGTCGCAAGGACGTCATTGGTATCGACGTGAACGTAAATGGCGTCCAGCGCCATTCACGAACGACTTACGCAAACGGCGTAAAATTTTCAAATCGCGACGCGGGAACGACGTCCATACTTAACATTGGCTGCGCCTCCTAATAGCAGGAGCAGCCTTACGACGAAAACGACGTACGCAAACAACGTAAAAAAATACCGCCGGGCGCACGTACGTTCGTGAATCGGCATAAGTATGTAATCTGCATACTCTACGCTGACATCTATGGGAGCGCCACCTAGCGGCCAGCGTCAGAATGCACCCTAAGATACGACGGCGTAAGAGACTTATGCCAGTCGTATCTTAGGCTAAAGTCGGCGTATCTAGCTTTCTGAATACAGAAAGTAGATATGCCGGCGCTACTTAGCAATTACGCGGCATATCTATGGATACACCGGCGTAATTGCTCTCTGAATCTACCCCAATATTTTTTACTTTTTGCTTTATCCACTTGTGATCCGCGCTGTAGACGAAAGATGTCCACAGCTCAGCTCTCAACTGCCGGGTGGACGTCCCTGGATGTCCTGTTGTTTACATTCCCCGTGCGCGCCGCTGGGGGCGCGCAGCGGGGAAACACTGTGCCTGGCGCATCGCTGGGAAGCCGATGCGCGTGCCTGGCGGCTGCGATGTCCGCCAGGTACCCGCGATCGGCGGTGACAGCAGGTAACCACAGAGCTCCACGTCCTGTCAGGGAGAGAGGAGACCGATGCTGTGTCCCTTGTACATAGGGACACAGCATCGGTCACCTCCCCCAGTCAGTCCCCTCCCCCCACACAGTTAGAACACACCCAGGATACACATTTAACCCCTTCCTCGCCCCCTCGTGTTAACCCCTTCACTGCCAGTCACATTTATACAGTAATTCGTGCATTTTTATAGCACCGATCGCTGTATAAATGTGAATGGTCCCAAAAATATGTCAAAAGTGTCCGATACGTCCGCCGCAATATCGCAGGCCTGACAAAAAAAATCACAGATCGCCGCCATAACTAGTAAAAAAAAAAAAATCATAAATCTATCCCCTATTTTGTAGGCGCTACAACTTTTGCGCAAACTAATCGATAAACGCTTATTGCGATTTTTTTTAACAAAAATATGTAGAAGAATACGTATCCGCCTAAACCGAGGGAAATTTAGATTTAAAAAAATAAAATAAAATTGGGATATTATTATAACAAAAAGTAAAAGATATTGTGTTTTTTTTTAACATTTTCTGTCTTTTTTTGTTTATAGCGCAAAAAATAAAAATCGCAGAGATGATCAAATACCACCAAAAGAAATCTCTATTTGTGGGGAAAAGATGATAAAAATATAATTTGGGTACAGTGTTGTATGACCGCGCAATTGTCATTCAAAATGCGTCAGCGCTGAAAGCTGAAAATTGGTCTGGGCACGAAGGGGATTTAAGTGCCCAGTAATTAAGTGGTTAATAAATATCCCCAAAAAATATCTAAAAAATATTTTTTTTCCTCAGTTTAGGCCGATATGTACACTTCTACATATTTTTGGTAAAAAACAAAAAATCTCAATAAGCGTTTATTGATTGGTTTGCCCAAAAGTTATAGCGTCTACAAAATAGGGGATAGATTTATGGCATTTATATTAAAAAAATATATTTTTTACTAGTAATGGCGGCAATCAGCGATTTTTTATCATGACTGTGACATTATGGCGGACACATCTGACACTTTTGATGCTATTTTGGGACCATTGTCATTTATACAACGATCGCTGCTATAAAAATGCACTGATACTGTATAAATGACACTGGCAGGGAAGGGGTTAACCACTAGGGGGGCGATGAAGGGGTTATGTGTGTCCTAGGGAGTGATTCTAACGGTGGGGGAGCTGGGCTACCAGTGACACCACACTGTTCACTGCTCCCATTCACAGGGAGCAGAAGATTACTGTCCTGTCACTAGGCATAACTGGGAGATGCCTTGTTTACATAGGTATCCCCCTGTTCTTCACCTCCGTGACACGATCGTGGAAAACCGGCAGACATCAAGTTTGCGAGTCCCGCAGGCACGGTTACAGAGCTCGCGTCAGGCGCGCGCGCCCGGCGCGAAATTCAAAGCAATGTACATATACATAAGGGCCCTTTCACACGGGGCGGATCAGTAATGATCCGCCTCCGTGTGTCCTTCAGCTCAGCGGGGATTCTCCGTAAAAATCCCTGCTAAACCGTCGGCTGACAGGGCGGTCTCCGCACACTGTGCAGGGACCGCCCTGTCTTTCCTCCGCTCTCCCCTATGGGGGGATCGGATGAACACAGACCGTATGTCCGTGTTCACCCGATCCGATCCGCCAGACGGAAGAAAAATAGGATTTTCTTCCGTCCGCAAAATCGGATCTTTGCGGAGGCGGGTGATTACGGGTGATTGCGGATGGTCATGCGCTGACACCCGCAATCACATAGGGACCAATGTATGTCCCATTTTCATCCGCAAACGGATGGATGAAAATGCGGACATACGGTCCGCACATGTGAAAGGGGCCTAACTGTGATTTTGATCTCGCTGTTCCTTTATATCCTTAACCACTTGCTTACTGGGCACTTAAACCCCCTTCCTCCCAATTTTCAGCTTTCAGCGCTGATGCACTTTGAATGACAATTGCACGTTAATGCAACACTGTACCTAAATTACATTTTTATCAGTTTTTTCCCCACAAATAGAGCTTTCTTTTGGTGGTATTTGGTCACCTCTGCGGTTTTTCTTTTTTGTTAAAAACAATTCAAAAGACAGATTTTTTTTTAATTATATTTTTTTATAAAATTTTGCAAACGGGTAATTTTTCTCCTTCATTGATGTACGCTGATGGGGCTGTACTGTTGGGCTGTACTGATGGGATGCACTGATGAGCACCGATGGGCTGCATTGATGAGCACCGATAAGGCGGCACTGGTGGGCACCAATAAGGCGGCACTGGTGTGCACTGATAGGCGGCACGGGTGGGCACTGATAGGCGGCACTGAGAGGTGGCATTAATAGGTGGCACTAGTGGGCACTGAGAAGTGAGTGAGTGAGCGAATAACTTGTGAGAAAAAATATAAATCGCTAAACCGTATGAAACAAATGTTTGAATCACAAAACACACAAAAATATGTGATATATGATGGTATAAATCATAAGCTATATGGTATATGATGGTATATATAAATCACTAATATACCAAAAAACAAGAGAGGTTGGTAACCACTAGAGGGCACTATAAAACACTCTCAAGCCCCTCAATAACAGTGAAACAGTGATGATATTGATAATGAACATAAAAAAAGAATGTAGATTATATCTTTAGATCAATAAATATTAACCAAAATAAATGAATACAAAATAAATTATATAAATAAAGTAAATATTGTAGCAATAAAGTCCATAAATGTTTAACACATGAAATGCCAAACACCCATGCTCTGTGCTAAGTTCCAAAATCAGTTGAAAACGTGTCCAAAGAAAAGTGATGTATCCTCCACCAAACTATAGATTGGCTCCTTACCAAATCGCCATGATCCCTTATGACAGGGGATCATGAACAGCATATAATAGGTAGTCACTCCCAGTCTTGCTGTTCAGACAGATACAGATTTATCCCATCATATATACCATCATATATCACATAGTTTTGTGTGTTTTGTGATTCAAACATTTTTTGTTTCACACGGTTTAGAGATTTATATTTTTTCTCACTGTTTGTTTTTTGTATCTATTGTTTACATGGTAATCGCAGCTCTCGGATCGAATAGTCTGTGATTTTATTGCAGCTCTTCTTTATTTATTTTTTGTTTGTTTAGTACCTAGCGCAGTTTCTTTCCAATTTTCCATATAGTGAATAACTTGTATAGCGCTGCAAATGCGAAATAAATCCCCTCAAGGCGCTTATTTCCATTCAGTGTCGTCCTGATCCTTCAGAAGAGGTGGGTCTTCATTTTTTTCCAGAAAGCCCGATGGTTTTCTTCCATGCGGATGTTTGTGGGTAGAACGTTCCATAGCCGTGGTCCTTGGACTGCAAATCTTCGTTCTCCCTTCGATTTGTAGCAGGACTTGGGGATGTGGAGGAGGTTTTGGTTGGTCGATCGGAGAATGCGATTGGGGGTGTAGTGTTTTATTTTCGCGCACAAGTATTGAGGAGAAATGGCACTAATAGGTGGCATTGATAGGTGGCACTGATAGCTGGCAGTGATGGGCAATGATGAGTGGCAGTGATGGGCACGGATCGGTTACACTGATTGGCATCACAGGTGGCCATTGATAGGTGGCACTGTGGGCATTGATAGGTGGCACGGTGGGTATTGATAGGTGGCACTGTGGGCATTGATAGTTGGCACTGTGTGCACTGGCAGGTGGCACTGGCAGGCAGTATTTTTGGGCACAGAGGAGGCAGATGTGCCTCCTTCCTCTTAGGGATCGATGTCCCTTGTAAACAAGCCGGTGATCGGCTTTTTTTTCTTCTCACGCTGTCAGTATGAGGAGAAAAAAGAAACGATTACCGATCCTTTGTTTACATCATGTGATCAGCTGTCATTGGCTGACAGCTGATCACGTGATAAGGGGTCGGGACCAGCCCCTTACACGGATCTGTGATCCACCAAATCTCAGTGACTCTGTGATCACAGCGCGCACTGCGTGTGCCCTGCAGGGGGCGCACGTTGCGCGTGCAAAGGGTAGGATGTCTATTGACGTCATCCCGGATTCTCAGGCCTGCGCTGTAGCCGTCATTTGACTATAGTGCGGGCCTCTAGTGGTTAAATAAATATTGATTATATAATAAATGTATCCAATTTACTCTAAGGCCCCGTACACACGACCAAACATGTATGCTGAAACTGGTCCGCGGGCCAGTTTCAGCATACATGTTCGGTCGTGTGTGGGCGCGAGCGGGCCGAATTCCAGCAAACATTTGCCCGCCGGGCCTTTTCCCAGCGGACAAATATTCCTGGACGTGTTTTAAAACCATCCGCTGGAATCCTGCCCGCTCGGACATGTACGGTCGTCAGTACAGACCTACCGTACATGTCCAGGCGCCTGCCGTCCCTCGCATGCGTCGAATGACTTTGACGCATGCGTGGAAGCATTTTAAAGGCGGGCCGCCCACGTCGCTGCGTCATTGTCGCGGCGACACCGCGTCATCGACGCGGCGACACCGCGGACACGCCCCGCGTATTGTTTACGCGCGGACTTCTGTACGATGGTGTGTACAACCATCGTACAGAAGCCCTCTGGCAGACATGTATGGTGAAAACGGTCCGACGGACCGCTTTCACCATACATGTTTGTTCGTGAGTACCCGGCCTTAGGAGACAGAAGTGAGATAATCCATCTGGAAAATCCTCCTCTGGTTCCTTTGATTGGTGTCAGTAATATCCGTTTTGATGGGCGTTGAGATGTTTTATGGATTCTGTTCTATTTGTTTTGTGCATTTGAATACATTTACGAACTTCAGAATATTGGAACTGCGACGAATGGCATGATATATTTATTACTGTGTCTGCGATCGACATTGAATGCAAAGCGACTGCTGTTTGCAGCCTTTCAAAAACAACGCTGCATGCATTACAATGTATTACACGGGGGGGGGGGGGGGGGGGGAGTTTTCCTGCAAATTAGTACAGAGAGGATATCTCACCTAGAATGGATGATTAACCACTTGCCGACCGTATAACTTACATACAGTGCCTTGCAAAAGTATTCACCCCCTTTGCATTTTTTGTGTTTTGTTGCCTCACAACCTGAAATTAACATGGATTGTTTGAGGATTTGCATCATTTAATTTACAGAACACGCCCACAACTTTGAATATGTGTTTTTTTTTTATTGTGCAGCAAACAACAAATAGGACAAAATGACAGAAAAAGTCAATGGGCCAGATTCCGGTACCTGCGCTGCTGCGTAACGTATCTCGTTTACGTTACACCGCCGCAAGTTTTCAGCGCAAGTGCTTGATTCACAAAGCACTTGCCTGTAAACTTGCGGCGGTGTAACGTAAATGCGTTTGGCGCAAGCCCGCCTAATTCAAATGGGGCGTGCACCATTTAAATTAGGCGCGTTCCCGCGCCGAACGTTCTGCGCATGCTCCGTTAGGAAATTTCCCGCCGTGCTTTGTGCGAAATTACGGCGCCCCGACGTGTTTTTTGAGCGGCGACGTGCGTTACGTCCTTTCGTATTCCCGGACGTCTTACGCAAAAAAAAAATATTGAAATTCGACGCGGGAACAACGGCCATACTTTAACATGGCTGGTCTAAATCTAAGCCATGAAATAGCAGCAGTAAGTTTGCGACGGGAAAAGCCGACTAGCGGCGTCGTAAGAGAATGCGACGAACGAGCGTACCTTCGTGGATCGCCGTAAACAGCTAATTTGCATACCCGACGCGGAAAGCGGCGCGAACTCCACCCAGCGGGCGCCGGAGTATTACACCTCCTGTCGGATCGAAGCCTAAAGCCGTCGTAACTTGTTTTGAGGATTCAAAACAACGCTACGACGCGGCAAATTTGAAAATACGCCGGCGTATCAGTAGATACGCCGGCGTATTAAAACTGTGAATCTGGCCCAATGTGCATAACTATTCACCCCCCTAAAGTCAATACTTTGTAGAGCCACCTTTTGCAACTATCACAGCTCCAAGTCACTTTGGATAAGTCTCTATGAGCTTGCCACATCTTACCACTGGGATTTTTGCCCATTCCTCCTTACAAAACTGCTCCAGCTCCTTCAAGTTGGATGGTTTGCTCTTGTGAACAGCAATCTTTAAGTCTGACCACAGATTTTCTATTGGATTGAGGTCTGGACTTTGACTAGGCCATTCCAACACATTTACATGTTTCCCCTTAAACCACTCAAGTGTGCTTTAGCAGTGTGTTTGGGGTCATTGTCCTGCTGGAAGGTGAACCTCCGTCCTAGCCTCAAATCACGCACAGAGTGGTACAGGTTTTACTCAAAAATATCCCTGTATTTAGCACCATCCATCTTTCCCTCAACTCTGACCATTTTCCCAGTCCTGACTGCTGAAAAACATCCCCACAGCATGATGCTGCCACCACCATGTTTCACGGTGGGAATGTTCTTTGGGTGATGTGATGTGTTGGGTTTGCGCCAGACATAGCGTTTTCTTTGATGGCCAGAAAGTAAAATTTTAGTCTCATCAGACCAGATCACCTTCCTCCATACATTTTGGGAGTCTCCCACATGCCTTTTCGCAAACTCAAAACGTGCCATTTTGTTTTTTGCTGGAAGGAATGGTTTTTTTCTGGCCACTCTGCCATAAAGCCCAACTCTATGGAGCGTACGGCTTATTGTCGTCCTATGTACAGATACTCCAGTCTCTGCTGTGGAACTCTGCAGCTCCTCCAGGGTTACCTTAGGTCTCTGTGCTGCCTCTCTGATTAATGCCCTCCTTGCCCGGTCCGTGAGTTTTGGTGTGCGGCCGTCTCTTGGCAGGTTTGCTGTTGTGCCATGTTCTTTCCATTTGGTTATGATAGATTTGATGGAGCTCCTAGGGATCATCAAAGATTTGGATATATTTTTATAACCTAGCCCTGACTTGTACTTCTCAACAACATTGTCCCTTCCTTGTTTGGAGAGTTCCTTGGTCTTCATGGCAGTGTTTGGTTAGTGGTGCCTCTTGCTTAGGTGTTGCAGCCTCTGGAGCCTTTCAGAAAGGTGTGTCTATGTAATGACAGATCATGTGACACTTAGATTGCACACAGGTGGACATCATTTCACTAATTATGTGACTTCTGAAGGTAATTGGTTGCACCAGAGCTTTTTATGGGCTTCATAACAAAGGGGGGTGAATACATACGCACATGCCAATTTTCAGTTTTTTATTTATGAAAAATAGTTTTATGTATATATGTTTCTAATTTTACTTCACCAACTTAAACTATTGTGTTCTGATACATCACATATGAATGAATGAATGAATGAATGAAAAACTTATATAGCGCGGCACATGCGAACTAAATCGCCTCTGGGCGCTTGTTGTTCCTGTCTCTCTTGATACATATATAATTCAGAATATAAAAAAAACATTAAACTAAAGGCTGTAATGTAACAAAATAGGTAAAAAGCCCAGGGGGTGAATACTTTTGCAAGGCATTGTACTTTATATGGCGGCAAGGTGGCAGATCACGTACCTAGTATGTGATCCGACACCTCCGGGTCTGGGACACGCACACACACAACGCCGGCAACCTGCTCCTTCTGTGATTATACATCAATGACCCATGGCACCTGCCGATCATTAGGCAGAGAGCCAGAAGTGCGATCTGACTATATAAACAAGGCAGATTGCCGTTCAGTTAGTTGCGGAGACATGGATCCTGTGTTCTTGCAAAGCAGGGACCTGGATCCATGTCTCTCCCTAGTAAAAGCACCTGCCCCACAGTACACTAAAAGCTTGGCTAGGCACACAGATCAGCGGAAGCCGATGTCCACCGGCCCCCGCAGATCATTAACCGCTTCCCGACCGCCGCATGTAGATATACGTCGGCAGAATGGCACGTACAGGCACATTGGTGTACCTGTACGTCCCTGCCTTTCCGCGGGTCGGGGGTCCGATCGGGCCCCCCCCCCCCCCCCCGCTACATGCGGCGGTCGGATTCCCTCGGGGAGCGATTTGGGACGACGGCGCGGCTATTCGTTTCTAGCCGCTCCGTCACGATCTCTCCCCGGAGCTGAAGAACGGGGAGAGCCGTATGTAAACACGGCTTCCCCGTGCTTCACTGTGGCGGCGCATCGATCGTGTCATCCCTTTTATAGGGAGACTCGATCGATGACGTCAGTCCTACAGCCACACCCCCCTACAGTTGTAAACACACACTAGGTGAACACTAAATGTTACAGCGCCCCCTGTGTTTAACTCCCAAACTGCAACTGTCATTTTCACAATAAACAATGCAATTTAAATGCATTTTTTGCTGTGAAAATGACAATGGTCCCAAAAATGTGTCAAAATTGTCCGAAGTAACTGCCATAATGTCGCAGTCACGAAAAAAATCGATGATCGCCGACATTAGTAGTAAAAAAAAAAAAAATTAATAAAAATGCAATAAAACTATCCCCTATTTTGTAAACGCTATACATTTTGCGCAAACCAATCGATAAACGCTTATTGCGATTTTTTTTTACCAAAAATAGGTAGAAAAATACGTATCGGGCCTAAACTGAGGAAAAACATGTTTTTATATATGTTTTTGGGGGATATTTATTATAGCAAAAAGTAAAAAATATTGAATTTTTTTCAAAATTGTCGCTCTATTTTTGTTTATAGCGCAAAAAATAAAAACCGCAGAGGTGATCAAATACCACCAAAAGAAAGATCTATTTGTGGGGAAAAAAGGACGCCAATTTTGTTTGGGAGCCACGTCGCACGACCGCGCAATTGTCTGTTAAAGCGACGCAGTGCCGAATTGTAAAAACCCCTTGGGTCATGTAGCAGCATATTGGTCCGGTCCTTAAGTGGTTAAGGACACAGGCAGGATGACTGTCTGTCAGTAGGGGAGGCATCGATCCTATGTTCCTGCAAAGCAGGGGCGTGGATCCATGCCTTCCTCTAGTAAAAGCACCTCCCACACTGTACACTTAAACACTGGCTAGGCACGCAGTTAACCCTTTGATCGCCCCTGATGTTAACCCCTTCCCAGCCAGTGTCATTAGTACAGCGACAGTGCATATTTTTAGCACTGATCACTGTATTAGTGTCACTGGTCCCCAAAAAGTGTATGGCTGGCTTAACTGACCATTTTTTACAATTTTATTTATTTTTATATATATTTTTTTAGAGTGCTTTTGTTGGGGGTGGTAATGGTAATGTATTTTTTTTTTTTTTTAAGAATTGAATTTCTTCTTGTTTTTTTTTTTTTTTTTTTAACAATTCTTTTTGGGGGGAGGAGGTTGGCAGTGGATCAGTAGAGAAGTGGACGGTGACAGCAATACAATTTATATATTTCTTTATTTTTTACAATGCTTTCTTTTGGTTATTTTTACAATAAAATGGTTAAATATTTATTTATTACAATTCTCTCTCTTTTTTTTATCAGCCCTGTTGGAGGGGCTTTGGTGAGATATCAGGGGTCTAAACCGACCCCTGACATCTCCCCTTTTGAGACAGAGAAAAGGACTGAGGACACAGATTCCCCAGTCCCTTTCTCTGCACCCTCAGCTGACAGAGGCTCCTGTTTATTCATAAACTGAAGCATCGTAAACAGTTATGAATGGATAGAGTAACATTACATATTTACCGGCTCCTTCCTCCGCTCTCTATCCTGACAGATCCGGGACAAGGGGGGACCAGAGGAGTATGCAGGGGGGGAGAGGATCACAGAGGGGGACCAGAGGAGGACACGGGGAGCAGGAGGAGGACCCGGCGAGACGGAGGAGGACCAGGGGAGCCGGAGGAGGAAGACACCGGGAGCCAGAGGAAGACACCCGGGAGCCGGAGGAGGGCAAGGGGCCCAGAGATTAACCACTTCAGCACCGGAAGAATTGGCTGCCCAATGACCAGGCCATTTTTGCGATTCGCACTTGCTTCACTTTAACTGACAATTGCGCGGTCTTGCAACGCTGTACCCAAGCAAGTTTGAAGGCCTTTTTTCCCCCACAAATAGAGCTTTCTTTTGGTGGTATTTGATCACTTCTGCGTTTTTTATTTTTTGCGCTATTAACAAAAGAAGAGCGACAATTTAAAAAAAAAAAACACAATATTTTGTACTTTTTGCAATAATAAATATCCTATTTTTTTTAATTTTTACCTCAGTTTTGGCCGATACATATTCTTCTACATATTTTTGGTAAAAAAAAATTGCAATAAGCGTATATTGATTGGTTTGTGCAAAAGTTATAGGGCCAGATTCACGAACAAATGCGGCGGCGTAACGTAACCCGTTTACGTTACACCGCCGCAAGTTTTTTGCGTAAGTGCCTGATTCACAAAGCACTTACCTGTAAACTTGCGGCTGTGTAACGTAAAGCCGTCCGGCGCAAGCCCGCCCAATTCAAATGGCGCGTGTACCATTTAAATTAGGCGCGCTCCCGCACCGGACGTTCTGCGCATGCTCCATTCACAATTTTCCCGACGTGGTTTGCGCAAAATTACGACGGCCCGACGTGTTTGTGAATCGCGACGTGCGTAACGTACTTACGCCGAAAAAAAAACGTAACTTTGCGACGGGAAAAAAAGACTTGCGACGACGTAACAAACGCGTGTATCTTCGTGGATCGCCGTAAAACCTAATTTGCATACCCGACGCTGGAAAACGACGCAAACTCCACCCAGCGGCGGCCGAGGTACTGCATCCTAAGATCCGACGGTGTAAGTCAATTACACCTGTCGGATCTTAGGGCTAGCTATGCGTAACTGATTCTATGAATCAGTCGCATAGATACTCTCAGAGATACGACGGCGTATCAGGAGATACGCCGTCGTATCTCCTCTGTGAATCTGGCCCAGAGTGTCTACAAAATAGGGGATAGTTTTATGGCTTTTTTATTATTATAATTTTTTTTACTAGTAATGGCGGCGATTTGCGATTTTTATCGTGACTGTGACATTATGGTGGACACATCGGATACTTTTGACACATTTTTGAGACCATTGTCATTTATACAGCGATCAGTGCTATACAAATGCACTGCTTACTGTAAAAATGTTAGGCAGGAAAGGGGTTAACACTAGGGGGCGATCAAGTGGTTAAAGCGAAGGTCAACAAAAAAAGTGAACCTCCGCTTTTCGGAACCCTCCCTCTGGTGTCACATTTAGCACCTTTCAGGGGGGAGGGGGTGCAGATACCTGTGTATTACAGGTATTTGCACCCACTTCCGTGAATAGACTCCTGTGGGAGTCACGCCCCTTCACGTCACCCCCCCTGCTGTCTTCTGGGAAACACACTGAGACAGCGGGGACCAGTGAGGGCACGGCTCGTGCGGTAGGGAACCGGGCAGTGAAGCCGCAACGCTTCACTTCCTGATTCCCTCACAGAGGATGGCGGCGGGGGCAGCTGAGAGACGAGCAATTGCTCGGCCTCGGCTGCCGACATTGAGGCTGCAAATGAGAACAGGGAGACTGCAGATGGGCACAGGGAGACTGCAGATGGGCACAGTGAGGCTGCAGATGGGCACAGTGAGGCTTCAGATGAGAACAGGGAGACTGCAGATGGGCACAGGGAGACTGCATATGGGCACAGGGAGGCTGCAGATGGGTACAGTGAGGCTGTAGATGGGCACAGTGAGGCTGCAAATGAGAACAGGGAGACTGCAGATGGGCACAAGGAGGGCGCTGTCTTCTGTGAAACACACTGAGACAGCGGGGACCAGTGAGGGCGCGGTAGGGAACCGGGCAGTGAAGCTGCAACGCTTCACTTCCTGATTCCCTCACAGAGGATGGCGGTGGGGGCAGCTCTGAGACGAGCCATTGCTCGGCCTCGGCTGCCGACAGGCACAGTGAGGCTGCAGATGGGCACAGTGAGGCTGCAAATGAGAACAGGGAGACTGCAGATGGGCACAGGGAGGGCGCTGTCTTCTGGGACACACACTGAGACAGCGGGGACCAGTGAGGGTGGGCCGCGCGCGGTAGGGAACCGGGCAGTGAAGCTGCAACGCTTCACTTCCTGATTTCCTCACAGAGGATGACGGCGGGGGCAGCTGAGAGACGAGCGATTGCTCAGCCTCGGCTGCCGACAGTGAGGCTGCAGATGGGCACAGGGAGACTGCAGATGGGCACAGTGAGGCTGCACGTGGGCGCGCTGGACAGGTAAGTGTCCATTTATCAGCAGCTGCAGTATTTTTTGCTGCTGGCTTTTGAAAAAAAAATTTGGGTGGACCTCCCCTTTAAACGTATTAATCAGGGTTTGACAAATTTGCTTGGAATCTAGGAGCCAGCTAAAAAAGTTAGGAGCCAGAAAACGTGCCCCGTCCCGACGAGTTTGCGCGCAGAAGCGAACACATACGTGAGGAGCGCCCGCATATGTAAACGGTGTTCAAACCACACATGTGAGGTATCGCCGCGATTGGTAGAGCGAGAGCAATAATTCTAGCCCTAGACCTCCTCTGTAACTCAAAACATGCAACCTGTAGATTTTTTTAAACGTCGCCTATGAAGATTTTAAAGGGTAAAAGTTCCACGAGCGGACGCAATTTTGAAGCGTGACATGTTGGGTATGAATTTACTCGGCGTAACATTATCTTTCATAATATTAAAAAAAATTGGGATAACTTTACTGTGGTCTTATTTTTTAATAAAAAAAAGTGTAATTTTTTCCCAAAAAAGTGCGCTTGTAAGACCGCTGCGCAAATACGGCGTGACAGAAAGTATTGCAACGATTGCCATTTTATTCTCTAGGGTGTTAGGATAAAAAATATATATAATGTTTGGGGGTTCTAATTAAAGGGAAGGAGATGGCAGTGAAAACAGTGACAAATGACATTTAGGCCCGTACACACGACCAAACATGTATGCTGAAACTGGTCCGCGGACCAGTTTCAGCATACATGTTCGGTCGTGTGTAGGCGCGAGCGGGCAGAATTCCAGCAAACATTTGCCCGCCGGGCCTTTTCCCAGCGGGCAAATATTCCTGGACTTGTTTTAAAACCGTCCGCTGGACTCCTGCCCGCTCGGACATGTATGGTCGTCAGTACAGACCTACCGTACATGTCCGAGCGCCCGCCGTCCCTCGCATGCGTCGAATGACTTCGCCCCGCGTATTGTTTACGCGCGGACTTCTGTACGATGGTTAGTACAGCCATCGTACAGAAGTCCCCGGGCAGACATGTACGGTGAAAACGGTCCGACGGACCGGTTTCATCGTACATGTTTGCCCGTGTGTACCCGGCCTCAGGCATAGTACACACGAGAGGATTTATCCGCGGATACGGTCCACTGGACTGTATCCGCGGATAAATCCTCTTGAGGATTTCCGCGGATTTTGATCCGATGGAGTGTACTCACCATAGGATCGAAATCCGCGCCGAAATCCCATCGCGATGACGTGTCGCGCCGTCGCCGCGATGATGACGCGCGACGTGCGCAACGCTGTCATATAAGGAATTCCACGCATGCGTCGAATCATTACGACGCATGCGGGGGATCCATTCGGACGGATTGATCCGGTGAGTCTGTACAGACCAGCGGATCAATCCGTTGGGATGGATTCAAGCGGATAGATTTTAAAGCATGTCTTCAAATTTTTATCCGCTTGAAATCCATCCCAGGGGATAAAAATCCGCGGAAACAGATCTGCTGGATTGTACACACCAGGGGATCTATCCGCTGGAGCCGGTCCGCGGATCAATTCCAGCGGATGGATCCTCTCGTGTGTACGGGGCCTCAGAATTGCTGTTTAACTTGTAATGCTTAACTTGTAATTACAACGGCCACCACCAGATGGCGCCAGCTCACCTTCCAAGCCAAGTCGCCAGGACACTATTTCTAGTCGCCATGGCGACCGGGATTTGTCGATCCCTGTATTACCTTATGTGTGTTCTAACTGTAGCGGGGATGGGACTGACTAGGGGAAGAGACTGATCGGTTTGCATACATAGTATGAACACACGATCAGTCTCCTCGCCCCTGAGAGAACCGGGATATGTGTGTTTACACTCTCACACATCCCCGTTCTCGCTCTGTAATAAACAATTGCGGGTGTCCTCAGTCCAGGGACTGTTTCTGGAAACCGGGGATGTCAGGTCACCCTACCCTAAACAAGATCCTTTTGCAGACCAGGACTTAAGTGCAGTCCAGAATACACTAGCGCAGCAGGAATGAGTCCCCCATCAACACTGACTGTGTTTGATGGGGGGGATCATAAGCCATTTTCTTTCCTGTGACCTATGGCCATCTTAAAGGGGTTTTCCACCTTTTTTTTAAGTTTATTAAAAGTCAGCAGCTACAAAAAGTGTAGCTGCTGGCTTTTAATAAACAGACACTTACCTGCTCCATGGCTCCGCTCCTCGTCCCCCCTCGCCGGCCGGCGTCTTCATTCTCAGTGTGGGCACCCGGCAGTGACAGCTTTCGGGTTCACTGCCGGGCACCCACTGCGCATGCGCGAGCGGCACTGCGCATGCGCGAGCGGCGCGGCGCCGTCCGATTGGACAGGCGCTCGCCTACAGGGAGGGGCTGTGAAAAGGCGATTAAAGGAGTTCTCTGACCTAAAACTTTTAACCCCCGCTGTGCCCGGGCTGTAAAACTATACAAAATAAACTTTCACTTACCTGCCTACGATCCCCCGTTGTTCCGATATCGCCGTCCCGTTCTCCGGTCCCGGTCTCTTCCACTTCCTGCGGGTCGGTGACTCACAGTGCGCTCAGCCTATCAGCGGCCGCAGCAATGTCCCGTCACGGCCGCTGATAGGCTGAGCGCACTGTGAGTCACCGACCCGCAGGAAGTGGAAGAGACCGGGACCGGAGAACGGGACGGCGATATCGGAACAACGGGGGATCGTAGGCAGGTAAGTGAAAGTTTATTTTGTATAGTTTTACAGCCCGGGCACAGCGGGGGTTAAAAGTTTTAGGTCAGAGAACTCCTTTAAGCTAATCGCCTTTCCAGCCCCTCGGCAGAAGGAGGAAGTGGGACAGGAAGTCCCCTTCTCCTGAAGCCCCCACTTCCCCCCCAAAAAAATGACATGCCAAATGTGGCATGTAAGGGGGCGAGGAGTGGGTTAAGCGGAAGTTCCATTTTTAGGTGGAACTCCGCTTTAAGAATGGACCTTAATTCCGCTTTTTATTATAAAAATTATGCAGGGGGGCTTCCTTAAGCATCCTCTTCCTCTTTCAGTGCATTATCTACTTTGAAATCACAGTCACACTTTAAATGCAGATTTGAGACACACTGACACAAAACCATTCATGTATACATATTGTTCAATCTGTGTGAAAATGACTCGGGTATTTACACTTTCAGATCATTTAACCTGTTTGTCTCCAGCTGAGCTCTGTACAATGTTGTGTTATACAAACACGTAGCGAGGAGAAACATTAGATGTCTCGGGAGACTCCCACTGGAAAGGCACTCGGAGAGAGCTGGCAAGATGGCAAAAAAAAGATCGGACTCTATATTTGGATATTCTCTTACCTGGATTGCTCAAGGTTATGTATAATCCTACAGAAATGTAACAAATAGAGGTCTACCCCTGGCTGGCTCGCCATGCTGGGACTGGAAGTTCCTCGGGTGTAATGTAGATATTTTTATATCAATTTGGTTAAAAACGCAATCTAGCATCGCCTGTTTTACAGTATTTGTATCAGTGAAATTGATAAATAAGAATTAATAAAAATTAAATACATACAGGTGCAACTCATAAAATTTGTTTATTTCAGCAATTCAATTCAAAATGTAAAACTCCTATATTACCGTATATACTCGAGTATAAGCCGAGGCACCTAATTTTACCACAAAAAAATGGGAAAGCTTATTGACTCGAGTATAAGCCTAGGGTGGGAAATGCAGCAGCTACTGTAAGTGGAAAAGAGGGTCAACAATGCCCATTTGCAGCCTCACTGTGCCCATCTGCAGTCTCCCTGTGCCCATCTGCAGTCTCTCTGTTCTCATTTGCAGCTTCACTGTGCCCATCTGCAGCCTCACTGTGCCCATCTGCAGTCTCACTGTGCCCGTCTGCAGTCTCCCTGTTCTCATTTGCAGCCTCACTGTGGCCTTCTGCACATCCATGAGAACGTCTTTCTTGGTGTGTGTGATGGGGGATTATCGCGCGTTAAAGGACGCGCTCGCGCGTGTGCAGTACACCGGGTTGGAGAAGTTGGAACTTTTGGCAGAACACCTGCAACAAGGTATGGTACATGAGTACAGCATGCAACAAGACACATGAGGCTGCAGATGGGTACTGCTGAGAAAGGTGGGCACAGTGAGGCTGAAAATAGGCACAGTGAGGCTGCAGATGGGCACAGTGAGGCTGCAAATGAGAACAGGGAGACTGCAGATGGGCACAGGGAGACTGCAGATGGGCACAGGGAGGCTGCAGATGGGCACAGTGAGGCTGCAGATGAGAACAGGGAGACTGCAGATGGGCACAGGGAGGCTGCAGATGGGCACAGGGAGGCTGCAGATGGGCACAGTGAGGCTGCAGATGAGAACAGGGAGACTGCAGATGGGCACAGGGAGACTGCAGATGGGCACAGTGAGGCTGCAAATGGGTACACAAGTCCGTCACACAAAAGTACAAACACGCATGCTCGGAATCAATGCTCAGCAAACATGAAATTAGCAGAAGGGGGCCAAAGGGTGTCGCTCAAGAGCTGAAATTTCTCGTAGTACGTCACTACATTCGTGTTTGTTGCATGACAATTGTGTAACATTAGTATGCAAGACAAGATCCTGGCACACGCCCTTTTGAGAAAAATCAGACGCTCGATTGGCCAACAATCGTACCGTGTGTACGAGGCTTAAGAGGAAATTACCCTCTCTTTTGGGATATTTCTGCTAGCTTTCTGTTGCGTCTCTGGGACAGAAAACGAAAGACATTTCGTATATGGTACAAAGATATAAAAAATTATAATTTGCCTGGTTCAAGGTCCCCAAGGAACTTTAGAGTGTAACTCAATGTACAAACCCCTGGAGTTGCCTGCTATCCTATCTACTTGTTAGGTGTACTTGATAGGCGCACAAAGAAAATTGCTTGGCAGTGTAGCTGCTGTATATTGAATAAATAAAGGTGACATCCATATAAAAGACGTGTGACCCAGACACGGTAATCTTCAATTTCTGCACAGCCCGACCTGTGGAGGAAATCTTCACTTACTGTGTCATCCTAACCAAGTCACTGCGAAATTGGAAATCCAACAGCTGAGACGGACTCAAAGTCATGCAGCTGATCTGTGACCCCGGCTGATGAATGGTATATATGGACTTATACTCATGAGGTTGTATTCATGTTGTGTGCATTCATGTGCATGCTAAGCTAGCAGGGGATGGGGCGTGTCCAAGATGGCGAAGTGAGCAGAAGCTAATCCTCTGTGCTCCGCCGGCATCCGCTCTTACATCCGAGCCATCGACACCGGATTACTCTCCTGCGGCCTGTCGGGGATACCCCACGTTGCTGTGAACCTGGGGAGCCGGTCGGGGGATCCCTCCGTTTTGGATTAGCTGTGTGGGGATCCACACCATCTCTTTCCGGGCCGGGCCCGGCCTTCCCCCGGGACGCGCGGCTTCGGCCTGTCCTGGACGTCCATCCTGCTCCGGTGAGGGGACCCTGAGAGGCTATATCACCACCCCGACACCTAGGGACCAAGCTGGGGCACTTACCTCCCGATCCGGCCCTTCCTCGCGGGATCCACGCTAGGCCGCACCGAAGCCGCGGCCTCGATTTCCACCTCGCGGACCCGCGGTAGCCACGATCCCGCCCAGCTTATTGCACGCCCGCCACCGCAGACCCGGCACCCGAGGACCACCGCTGCCGCACTCGGCTCCAGCTCCGGCCCGTCCTCGCGGGACCCGCACTAGGCCGCAACGAAGCCGCGGCCTCGATTTCCACTCGCGGACCCGCGGCAGCCACGATCCCGCCCAGCGAGCGGGCGGGGAACTCCGGACATCATCGGCTGCTGATCCGCTCCAGGGGACTGCCGCGGAGGCGCTTCCTGCCCGCTCCTGCTCCACCGCAAGGGCCTTGGACTAGGCCTGAACGAGGCCGCGGCCTGGATTTCGCCTTGTGGCCCCCCTGGTGGCCACGATCCCGCCCTCCACACAGGCGGATCCGGCGGGCGGTCTGCTTGCTGGGGAGCCCCCCAGAGGGTCTAGCAGCTGCGTCTACCTCCCCCTTGATCCGGTTCCCCCCCCCTTGCTGAGAGCTGAGGCCTTGCGGTCCCCGAGCCTGGGGGTACCACCACCGTGTGTGTGGCCTGCTGGACTTTATCTTTCTCCCTTCGCGGCTGACTGCTGCCTGGGTGTCCTTGAGATAGGGAGCCGGGGGGCGCCCGGGGGCTTTTAATTGTGGTCGCAGAGACACTTGAATGAGGCGAGGCCGGTCAGGATCAAAGGGTGGTAAGGGGAAGACATACAAATTCCCTCCTCTCCCGGAGTCCCCCCAGCTGACGCCGGACCCCCTGGCTACCCCTCGGGCCACTCGCGGCCAGCACAGGGCATCACAAACGGGCCCAATGGAGGCTGAAGGAGAGAGGCCCCCGTGGCTGGCGGAAGTTATGGCGGCTATAGCCATGTGCCAATCCACACTCACGGCTAAAATAGAGGCAGTACAAATGGACGTTGGCCTTATCAGACAGGACATGGACAAACTCAGGTCCAGGGTGACAGAGACTGAACAGAGAGTCAGCAACACAGAGGATATAGTTGCGGAACACAGCGCAGCACTGCGCTCGCTTCAAACTAAGGTCAAAGCCCTGGAGTACAGAGCTGAGGATGCAGAAAACAGAAATAGGCGCAACAACCTGCGCATAGTCGGCCTGGCGGAGGGCGCAGAGGGCAACAACCCGACGTGCTTTGTAGAGGACATGCTACGCAACCTTTTGCCTGATGCACGCCTGTCCCCTCACTATGCGGTGGAGCGGGCTCACAGGATTCCACCCAGGCCTGGCCCTCCGGGAGCTCCTCCTCGCACGTTTATCCTCAAACTCCTCAACTTTCGGGACAGAGATGAGGTCCTCCGTGCATCTAGGGCGGTGGGGGATTTGCGGTTCCAAAACAACAAATTGATGATCTTCCCTGACTACTCTATAGAAACGCAGAAATTGAGGAAATCGTTTGATCATGTGAAGGCGGGGCTGCGGGCTCGCAACATCCGCTACAGCGTCCTCTTCCCGGCCCGCCTGAGAGTCCAGGATGGTGAGACAACCCGCTTCTTCACTTCCCCGAGAGACGCCTCTGCCTGGCTGGACTCCCTGCCTCGTGACCAGCATCCAAGAGCGTGAGCCGTGAGTACCCGCTGAAGACCCTTTTTGTGCTTTGGGCCCCGTCCATAGCCTCGCCCCGGCGAGCGCTGCACTACTCCTCAGGTTTGGTGCACACCCACAGCGTCTGTTGCAACTGTTGTGCCCGTTGATGCTGTGGTTGCCTTTACGGGGTGCCCAGGGACTCCCCATGGGTGGGACACTAAGATGGTGCCCCTGGTTAGAAGAACCAGGAGACTTCTGCAGCTGAGACTTCCTGTCACCCAAGGATTTGACAGACAGGCCTGCACTCCTTACGAGTAGATGGTTTACTTATTCCCCTTTCTTACTGGAGGGACCTTTTGTTTACATATGCCTTTTTGAATTTTATTTTAAATTTTTGTTCCCGACAGTCTGAGACATTTCCCGGCGGATGCTACAGCTAAAGAGGACATAGCGCAACTCACTCCTTGACCCCGCTGAACTTGCGGGGGGTTGGGAGCGGATCTTGCACAGGACCCCCCTTTTGCAGCCGGCGAGCTGTTTTTTTGGTTTTGGGATGGAAACCTGCCTCAGTTTTAAGGGGTTGGGTGGGGTGGGGGGAGGGGAGGGTTCCCATGTTTGGGATGGTTTATGGTTTGTGTTTTATTTTTGTTTTCTTCACAAAAATGTCTTGCAAGTAGGTTCTGAATATGCATTACCAAAGTCAGCGTCAGGTGTATGTTGTGGGTACCCCTTCCGAGTCAAGAGAGCGGTCTCAGGGGGGGGGCGCCCTTTTCATCCTGAGATAATTCCCCCCAGCTGCTGGTATGTCAGCCCTTAATATACTGTCATGGAACACTAGGGGTCTAAATTCTCCAACGAAACGGTCGCTGGTATTTCAATTCATTAGGGCTCATAGCCCACATATCTGTATCCTCCAGGAGACCCACCTGGTGGGTAGTAGAACGCTGGCCCTAAAAAAACCCTGGATAGGGCATCACTACCACTCCACTTACTCCAACTTTGCCAGGGGAGTTAGCATCCTGGTGCACAAGTCCCTCCCCTTTCGGCTGCTCAACTTGACACTTGACTCGGATGGCAGATACGTCGTAATTCATGCACAGATTAGGTCCATGAGGTTGGTCATAGCAGGGGTGTATCTGCCCCCTCCTGCATCAATCTCACTTCTACACCGAATCACCTCGAGTATAGCTGAATTTGCTAGCGAAAACTTGGTCATAATGGGAGACTTTAATATGGTCCCGGATCAGAGCGTTGACAGGATGTCCCAGAGTGGATCATTCCACTCTGGTCTGGTGGAGTGGGCAGAAATGTATGGCTTGACGGATGTGTGGCGTTGGAGGAATCCTCACTCCAGGGCTTACACCTGTCACTCTGCATCGCATAAGTCCTTCTCTAGAATAGACCTGGCGTACCTGGGGGGCCTGGCATTGCCTAAGGTTCAGGACATTAGGATTCTCCCTAGGGGCATCTCGGATCATGCGCCGCTTCTCCTGACGCTGGAGCTCTCTTCGGCCCCGGGCACAGTACTGTGGAGGCTGTCCAGGTTCTGGGTGTCGGACGAGGCGGTGGATGGTCACTTTAGGGAGGCGCTGCGGGAATACTGGGCGGTCAACCCCGGTTCGGCCGGGCCGCTGTCGGTCTGGGACGCCTTTAAAGCCTACACGCGGGGTCGGTATCAATCCATAATAGCTAGGGTCCGGAGGGAGAGGAGGGCTGACTTGGTGGGAGCAGAGGGGAGGGCAGCCCTGCAGGAAGCACAATATGTCCGTTCCAGGGATCCTTGTGACTACGACGCTCTTCAGTCCCTGACGGGGGAGGTGGTGCGTATTCGCACTGCTCTCACCCAGAAACGTTTACTCGCCCAATCGCAGCGTATATTCGAACAGGGGGAGAGATCCGGGAAGTTACTGGCCTGGCTGTCACGGGAACAATCTGGGGGGATGTGTGTGCCCTGCATACGTGGACCGGGGGGGGACCTAACGTACGCCCCTGACGAAATAAACGACTGCTTCGTTTCCTTCTATAAAAGCCTCTACAGCTCCAGGGCTGCGTACTCTAGTGATGACCTGGCCTCCTATCTAGATCCCATTGACATCCCAGTTCTGACTACTAAATACCGAGAACTGCTAGACGCCCCCATAGCCGCTGACGAACTCTTGAAAGCTCTTAAGACCCTCCAATCGGGTAAGTCGCCGGGCCCCGATGGTATACCGGTTGAATTTTACAAACAATACTCTGAGGACTTGATGGACAAACTGCTCGGTATGTTAACAGAGGCGCAGAGGGCGCGGGAGCTCCCGCATTCCCTGAGTGAGGCTGTGGTGGTGGTGATCCCTAAGCCGGGTAAGGACCCGACCGTGTGCTCCTCATACCGCCCCATCTCACTGATAAACGTTGATGCAAAACTCCTGGCCAAAGTCTTGGCCAGGAGGTTAAACACAGTCATAACTGCGTTGGTACATCCAGACCAAACGGGGTTCATGCCAGGGAGGGGAACGGATATTAACATTAGAAGGCTGTATACGCATATGGACAGGGCGCTGCCGGAGACGGCAGGGGTAGTGGCGTCTTTAGACGCCGAAAAAGCCTTCGACTCGGTGGAGTGGGGGTTCCTGTGGGGGGTTCTTGCGCGGTTTGGCTTCGGGCCAAATTTTCTGACATGGCTGGGGATGCTTTACGCTGATCCCAGGGCCAGAGTCCGCACGAATGGCCTCCTCTCAGACACTTTCCCCTTGGGCCGGGGCACTCGCCAGGGATGTCCGCTATCGCCGGGACTTTTTGCCCTGGCGGTTGAGCCCCTTGCCATAGCCCTGAGGGCTGAGGCCGGGGTCAGGGGCATAGCGGTGGGGGACATAGAGGAGAAGGTGTCCCTCTACGCGGACGACACTCTACTCTACATGGCGGATGCATCCCAGTCGCTACGGAGAGCACTCGACCTATTTGAAGAATTCGGCCGGTTCTCAGGAATCCGCATAAATTGGGGCAAGTCCGTTCTCTTCCCACTGCACCCCTCGCTTCCCAGAGTAGATACTGGAACCCCCCTCCAGTGGGTAAGTGAATTTACATATCTAGGCATTCGGATTAGTAACACCTCACAGGAATACATAGAGGGGAATGTACGGCCCCTCCTCTCTCATCTCACTGACAAATGCACGACCTGGCGCACCCTCCCACTAACTCCAGTTGGCAGGGTGAACCTGCTTAAAATGGTGTTCCTCCCTAAGTTCCTATATTTCTTCCGCAACACCCCTTCCCACATCCCCAGAACTTTCTTCAGGCGACTGGAGGGGGTGCTGACGTCTTTCATTTGGGCCGGAAGGCCACCCAGAGTTGCAAGACAGATACTGTATCTCCCCCTATCGGGGGGGGGATTGGCCCTCCCAAATTTTTTGCTGTATTACTGGGCGGCTGTCCTAGTTACAGTGCGCTGGTGGTTCTCCCAGCCCAGACAGAACCCGGCGGTGAGGCTGGAAGCTGCTATACTGGGATCATATGCAGCGTTGTCTAATCTGGTGTACAGGGGTCCCGGCGCCCCCCATCCTCTGACGGCGTCCATGAAGACGACTGTTAGGGTGTGGCGGGCGGCCAGAGCTATTTATGCTAAACCGAATTGTATCTCCCCACACACCCCGCTGTGGGGTAACCCCACCCTGCCTCATCTCTGTGATCTGCCCGAACCCTCACAGTGGGCCAGACGCGGGATCACCACCCTTAGACACGTCATAGCAGATGGTAGGATCAAGCCCTTTCAGGACCTGAGACGACAGTACTCCCTCCCTGGCTCCCTCGAGTTTAAATACTTTCAGCTGAGACATGCGATGAGGGCCCAATTCCCGGACGCACTGACCCTGGAACCTGACTCAATTGAGCGACTGTTGACATCGAGCGCAATGGGGAAGCCCCTTTCCACTCTCTACATGTACCTTACGGTGGCCCACGATGTTAAACTCACCCGGTTAATGGATAAATGGAGGGGGGACATTCCAGCTTTGGGGGAGGACGAATGGGAGGAATGCGTCTCCACATACATCCCATCCATGATAGCAGCTAAGGACAGGTTCCTCCAGCTCAAGTTCCTACATAGGGCCTACTTCACCCCTCATAGAATGGCCAACATATACCCGCATCTTGATCCGAACTGTCCCAGGTGTGGGGTCGAGGTGGGGACATTCTGGCACATGGTGTGGGACTGCCCGAAGCTTCGGCCGTATTGGGCGGGGGTAGCAGAGAGGCTTAGCGACATAGGAGGGACCAGAGTGCCGTTGGACCCCTTGGTGCTCCTTCTGAGTCATTTGGGTGAGGTCGAGGGAGACAGGTACACTAAGCTATGTATCACGTTCTCACTGTTCTATGCTAGGAGGGAGATATTGCTACGGTGGAAGTCGGTAGGACCTCCCACCCTTGGATCCTGGAGGAAGGCGGTGGACTCGGCTTTGCCCCTTTACAAACTCACGTATGAGAGTAGGCAGTGCCCTGCTAAGTACGATAAGGTCTGGTCGGCCTGGGTGGATGCACCGGGATGGGGGGCCGGGGGGGTGGGGGACTAAGATGGATTCCCCCCCCGCCCGGATTGGGGGCCTTTGCCCCCCCTTCTCTCTCGGGGCGCTGCCCACTTTGATCGGCTGCTGGGGTCCTCACACGGTCTGGGGGTAATCTAGGGACTTGGTGCGGGGGCGACGGTCTTTTGCCCGTGTGTACTCCAAGGAATACTCCGGTTGGTCTGCGACTGGTGGCTTACGGTCGGGGGGGACTGGGGAGGGAGGGCTATGGACTAGCATCTCGTTGCTTATTATACTTGTATTATTTTCCCTTTTTCCTCTCTGGATTGCCTTTGTTTATGATCTGCAAATGCTGAAATCACTTGCTTCTGACTGTCATTGTTTCTATGCAAATCTGATTGTCGAATAATGCATATCTTGTAATGCTGTTTTGTTAATAAAAACCTCTTTCTGTTAAAAAAGCTAGCAGGGGATGGAGAAAAGCCTCAAAGCGGAGTTCCACCCAAAAATGGAACTTCCGTTTTTCGGAACCCTCTCCCCCATCCGGTGTCACATTTGGCACCTTTCGGGGGGGGGGGGTAGCAGATACCTGTTTAATGCTGCATTATCTGTGGGTATCTATGCCACTTCCGGTCCCCCCGCTGTCCTCTGGGAAACACACAGGTCCCAGAAGACAGCAGGGACCATTCGGATCGCGCAGCGCGACTGGTGCATGAGCAGTAGGAAACCAGGAAGTGAAGCCGCAAGGCAAATCCAGATGGGCAGGGAAGATGGGCAAAGCAGACGTCCACACACAATAGCTGGTGGGGGGTAGGGTGCCCACATGTCCCGGATTACCCGGGACTGTCCCGCAATTGACATGTCTGTCCCGGTTCCCGGGCACCTTCATTCCGGGACAATACAATGTCCCGGAATGAAATAAAGGACACAGCCACCCCCTACTAACTACTATTTCCGGAACAGTTTTGATAGAGACTCATTAATTAATTGATATCCTGATACAATCTCAGGGCTAACCCATCCTGCCGTCTGATTCAAATTACTATGGTGATACAGTGCAATCTAAAAACAGACCACATGCTCACCTCTCTCGGCTTCAATCCCAACAGGAAGTTACTAAAGCCTGCTGGCTCTTTATTAAACCACAGAATCACAAAACATGCACACCCACTTCACCCATTTCACCCACCCCCTGTGAGTCCGTCATTGGCATGAAGCTTCTCATTGGCCAGTTCATATAAGGGATGGTTTCTTCCCACAAGTCAATTCCATGTTCTTCTTCAGACTAGTTGCACACACCCTTCTTGTCATGTGACATAAAGTCCCCTTGTGTCCTTTTTCAAACTCATTCGCCATTTTACATAGAATTCCTTTGGTTACAAGATTCAAACAGTCGTTTGGGTGAGGGGAAGACAGGATGAGGAGGATGGGCCGGAGCACACATTCCAAAGATGATAAACAGAAGGAAAAATGTAGAGAAAATAGCTTCTGAACAAAACAGCTTTCCCTTGTATTTTCAATGTTGATAGAACTTATCAAGAAAAATAAGCAGTATTGATCATTCTCATACATACCTATGCATATATAAAAAGAGTATGGAAATATAAAAAGAATTAAAGAAATATAAACCGAGAAACATTTTAATAGTTCTAATCATAACATAAAATGTTCATTTTAGTTTCAAGTCCATCACAGTTTGCTAAGGCCATCTTGCAACCAGTGACAATTTACTCTCAGACAGTGAGACCGGGAGCGAGGCCTGCGCCTAGTGCAGCACTGCTGTCCCCGCCCACCTCGGCACCTCCTCCTTCTCCGGCACCCAGCGGCAAGCAGCAGGGACTGGTGTGATCTTCACTCTCCAGATAGTGACTCCACTCCTTTCCTTCTATGCAAGTGGCTCATGCAGAGGGAGTGACAGCAGTACTGTATCTGGTGGCAGACTATGGGTGGCAAGCGGCACTGCATCTGGTGGCAAGTGGCACATTCACCTGACAAATAACCCGCCACCAAATTCCCCATTAACCCCTGAGACTACATTTCCCCCGGCGCCCCCCCATCTTTTTTGGGGGGAAGGTGAGAGAGGGGGTGTGTCCCTGAATGGCACTTTGGAAATGTGGTCACCCTAGAGGGGGGGGGGATAAACAAAAAAAGGATTTAGCACTCTACCTACACAGTGGTGGTGAGAAGGAGCAAGCACACTATCACTTAGCCTGGTCCACACACAAGACAGTGCTGGTGGGGGGGGGGGGGCAAGAATGCGATCAAGCACAACAAGATCTCCACACCCAGCTACAAGTACCCTGAGTGCATTGCACTGTGCGCAAGAGGCAAGCTTAACATTTTACACCTTTTAATGCTGCTGCCTGCCTGAACTTCCAGTGCTGCCTGCCTGAACTTCCAGTGCTGCCTGCCTAAACTCCCAGTCTTTACAAGGAAGAGTTAACAGTGGACAGTGCAGTCTCTAGTCTATTAGCTTGGAGAAGGGAGAGGGTGGTAGGAGGGAAGAACAGGGGAGTCCCTTGCCATCCTATTCTATAGGGCTGTGTGTTTGTATGCTTGCACACAGTGTAGGGAGACACAACTCAGGGGTCACCCTGAAACAGGAAACCTGGGGCAGCGGTCATGGCACCAACGTAAACCGAAACATAGGTAAGCCACACTTTGTCAGGTTATTATCCAGGGCCGTCTTTACCATAGGACAAACAGGGGCAGCTGCCCAGGGCCCTGTCACTGTTGGGGGCCCAAAGCAACCCCCTTTTTTTTTTAGGGGTCCGGAGGCCCCCAGGGCCCCAGATGGTAACCCCCCTTTTTTTTATTTATTTTAAAATAAAAAAATATATATATTTTTAATATATTATTTTTTATTAAAGGGCCAATTTTTTTTTTTTAGGGGTCCCCAGAGGCCCGGAGTCCCCCAGGGTCCCAGATGGCAACCCCCCTTTTTTTATTTTTTTTTAAATAAAAAAATATATTTTTTTAATATATTTTTATTTTATTTTTTATTAAAGGGCCAATTTTTTTTTCTTTTAGAGGTCTGGAGGTCCCCAGGGGCCCGTAGTTCCCCAGGGCCCCGGATGACAACCCCCCTTTTTTTTATAAAAAAAAACTTTTTTATATATTTCTTTATTTCTTTTATTTTTTATATATACGAAGGCATGGCAGCTCATTCAAATCAATGGGCTGCTGTGCCTGCACAAATGAGGGCCGCCAAAACACATACATGTGAACCAGCCAGGCCCAAAATAAGCTGGAGGGGGGCCCAAAAAAAATGTTTGCCCAGGGCCCAAACCATATTAAAGACGTCCCTGTTATTATCCATATATTTTTGTTAGTAGCTATTTCCAGCATTTTGATGTCTTGGCTGTTTGTCCCCACTGTATTGCCTGCTCGCTGGTGCTCTGCCCTCCTCACAGCTCCTAGACAAGACGCTGCCTTGGGAATGTTCCGCTGTATCTTTCTGTTGTTGCCAGAGAACAATAATACATATTTATACTTATTTGGTGGGTAAGTTATGCCCTGTATTTTTTGACAACTATTTTTTGTTTTACAGACAAGCAAAAATTCTGGTCATGGGACTTTAAATGAGGCATATCACAAAATGAAATTATCAAAAATAGAAAATCTACCGGTATTATAGAGTTTATTCAAAAATGTATCGTAGAAGCACATTTCATGTTTAGCGCTATACACGGTACAGAATAAAAATGGATTGATGAACATGATTGAGAGCTGACCTATGGGACATGATTATTATAATAAATTCTTTAAAAACAAAAAATACATGGTACAAAAGAATAGACAAATGCATGGTAGATATAAAATGTAAGGATCAGACTACCTTGGCGTATAGTTACGCGTTTCGTGGCTCATGTCCACTCATCAGGAGTATGTTGCCAAAATTCTCTGTGAATATACCGTATTTATTTTCCTATAACGCGCCCCGGCGTATAGCGCGCACCCCCAACCTAGAAGAAAAATTCCAGAATGGAGGGAGGTGGGAACTCTGGTAGATTGATGCCAACAGGGGCACCACATAGGACAATAGTCGAGGCACTTGAGGCTGGTTCGTTTATCCATAGATTTCCAACTATAAAACTTATCCTTAAAGTGTGGCAAACAACAAAAGTACTGATGGGCTACAGGGGAATAACAATTTTTGCCCCCTCTGGTGCAATCAACACTTAAGGGAATTAAAAGACATTGAGAGATGTAAAGAATGGGAGAGACAAGGTATAAGCCGTTTAAATCAATTGTACGATGGAGAACATATGAAATCCTTCTCAGACTTGCGACAGGAATTTAATATAACAAATACATTTTACAGATACCTCCAGATACGACACGCCATCCAAGCACAGTTTAGGTCACAACCCATTGTATGGTCCTCGGCCCCTACCCTCCTGAAAATAACCTCTTCAAAAACAACTAAAGGCCTGATCTCCGAATTGTATACCAGAATAGGAGCTAAAACAATAAGTAGGGCAGGCCCTATTAAGAGCAGGATAGGATGGGAGAAAGACTTAGGTCAAATGTCCACGGAACAGTGGAATGCGATCTTGAGGAGGGGGGTATTGGTCTCGATCTCCCCATCTCAAAAAGTATCACACTTGTTCCTCTTGCATAGAGTATACAAACCCCCAGGAGAATGTTCAATCTCGGGTGGAGAAGTACTGACGAATGCCCAAGGTGCAGAGCGACAGGCAATCTTATCCATATGCTATGGAAATGCCCAAAGCTATTCAGATACTGGGAGGAGGTGGTTGACATAATCAAATACAACTTTTAAAACTAAGTTGGAAGTTGAGTCTAAGATATGCTTATTAGGCAGCATAGAGGAAAATAGAGTGCCAGCCAACTCCCTTGAGGTGGTGCTGAGATGCCTCTTCCAGGCAAGGAAGCTAATTGCGTGGAAGTGGCAGGCCCAGACGCCACCCACTGTCAAGTCTTGGGTTGAAACCATTAACACAATGATTTGGATTGAGAGAGTGACACTCACTAGACAGGGCAATTATAGAAAGTTTGTGAGGATGTGGAAACCCTGGCTAGATGAAACAGGATGTCCTATATAAGAAGATGACAGTCGTCTTTCAAACTCAATATATATCTTAACCCGCTATCGGGCATCCCTTCTTGGGAAGATTCATCTAATGAAGTATATCAACTTCAAAAACTGGTTATGGTGTGATGGGAGGGTGGGTGGGCGAGGGTTTGAGGGGTGGGTAAGGGGGTGGAAACAAGGGAAGACAATTTGGTATCAAGAGGTTTTTCACTTATTCACAATGTTATAAAGAAAGAGGGAAGATAAGATAGGGGGAAAAGGGGAAAAATGTATGGTTGTGTATTTATTATGATAATACTATGCACGTTGGTGTACTGTTTTTTGTACCTTTTATATGCAAACAACAATAAAAAATGTTATAAAGTTAAACAAGAAAAATTCCTGGAAAAAAAGAAATACTTACAGTTTGGATGCCCCTCGTCGGTGTCTTGCCCGGCATCCATCGGCGGCCTTGTCCGGTCCAGGGCTCTTCTGCGGCCATCGCACTGTGTTTGAAGCACTCTATACCAAGCGCAGTACACTCGGGTATACTCGGGCAGGCTCGGCTCCTCTCGCGTAAAGGATGTACAGGACGCACAGGACGTGACCGCGAGAGGAGCCGAGCCTGCCCGAGTATACCCGAGTGCACTGCGCTCGGTATATGTCGGCGCAGTGGTTCAAACACGGCGCGGGAAGTGGGTACCGGCGTATAACGCGCACTCACGATTTTGCCATGATTTTAAGGGAAAAAAAGTGCGCGGTATATGCCAATAAATACGGTAAGTAATAAATAAAAATATGTGTAGGGGTAAAGATCCATATATGGGTAACCAAAAATAATATAACAGAGGCCAGAAGTCTGATACTCACAGGTCAGCTCAGAGTAAAAATCCAGCCTACAAGATGAAGGTGAGGCCTTGTACACACGAGCAGACATGTCCGATGAAAACGGTCCGCGGACCGTTTTCATCGGACATGTCTGCTGGGATCTTTTGGTCTGATGTGTGTACACACCATCAGACCAAAATCCCAGAGGAAAGAGAACGCGGTGACGTAGAAGACACCGACGTTCTCTGACACGGGAGTTCAATGCTTCCACAAATGCGTCATAGCAATTTGACGCATGCGCGGGATTTCGGGCCAGCGGACATGTCCGATGAGTTGTCCTAACCATCGGACATGTCCGACGGACAGGCTTTCAGCGGACAAGTTTCTTAGCATGCTAAGAAACTTTTGTCTGCTGGAAACCTGTCCGCTAGGCCGGAAAAATGTCCGGTAGGCCCTACACACGGTCGGACATGTCCGCGGAAACTGGTCCGACGGACCAGTTTCAGCGGACATGTTCGGTCGTGTGTACAAGGCCTGAGGGTTTACAATGACAAAGTCTGAACCGGGGCTGAGACATTCCACCCGGCACAGGAACCGGCCAGGGAATCCATGTATGGAAAGCAGAAAAACACATCTGACCAACATTGGTCTGAAAAAACATGGTAAAAAAATATGTGATTGAGTATAGGTAGGTGTAACGAACAGTGTATAAATGTGTGAGAAATGTGCTTACCAAGGACAGTCCTAAAGGTGTAAATAGGGGTGAAAAAGAAAAAAAATTGAAAAAGAAAGAAAAAAGAAACCGGGTGGGATGTCCCGGCCTCAGCCCCGGGTTAGACTTTGTGATTGGCAACCATCTTGTAGGCTGGATTTTTACTCTGAGCTGACATGTGAGTATCAGACTTCTGGCCTCTGTTATATTATTTTTGGTTACCCATATAGGGATCTTTACCCCTACACATCTTTTGTTTATTACTTATAGGGATGAGCTGAACACCCCCCGGTTCGGTTCGCAGCAGAACATGCGAACAGGCAAAAAATGTGTTCGAACACGCAAACACTGTTAAAAGTCTATGGGACACGAACATGAAAAATCGAAAGTGTTAACTTTAAAGGCTAATATGCAAGTTATTGTCATAAAAAGTGTTTGGGGACCTGGGTCCTGCCCCAAGGGATATGTATCAATGCAAAAAAAAGTTTAGAAACTTCAGTTTTTTCGGGAGCAGTGAATTTAATAATGCTTAAAGTGAAACCATAAAAGTGAAATATTCAATTAAATTTCATACCTAGGGGGGTGTCAATAGTATGCCTGTAAAATAGCGCATGTTTCCCGTGTTTATAACAGTCTCTGAACAAAATGACATTTCTAAAGGAAAAAAAGTAATTTAAAACTACTTGCGGCTATTCATGAATTGTTGGGTCCCGGCAATACAGATAAAAGTCATTGAAAAATAAAAAATAAAAATGCGTGGGGGTCCCACCCAAATTCCATATCAGGCCCTTCAGGTCTGGTATGGAGATTAAGGGGAACCCTGCGGCAAATAAAAAAAATGGTGTGGGGTTCCCCCAAAAAATCAATACCAGACCCTGTCCCCATGTTGATGGGGACAAGGGCCTCATCCCCACAACTCTTCCCCGGTGGTTGTCGGGGTCTGCGAGGGGCTTATCGGAATCTGGAAGCCCCCTTTAACAAAGGGGACCTCCAGATCCCGCCCCCCCTATGTGAATTGGTAAGGGGTACCCCTACCATTTCACAAAAAAAGTGTCAACATTTTTAAAACGACAGGAGACGGCTTGGGACAAGTCCTTTATTTAAAAAAAAGATTCCAGCAGTGTAATCCATTCTCGATCCCAAGCGATGATCTCCAGTGAGGATATGATGCACACGATCCTGCCTCCACCGGAGGCACCCAACGAATGACGCGCCGCCAGCCTGACAGCTCTTATATAGCTGAGGGCGGGGCCAGAAACGCAAGGGGAATCGCCGGGGTTACCCAGTGACGTGTACGGGTTACCCCGCCCCCTCTGATGCAATGGTAAACATGTGCTAATTTACAGGCATACTATAGACACCCCCAGGTCCGAAATTTATAGGAATATTTCATTTTTATTGATTCACTTTAAGCATTATTAAAATCGCTGCTCCTGAAAAATGTCAGTTTAAAAAAAATAATTGCATTGATACATGTCCCCTGGGGCAGGACCCGGGTCCCCAAACACTTTTTATGACAATAACTTGCACATTAACCTTTAAAATTAGCACTTTAGATTTCTCTCATAGACTTTTACAGGGTGTTCCGCGGCTTTTCGAATTTGCCGCAAACACCCCAAATTGTTCGCTGTTCGACGAACGGTCGAACAGCCAATGTTTGACCAGAACATAAAGCTCATCCCTAATTACTTAGGGCCCTTTTACACGGGGCGGATCAGTAATGATCCGCCTCCGTGTGTCCGTAAAGCTCAGTGGGGATCCTCCGTAAAATCCCCGCTGAGCCGTCGGCTGACAGGGCGGTCCCCGCACACTGTGCAGGGACCGCCCTTTCTTTCCTTCGCTCTCCTCTATGGGGGGATAGGATGAACACGGACCGCATGTCCGTGTTCACCCAATTCGATCCGCCAGACGGAAGAAAAATAGGATTTTCTTCCGTCTGAAAAATCTGAGCTTTGCGGAGGCGGGTGATTACGGGTGTCAGCGGATGGTCATCGGCTAACACCTGCAATCACATAGGGACCATTGTATGTCCTGTTTTCATCCGGATGGATAAAAATGCAGACATACGGTCCGCACATGTGAAAGGGGCCTTATATTCACAGAGAATTTTGGAAACATACTCCTGATGAGTGGACATGAGCCACGAAACGCGTAGAGTTACTAAACGTCAAGATAGTCTGATCCTTTCCTTTTTTTTTTATCTATCATGCATTTGTCTTTTCTATTGTACCATGTATTGTTTGTTTTATACATTTATTATAATAATCATGTGCTATATGACATAAAATTTTGAAAAAAACGTTATAAAAAAGTTTTCGATTTTTGTATTTTAACTTTGTGACATAAAATGCCTGGTACAGGTTTATTCCTTTTCTGAATTGAGAGTCAGTAATCCATACCACTCATTCATAACTGAAACATAGTAAACTGTGTTTACTATGCTTTGGTTCATGAATGAATGGGAAGCTCTATACAGAGCTATTCCTGTCCTTTCATTCAGCGCAGCTGCAGATATGTCTCTGTCTCAAAGGTGAAACATCAGAGGTCTGTTAAGATCCCTGATATCTCACAAAAGTCCCCCAAAAGGGCCCCTTTTAAAAAAAAAATGTCATGGATATGCAACAAAGTCTGTCTGCTTACCTGATCTCCATGTGTTCATTAAAGGCCTGACCCTGCTCTGGTTCCCCTTTTTATCACTTCCTCTTCCTGTATGGCCCCACCCAGGCCAATTCCAGGAAGTCTATATTAACCGTTGCTCTACAGGTCTGCAGTGCTGTTCAACGGTGTTCCTATGCTTAGTTCCTGTCTGCAGTGTAGTTTGCTAGTTCCTGTTTGCAGTGTGCTACGATCATCTTTCCGTGTACCGTTTTGGCTTGTTCCTGATTTCTGCTGTTTGCCTGTGCCCCTGACCATTTGCCTGTCCCACGGTTACCCTTGTCTGCCTGTTGCCCTGACCTCGGCCTGCCCATCACCACTGTTTGTCCTGCTGGCTGCTTCCCCTTTCTCCCTGCGGAGTGTGACCTAGGGAATCTCGGGGACGCGACCTGGACCCAGTTGCGGCGAAGACCATCCTTACCATCAAAGGCTCTGGTGAATACAAAACTGGGTCTTAGACTCCGCGCCCTGGGTGATCTTGGGTTACGCTTCCTCTCTGCTAGCAGTAGTCGGCAATAGGGTTCACTTCCCTGTGGTGCATCCCTGATCCCAACGGGGTGCACTTGTCACCTGGTCACGGGTGACCTGACAAAAAAATGATTGTAAAAAAAAAAAAAAACTACAGTGGCGGAACTACAAGGGTCACAAAGGTCGCACTTGCGACCTGGCCCTGGCGTTCCGGCACTGGGCTCAGAGAGAAGGTCCCCAGCCGGAGGTCATGGGGGCCCTTCACGTTTTTTTGCACAGGGGCCCTGAAGGTTCTAGTTACACCACTGTCTATACACATACTGCAATTCATTCCTGTACAAATAGGCAAGGTTGGTTTGCACAGTTGGATTTCTTTCCTTCCTAATAATAATTTGACTATAAGCTTGTACGGTCTCTGGGAGTTTAAGCCTGAAGAGGAAGACACTGCAAGTCAATGTGGAGCACTCGAAATGATATAATGATATAGCAATTATCCACCAAGCAAACACATTGCGAGAGAGAACTCATTTCTTTTCTTTTTTATGCTTATTATGACTAGATTGTGTCACTCTAAATTATTTGCAGTGTAGCATCCAGACCTTCAATTATGATGACTGAGAAGACTGCAGTTAAAAATGCATCTGCAGGCAACAAATGAAATCAGTCATTGAACTAGTGCTCTCCAGGGAACATTGTGACTATCCAGAAAATTCAAAATGTTTTACTTTATTATGAGTTTTAGATCTTCTGGTTATGGGCTTTTATAGATCACATTTGTGTCGTGCATTTAGTTGGAAGCTTCTCAAGCACACTGCCGTTAAATTAGATGTTACCCTAACTGAATGACATTTCGTTAACTAACGCACAGTGGGCAGAGGGTGTACCTGGGCACACCCTAATTATCCCATGGGGCGCCGTATCCCCACATCATCCTGTCTCCCCCTGCAGTGCTGCCAGCTTATCTCCTCTCCTCTCAGGAGCAAGGAAGGGGCTGGTAAATATTTAATTAACCAATCCCCTACTTTTTCTTGAATGAACACAGTGGGCCAGATTCACATAGATTAGCGGATCTTTAGACCCACGTAATCTATGTGATTTACGATCCGCCGGCGCAATTTTGCGAGGCTAGTGCAGTATTCACAAAGCACTTACCTCCAAACTAGCTCCGGCGGATCATAACTCCCCCGGCGGGAAATTCAAATTCCGCGGCTAGGGGGAGTGTACAATTTAAATCAGGCGCGTCCCCGTGCCGATTTAACTGCGCATGCGCCGCCGGCGAAATTTCCCAGTGCGCATGCTCCAAATGACGTCGCTAGGATGTCATTGTTTTCGGCGTTAACGTAAATTACGGCCATCCGTATTCGCGACCGACTTACAAAAACGACGTAAAAATTCAAAACTTGGCGCGAGAACGACGGCCATACATAACATTAGCTACCCCTCATATAGCAGGGGTAACTATCCGCCGGAAAAAGCCGAACGCAAACGACGTAAAAAGAAAGCGACGGGCAGGCGTTCGTTTCTGAATCGGCGTATTTCCTCATTTGCATATTCATCGCGAGTAAAACACGAAACGCCACCTAGCGGACAGCGGAAGATTGCAGCCTAAGATCCGACGGTGTAAGTCACTTACACCTGTCGGATCTAAGGAAGATCTATGCGTAACTGATTCTTATGAATTAGTCGCATAGATCCGACCGTCGGATCTCAGAGATACGACGGCGTATCAGGAGATATGCCGTCGTATCTCTTTGTGAATCTGGCCCAGTGAGTGGTCTGTACCGATCGCTCCTGTCTTCATTCTTAACGGAAGCATAGTAAACTATCTTTACTGCAGGCTGCAGAGAAAGGGACTGGGGAATCTCTGTCCTCTGTTTTTTTCTCTGTCTCCAAAGTGAGACATCAGGGGCAGAGACCGCTCTAGGTTTTGTGAGGCCTAAGGCAAAAGTTAGACATGAGGCCCCACTCGCCAATAATGGGAAAAATATTTCAAGCAAGAAAAATGGCTGAAGAAAATGCACGGATCTATAACACAGGTGATCAGCACCACTTCCAGGGCACCCTCCTCACCCATCAGACATATTAAGCCAATGCAAGAAGGGGGAGAGACGGGGAGGTGAGAAAGAGAGAGGGGTAATAGAGATATCCGATGACGCCGACATTAGTATTGATCACAGGCAAATTAGGTGGCCGCGACGCCCCTGTGAGTGCGAGGCCTTAGGCGACCGTATCCCACTTCTTATTTTTGCTGTGGATTGTAGTGTATTTCCATTTTACTATTAAAGGACAATTCGGGAATTCCCAGGAGTGCGGCTGTCCTAATATTTTTCTTTTGTTCTTAGGCGACCGCCTAATTTGAGAGCCGCCTCTGATCAGGGGTCTGTTTAGACCCTTGATATTTCACCAAAGCCCCATAACGGGGCTCCTTATTTTTATTTTTTTTAATAATATTATAAAAAATAATAAAAAGAAAAACAATTGTAAAAAAAATGAATTAAAAAAATAAATAAATAACTACTGACACTGTCCACTGCCCTACTGACACCAATCTTTGCTCTACTGACACCGTCCACTGCTCTGCTGATATATACGCATGTGTGTTGGTGCTCTGGGGTGCACACCCTAATGCAATCGGCTGCGCACACCAATCTTCATCCCAGAGGTGTTCTATCGGGTTAAAGTCAGGACTGCAGTTTCCCTGTTAAAAAAAAAAAAAAGTCAGGACTGCAGGCCAGTCAAGTTCCTCCACCCCAAACTCGCTCATCCTTGTCTTTATGGACTTTGCTTTTTGCACTGGTGCGCAGTCATGTTGGAACAGGAAGGGGCCGTCCCCAAACTGTTCCCACAAAGGTGGGAGCATGAAACTTTCCAAAATGTCTTGGTATGCTGACACCTTAAAGCTCGGTTCACACCTATGCAAATTGAATGCGCATTTCTCCGCATCCAATTCGCATAGCAGGAGAATGTGACTGGCTCTCTATGGAGCCGGTTCACATATCTCCGCAGCAGGTCCGGTGCAGTGTGCCGGAAAAACGTGTGCCTTTTTTGGTGCGTTTCAGGTTCGATTACAACCCAAAATTCGGGCTGAAATCGGACCTGAAACGGTGAACCAGCATGCACTGGACCCCTGCTGTGAGCCACATGCGGCCAGGGCCGATCCTAGGCAGGGTGCACGGGGTGCTCGGCACGCAGGAACTGCAGAGATGGGGCGCCGAAGCTCCAAAGTGCTCCCCTCCCTCCTCCTTGTCTGTGTCCAGAGGCAGAGTGCATGTAGCGGGTGCTGCATTTCCCCATCCCGCTTGCTCTCTCCGCTGGCAACTGACAAGAGCGCATACCGCTCGCTGTCCCCGGAATCCGGGCTGGGTACCACAGAGGGGCCTAGTACCGGAACACGTTCAGGGACTAGGCTCCACTAATTAATTCTGTCCAGTGTGCATGGAGCAGTCTCTTGTCTGCCCCGCCCCCTCTGCGTGTGGCGGCTCTTCTCCCATAGGCGGTGTGATGAGAGGCTTCTGGGTTGGCCGGAGCTGCTGCCAATCATCCCGTGCACTCCCAGAAATGCTCTCCGAGTGCCACCCTCCAAGTAACCAAAGATGCCACTTATGCCCCACCCCCTGTAAAGTGCTTCTGCTCCCAGCGCACCCGAGCTACAGGGATCTAATGGACAAGTACTGATCTATGGGGACACCTGATGTGGGGGGCTCTGATGGGAACACCTGCTGTGGGAGGGCTCTGATGGGGGACACCTTCTGTGGGGGGGCTCTGATGGGGGACACCTGCTGGGGGGACTCTGATGTGGGACACTAATTAAAACTTCTTAGGGGAGCATCTCTGTGTTTGAGTCGTAGCCATAGAAACATGTGTGGGAGTGTGGTGACCGGGGAGGGTGAGCCCCACGGCCACACACATGCGCTTGATGGTTAGCTACTTGGTTCTTGGGGCTAGGAGCCCAGGGTCAGGTGGTATTAACCCTTAATGAGGGCCAGATGGTATTAACCCTCTCTGTCACGTGACGCCACTGTAGTCTTGGAATACCCCGGGAAACTACAGCTCCGGGGGCCTCCGTATCCCCGCTAGTTAGGATGGTAATAACACAGTCCACAACAGGGGTTAAAACAATGAAGGCTTTACTGGCATGAAGGCAGGTGTCAAAATCTTCACAGCGTTTAAACAGAGTGTCAAAATGTTCTGCAGGCAGTCTCTAGAGGATCACACGGCTGATAATGCTTGAGCTTAGCTGATCATATATATACTCGGCTGCAAAAGCCGGATTAGTAATTCAGGGCCTATGCTTTACTAGGCTGAAAAATAGATACACTTACTGAAGTGTCTGTAGACTTGAGGCTTTTCGCCAGGAATAACGGATTGATCCGATAAATGAGCTAAAGTACTGGTTCTGTAATGTTTAGGGATACTCCACTCTTTGCTGTATTTTCTCCTGAACTGGAGGCTTCTGGCCTGCACTGCTTCTCTGACTGTGTTTTGCTCTGCTCTGCCAGGAACTGTGTGTAGTCTAGACTGGCTTAAACAGGAAGTACAATCCCTTATAAGGGCCTGATCAGACTGAAGCCCATTGGTTGAGAGCTGTGGATCATAGAGACTGACCTGTAGTATAACACAACACAATAAGGTCTTGCCTAGCACTTAGTCCTCCCGACTCTAATACACTCTGACTGAACATGAGATGGTAATACACTCTGACTGAACATGAGATGGCTGACTAAACCTCTTAAAGCTATACACACACCTAATAAACATATTATCAACCATAACAGTATAAATCACATCATAACTAGCTGAGTCCCTGCAGGGGAGACCCCACAAGCCGAGGGCCTCAATCTGACAGGGCCTACAGCAAATACCTGTACTGGGACACCACAGGAGGAGTTAGTAAGATGACCATGCCCATGTGGGGGCGCCAGAAATATTTCTGCACCCAGGCGTCTGTGACCCTAGGATCGGCCCTGAATGCGGCGACGGTGTGAACGGAGCCTAAGAGTTTCCTTCACTGTAACTAAAGGGCCAGGCCTAACCTCTGAAAAACAACCCCACAACATAATCCCCCCTCCACCTAATGATTGGGACCAGTGCACAAAGCAAGGTCCATAAAAGACATGGATGAGCGAGTTTGGGGTGGACGAACGTGACTGCCCTGCACAGAGTCCTGACTTCAACTCGATAGAACACCTTTGGGATGAATTAGAGTGGAGACTGTGAGCCAGACCCTTTCGTTCAACATCAGTGCCTGACCTCACAAATGCGCTTTATGAATTTTACAGTGTACACACACAGTACAGCCAAAGCTGGAACAGAGGCCCTAAATTTGGCCAAATTAAAACGGTCAGAGGCAACTAACTCTCTGACCACCCTCTAAATGTACAGCAGCACCGGCTATGAAAGTAGCCAGGCGCTACACAAGTCAAAAGTAGGGATGAGCCGAACACCCCCTGGTTCGGTTCGCACCAGAACATGCAAACAGGCAAATAAATAATTTGAACATGCAAACACGTTAAAGTCTATGGACCCGAACATATAAAATCAAAAGTGTTAATTTTAAAGGGTCCTGCCCCAGGGGACATGTATCAATGCAAAAAAAGTTTTAAAGACTGCAGTTTTTTCGGGAGCAGTGATTTTAATGCTTAAAGTGAAACAATAAAAGTGAAATATTCCTTTAAATATCGTACCTGGTGGTGTCTATAGTATGCCTGTAAAGTAGCGCATGTTTCCCGTGTTTACTGCCCCAACTGCACAAAGTGTCATTTCTAAAGGAAAAAAAGTAATTTAAAACTACTCGAGGCAATTCATGAATTGTCAGGTCCCAGCAATACAGATCAAAGTTATTGAAAAAAAAAGTCCATTACCAGGCCTATGGATATTAAGGGGAACCATACACCAAAATAAAAAAAAATGGCGTGGGGTTCCCCCAAAAATCCATACCAGACCCTTATCCGAGCACGCAACCTGGCAGGCCACAGGTTGACACCACCCCGTGCCGTCAAGGGGAACCCCGAGAAATTGCATTGATACATGTCCATAGACTTTTTATGGTGTTCCGCGGCTTTTCAAAATTTGCCGCGAACACCCCAAATTGTTCACTGGTCGCCGAACGAGCGAACGGACAATGTTCGAGTCGAACACAAAGCTCATCCCTAGTCAAAAGGAAGGCTGTAATTTCCAAAGTGTTGTGCAGGGGACCCCACCTTTGTTATAATCTCATGGTCGGCCTCCATAAGGTGGTGTGACCCAGTGCTGATCCTGACCTCCCTGGGGCCCTAAGCAAAATGACATGCCACATGTCATTTTGAGGCACTATTCCTCCCAATGGCACCAACAATGGGGCACTGTTTCTTAGACTAATAGCAATGATGGAGCACTATTCCTCCTCCTACTGCCCACCAACACTGGGGCCATGTTTATTCTCACTGATGCTGGGCCCTGGGGCATTTTCTCCCCCGACTTGTCAGAATCCGGCCCCCCTGAAGTCCGAAAGACCATAAACTGGCCCTTTGCTAGCAAAGTATGGAGACCCCTGATCTAGAGGAGTGTGACTTACTCAGTACACTACATTATGGAGCTTCTCATTGATGGGCTTGAAATGGAGGCAAAGGATGGGATCTCTGCCCTTCCTGGCCAAAGACAAGGGGCTAGATTCAGGTAGCTGCGCGCGATCTTACGGCGGCGCAGCGTATCGTATTTACGCTGCGCCGCCGTAAGTTTGAGAGGCAAGTGCTGTATTCACAAAGCACTTGCCTCCTAACTTACGGCGGCGTAGCGTAAATGGGGCTGGCGTAAGCGCGCGTAATACAAATGATGATGAGGGGGGCGTGTTTTATTTAAATTAATGGTGACCCTGCGTATTTTACGTTTTTTACGAACGGCGCATGCGCTGTTCGTGAAAGAATCCCAGTGCGCATGCTCGAAATTCCGCCGTAACTCGTCATTGCTTTTGACGTGAACGTAAATTACGTCCAGCCCTATTCGCGAACGACTTACGCTTAACATTGGCTGCGCCTCCTAATAGCAGAAGCAACCTTTTGCCGAAAAAGCCTAACGTAAACGACGTAAATAAATTGCGCCGGCCGTACGTACGTTTGTGAATCGGCGTATCTAGGTCATTTGCATATTCTACGCCGAAAACAACGGAAGCGCCCCTAGCGGCCAGCGTAATATTGCACACAATTATACGCCGCCATATTCAAGTTACGTCGCCGGAGGAAGCCTATTTTTTAAACGTATCTGCCTTTGAGAATCGGCGTAATGATACGACGGCGCAGATTTGAAATTACGGCGGCGTATCTGGAGATATGCTGCCGTATCTGCTACCTGAATCTAGCCCAGTGACTACAAGAGGCTACTAATAAGGGTCTCCTTGATAGCTAGGTTCATGGCTTGCAACCTGAAGCTCAGTGTAATCCAATGGACTTCATCAGGAGTTTTGGAGATGGTGAGGCCTGCAAACAGCTGTCATGGTGAGTATAGCATGGCTCTGGTGTTGTGAAAGGTTTAATATGGCATTTTCGCGCAACCACACAATTGTCAGTTAAAGTAACGCAGTGCTGTATAGCGAAAAATGACCTGGTTATGAAAGGGGGGGGGTTAAATCTTTCAGAGCTGAAGTGGTTAAGCTGGGGTTAGAACACGTTCATCTGTCGCTTCACAATAAATTATTTCAGTAATTAACAGCGATCTTTTGCAATCATCTTGTGAAGTGCGAAGAAACACTACTGTCATAAACGGTTAACCATTGAAACCAAACGGCCTTGTACCATGACACGTTGGAAGTCGGGAGGAAAAGATCTATTTTTAACAACCGCTGACTTAATGAAAGCGCCATCAGCGGAATAATGCAGATGAATGGAAACCTATGGGCTATTTTGATTTCCAACACGCAAACAGTAACAAAATATGTGCTCGATTCCAGACCAGTGAACTGTCGCTACCACTAGACATCAACATGATGGTTCCATCAGACAGAAGGAAGCGGAATTCATGAAGTGAAAAGAGAGGAAAGGAAGGATTTCCAACCACCAAGACATCAGTGGAGGATGAAAGCGTGCAACGATTGTGGATTTCAATGATCGAATGTATCATTTTTGCACTTATATACTATCAGCAGGTGGCAGATGCATGTTTAATTTTTTATTTTATTTTGGGTTTAGAGATGCTTTAGGCCTCATGCACACTGGAAAGATTTTGGATGTTTTTACAGCTGCTGTTTTTGGCTTCAGATGTTTTTTTCCTACAGTCAATAAACTCTTCTTCATGTTATCCTATGTGTCCATGTCCATTTTTGGGCCCTGAGAGTTTTTTTTTTTCAGTTGTAAAAACGCTCTAGCGTCAAAAAACGCAGATAAGGCTTCACATCAGTGGCGGTGCGTCCATAAAGGGCGCAGGAGCACAGGCCCCTCTCTCCTGCACCGCTCAATCACCATAGATAGATTCATGCATTTCATGAATCTATCTATGGTCACTGCTGAGACCCCCTATTCAGGTGTCCGGCCACTTTTCGGTCACCGGGCACTTGAATTACACCGGCAGGGGTGTTTTTTGGAAGCACCTGATAGGCAAAAATGTGAACAGCGGGCGCCATGCTGGACGTTCGCTGTTCACTCAGCTGTGTGTTAGCAAATCAAAGGTATTTGGCCTCCTTGAACTTTGCGACCTTTTGCCACATTTCAGGCTTCAAACATAAAGATATAAAACTGTAATTTTTTTTGAAGAATTAACAACAAGTGGGACACAATCATGAAGTGGAACAAAATTTATTGGATATTTCAAACTTTTTAAAAAAATAAAAAACTGAAAAATTGGGCGTGCAAAATTATTCAGCCCCTTTACTTTCAGTGCAGCAAACTCTCTCCAGAAGTTCAGTGAGGATCTCTGAATGATCCAATGTTGACCTAAATGACTAATGATGATAAATAGAATCCACCTGTGTGTAATCAAGTCTCCGTATAAATGCACCTGCACTGTGATAGTTTCAGAGGTCCGTTTAAAGCGCAGAGAGCATCATGAAGAACAAGGAACACACCAGGCAGGTCCGAGATACTGTTGTGGAAAAGTTTAAAGCCGGATTTGGATACAAAAAGATTTCCCAAGCTTTAAACATCCCAAGGAGCACTGTGCAAGTGATAATATTGAAATAGAAGGACCACTGCAAATCTATGAACACCTGGCCGTCCCTCTAAACTTTCAGCTCATACAAGGAGAAGACTGATCAGAGATGCAGCCAAGAGGCCCATGATCACTCTGGATGAACTGCAGAGATCTACAGCTGAGGTGGGAGACTCAACAATCAGTTGTATACTGCACAAATATGGCCTTTATGGAAGAGTGGCAAGAAGAAAGCCATTTCTTAAAGATATCCATAAAAAGTGTCGTTTAAAGTTTGCCACAAGCCACCTGGGAGACACACCAAACATGTGGAAGAAGGTGCTCTGGTCAGATGAAACCAAAATCAAACTTTTTGGCAACAATGCAAAACTTTATTTTTGGCGTAAAAGCAACACAGCTCATCACCCTGAACACACCATCCCCACTGTGAAACATGGTGGTGGCAGCATCATGGTTTGGGCCTGCTTTGCTTCAGCAGGGACAGGGAAGATGGTTAAAATTGATGGGAAGATGGATGGAGCCAAATACAGGACCATTCTGGAAGAAAACCTGATGGAGTCTGCAAAAGACCTGAGACTGGGATGGAGATTTGTCTTCCAAAAAGACAATGATCCAAAACATAAAGCAAAATCTACAATGGAATGGTTCACAAATAAACATATCCAGGTGTTAGAATGGCCAAGTCAAAGTCCAGACCTGAATCCAATCGAGAATCTGTGGAAAGAACTGAAAACTGCTGTTCACGAACGCTCTCCATCCAACCTCCCTGAGCTCGAGCTGTTTTGCAAGGAGGAATGGGCAAAAATTTCAGTTTCTCGATGTGCAAAACTGATAGAGACATACCCCAAGCGACTTACAGCTGTAATCGCAGCAAAAGGTGGCGCTACAAAGTATTAACTTAAGGGGGCTGAATAATTTTGCACGCCCAATTTTTCAGTTTTTTATTTGTTAAAAAAGTTTGAAATATCCAATAAATTTCGTTCCACTTCATGATTGTGTCCCACCTGTTGGTTCTTCAAAAAAAATGACAGTTTTATATCTTTATGTTTGAAGCCTGAAATGTGACAAAAGGTCGCAAAGTTCAAGGGGGCCGAATACTTTCGCAATGTATATATATATATATATAAATATATATATATATATATATATATATATATATAAATATATATATATATATATATATATATATATATATAAATATATATATATATATATATATATATATATATATATATATATACAGGCATACCCCACTTTTAAGTACACAGTGGGACCAGAGCATGTATGTAAAACGAAAATGTACTTAAAGTGAAACAATACCTTTTTTCACTTCTAGGGTGTAGTGGGGGGTCAGGGACTGTAGTAGGGGTGTCAGGAGCTGTAGTTGAGGTCTCAGGGGCTGTAGTGGAGGTGTCAGGGGCACACTGGAACAGGGCGGGCTATGCTCTCAGAGCTTCAGCTCCTTCTACTGCGGCTGCAAAATGTCTGTACAGTACTTGTAAGGCACTTTACATACACTCACGGGTATGTCCTTACTCGCGAGTGTATGTAAAGTGAGTGTACTTAAAGCGGGGTATGCCTGTATATATATATATATGTATATATATATATATATATATATATGTATATATAATGTTTGGGGGTTCTAAGTAGTTTTCTAGCAAAAAAATACAAATTTAAACTTGTAAACTACAAATGTCAGAAAAAGGTTAACCTTAACGGCGCTCTTTTTTTTTATTGTTTTATTTTATTAAAGATAAAAAACAAAAAAGAATGCATCTTTAATTCCAGTCAGGTGGAATCTAATATTCTCTAGACCTCGTTTGGTTCATGGAAAAAAAAAACGTTTGTTTGGTGCATAAAACGTAAAAAAATGTAATAATAATAAAGTTACCCACCACTTGTAGCTCCCATAATGAATCTTGTCATTAATAAAGATCTCATCCAGGCTGAAGTGAGATTCACCATTTATTTACACCGTGCGCTGTATCTAAGAGGAGATCTTTGATGTCATTGTGAATGAAATAATTGCTCATTTAGTTTTCTTTTCTTTTTTCTGGGAAAGAATAATGTAACATTTAAATCTTTGTCGGAGAAGGAGGCGTTGCTAAGGTTGTCATGGCAACGCGTTTCATTAAGGATCAAAAGCAGTCTTTTAATAGTTCCCCCTATCACACAAAGCAAGTTCAGATTAAAAAAAAATAAAAAAGTGTTGTGAGCCGAGCGACAACGCGCGTGAAGAGAACAGAATAGAGAGTTGATACGGAAACTCTCAGCTATTTTGATAGATGTCATGAAATTTCCGAAGCAGCTAGATGATCAGTCCTAAAGGGAATGTATAACTTTTGGAATGCACTTTACTTGTTTATTATGTTCGAGACTAGAAACAAATAAATAAAACTTGCAAAACATTTACTTTCATTTAAAGGAGAACTCCACTTCCCTAAAAATAAAAAATAGACTACAAAATTGCTGCCATTTGGTATTTTAACCACTTATCTACCAGAGCCAATAGGAGTACTGAGGCAGGGTGCTGTTTTTATGTAAGGCCCCTTTCAGACGGGGCAGGGGAGGTGCAGTGGCGGTATCACCGCGATATTTGGCCGCTAGCGGTGCGGTTTTAACCCCCGCTAGCGGCCGGAAAAGGGTTAATACCGCTGGCAATGCGCCTCTCCAGAGGCGCATTGCCGGCAGTATTACCGCGGTTTCCAATTGATTTCACTAGGAAGGAACAGTATAGGAGTGGTAAACACCCCGGGCCAGATTCAGGTAGATCTGCGGCAGCATAAGGTATCGCATTTACGTTACGCCGCCGCAAGTTTTATGGGCAGGTGCTTGATTCACAAAGCACTTGCCTGTAAATTTGCGGCGGCGTAGCGTAAATCCCCCCGGCGCAAGCCCGCCTAATTCAAATGATCCGCATAGGGGGTGTGGATCATTTAAATTAGGCGCGTTCTCGCGCCGAACGTACTGCGCATGCGCCGTCCCTAAAATTTCCTGACGTGCATTGCGGTAAATGACGTTGCAAGGACGTCATTGGTTTCGACGTAAATGGCGTCCAGCCCCATTCACGGACGACTTACGCAAACAACGTAACATTTTCAAATTGCGACGCGGGACCGACGGCCATACTTAACATTGGATACGCCACCTAGGGGGCAGCTTTATTTTTACGCCGCGTATCTCTTACGGAAACGGCGTAAATTTAGGGCAAGCGTACGTTCGTGAATCGGCGTATCGACTCATTTGCATATTCTACGCCAACCGCAATGGAAGCGCCACCTAGCGGGCAACGTAAATATTGCACCCTAAGATACGACGGAGCAGGCCGTCGTATCTTAGGCATGTTTAAGTGTATCTCAGTTTGAGAATACACTTAAACATACGACGGGCTTAGATTCGGAGTTACGTCGGCGTATCTGCTGATACGCCGGCATAATTCTTTGAGAATCTGGCCCCCCGTTCCCATACCGCTCCAAGGATGCGGCTAACAGGACTTTTGGAGCGGTTCTGCTAGCGCACCGCTTCAGTGTGAAAGCCTTCGGGCTTTCACACCAAAGACTGCAGGGCACGTTTTTTTTAGGCAGTATAGCAGCGCTATTTTTAGCGCTAAACCGCCTGAAAAACGCGTCAGTGGGAAAGGGGCCTAAATGTTACTGTGGCACACTGTAGCACAGCCTACAGCAAGAATCAGTGTTGCCAACCTCGCCAAAGTGAAATCTACTGACTGGATGCCCAAAATTTAGAAACGGCACCAATTCCATTTGTTTCTAACAAAAATCATGAAAATTACTGACAGAGCCACATTTTTTTACTGACACTAAAAAAAATACATAAAATGGTAGTTGTAAGTGCAAATATCAATATTTAAAGTGTTACTAAACGTGTGTACAAGGCATAACAGTCCCCAGATGCTTTACGTTCAGATAGATACATAGCCAAAATCTTGACTATGGTATTAAATATGTCTTGCTAACTGCTATACCAAAAACCCCACCCTTCCAATAGTAACCACACCACACAAGATTGGAGTTAAATTGGCCATAGCAGCCTTTTTAATAATCAAAATATCAATCAATAATTAACAGAACAGATAACATAAAACCAGACCAGACAGTTTATTAAAGAAGGAGCCACAAGGTCCTAATAGGCATAAACCAGGACAGTACCCGCTTGTCACTTCACAGGCCTCTAGCCGCAAAACCCACCGGCTCAGAGACAATTCGCAGGTACACATCCACCAACTGGGAGCCGTACCTCAGACGGGTCCCTACACTATAGCTTTTATGCCCATATGAACCTAAAAAAGGGACCTTGCACCCCGCCAACCACCACTTCTGGCTCCACCAATCACCCAAATCCCCAACCAGCAATACTCTTCCAATGTCAAGCTGTTCCAAGCTGTTGCTGCTACTGAAGACCTTCCTCATCCAGTCACCACTCCCCCAATGCTCCACCCAGCCCAGACCATGCCCAGTTGGTGGATGTGTACCTGCGAGTTGTCTCAGAGTCTGTTTTTTGCAGCTGGAGGCAGAGCACACAGATATTGTGTCTCTAAAAGTAACACATTTCGTCTTAGTGAAATAATCCATCTTTAAGCTAAAAGTTTCACTCGCCATTCATCCCCTTCCATTCATACAATCAGACCATTGACCCCAGCTTGTTCTCAGTTCGGCATCCTCATCAGACAGCCTGGCAACACCCACATGGAGTCTATTTATTAGCACAAAAGACTTCACAGACCACAGCTGATTGGAAGTGATGTCACAGCATGTGACCATAGGAAGTGATGTCACAGCATGTGACCATAGGAAATGATGTCACAGCATGTGGGCTCGACACAGCAAATACCCATATATGGATGGGAGAATACTACAACATAATACAACATTAGCATGATACAATAACGATACAGTAATAACAACAATAGGATACAGTAATAATTCAATAACCAATGAACCCAGTTCCTGATGAGGGGAGCTTATCTGCATGTCTATGCTCACATCACAAAACAGTGTTGATCAGGTACTGAGAGATGGCAGGAGCGCACACCAGCTAAACTGACAATGCACTTCCAGAGTGGACGCATCCAGAAGGCGAATATCTGTGCATGACGCAGGGGCCGACACCCCCACTCTACAAACATCCTTCTCCAAATCAGGAAGTGTATCTCAACCAGTCTCAGTCTGCCCCAGTCAGCTCTCTAGAGCAGGCTGCGGGAGAACCAACAATGGGTGACACTATGACAATACATATTGGGCTAGATTCAGATAGGTTAGCGGATCTTTAGATCATTTACGATCCGCCGCCGCAAGTTTTTGAGGCAAGTGCTTTATTCAGAAAGCACTTGCCTGTAAATTTGCGGCGGCGTATCGTAAATCCCCCAGCGGAATTCAAATTCCGCGGGTAGGGGGCGTGTAAAATTTAAATCAGGCGCGTCCCCGCGCCGAACGAACTGCGCATGCGCCGTCCGTCAAATTTCCCAGCGTGCATTGCTCTAAATGACGTCGCTAGGACGTCATTGGTTTCGACGTGAACGTAAATTACGTCCATCCGTATTCGCGAACGACTTACGCAAACGACGTAAAAAATTCAATATTCGATCCGGGAACGACGGCCATACTTAACATAGGATACGCCGCATATAGCAGGGGTAACTATACGCCGGAAGAAGCCGAACGCAAACGACGTAAAAAAAAAAACGCCGGGCGGTCGTTCGTTTCTGAATCGGCGTAACTCCTCATTTGCATATTCCTCGCGTATACAAACGGAAGCGCCACCTAGCGGCCAGCGTGAGATTGCAGCCTAAGATCCGACGGTGTAAGTCACTTACACCTGTCGGATCTTAGGGATATCTATGCGTAACCTGATTCTATGAATCAGGCGCATAGATATGACGGCTGGACTCAGAGATACGACGGCGTATCAGGAGATACGCCGTCGTATCTTCTTTCTGAATCCGGGCCATTAAATACATCTTCATCACATTTCCACAACACAGGTACTGTCCTGGTATATGCCTATTAGGACGTTGTGGCTCCTTCTTTAACCACTTCCCGCCCGGCCTATGGCCGATTTACGTCCGGGAAGTGGTTATGAAATCCTGACAGGACGTTCTAGAACGTCCTGCAGGATTTCATGCCGCGCGCGCCCGTGGGGGCGCGCATCGCGGCGATCGGTGATGCGGGGTGTCAGTCTGACACCCTGCATCTCCGATCTCGGTAAAGAGCCTCCGGCGGAGACTCTTTACCACGTGATCAGCCGTGTCCAACCACGGCTGATCACGATGTAAACAGGAAGAGCCGTTGATGGCTCTTCCTCACTCGCGTCTGACAGACGCGAGTAGAGGAGAGCCGATCGGCAGCTCTCCTGACAGGGGGGGGGTTCGCGCTGATTGTTTATCAGCGCAGCCCCCCCTCGGATCGCCACACTGGACCACCAGGGATGCCCACCCTGGAGCACCAGGGTGGGCAAAAAATAAATAAAAATGCCAGAAAAAAAAAAAAAGTCTAAAAAAAAAAAAGCATAAAGAAAAAAGATGCCAGTCAGTGCCCACAAATGGGCACTGACTGGCAACCTGGCAAAAATCAGTGCTGCCACCCCAGTGTCCATCAGCGCCACCCCAGTGTCCATCAGCGCCACCCCAGTGTCCATCAGCGCCACCCCAGTGTCCATCAGTGCCACCCCACAGTGCCCATCCATGCCCAGTGCCCACCTATCAGTGCCCATCTGTGCCACCCATAAGTATCCATCAGTGCCGCCCATGAGTGCCCATCTGTGCCGCCCATGAGTGCCCAGTGCCGCCCATGAGTGCCCATCAGTGCCGCCTATGTGTGCCCATCAGTGCCGCCTATGTGTGCCCATCAGTGCCGCCTATGTGTGCCCATCAGTGCCGCCTATGTGTGCCCATCAGTGTCGCATACCAGCGCCGCCAATCAGTGCCACCTCATCTGTGCCCGTCAGTACTACCTCATCGATGTCCATCAGTGCCATCTCATCGGTGCCCATTAGTGCCGCCATATCAGTGCCCGTAATTGAAAGAGAAAACTTATTTACAAAAAAATTAACAGAAAAAAATAAAAACGTAATTTTTTTTCCAAATTTTCAGCCTTTTTTTAGTTGTTGCGAAAAAAAAAATCGCAGAGGTGATCGAATACCACCAAAAGAAAGCTCTATTTGTGGGGAAAAAAGGACGCCAATTTTGTTTGGGTACAGTGTTGTATGACCGCGCAATTGCCATTCAAAGTGCGACAGTGCTGAAAGCTGAAAATTGGCTTGGGCGGGAAGCTGCGTAAGTACCTGGTATGGAAGTGGTTAATCAACTGTCTGGTCTGGTTTTATGTTATTGATCTGTTAATTATTGGCTGTTTATATTTTGATTAATAAAAAGGCTGCTTTGGCCAATTTAACTCCAGCCTGTTCCTGACCCTATCCTATTGCCTTTGGGTTTTACTCCGGGCCTTTCTTTCTTATAAGTTCCAATGACTTCTCAATTTCTAACACGCGGGTTAGTTTCGACTTTACTTCATTTCCACTGCCTGCTCTTTCCACAAAACTAAATAGATTCTTCTTTAGTGCCATCGAACGATGACTTCTGTTTAATAGTCAATGTCAGAGCAAAGTTGTTTTGGACATTTGGTATATTCTCCATCATATTTTGTTTTCCTCTTTCATGAAATATTAATGCCGGTGCGCATTACGCCCTTTAAAACCAAGAAAACAAACTATTCCCTTCGGATAATACTTGGTCCAGCAGATCTGAGATCAGAGCACAAGACAGAATTCTGAGTAATACACTGTACTACAGTTAGAAAAATTGGGCACAATATCTATCTATCTATCTATCTATCTATCTACGTATATCATCATAACCATCCATAATATTTTAAGACTATCTATATAACTATCTATCTATAGTATCTATCTACGTATATCATCATAACCATCCATAATATTTTAGGACTATCTGTCTATCTATCTATCTTTTTTTCCAATACTTGTGAAATTTTGATTTAATAGACATGGCACTGTGAAGTCTGAGTTCAGTTGGCTCTTATTAATTTTATATGAAGTACAACACATTTTACAGAATCATTTTGCACTCCTCACCTCTCGTGGATGAGAGGTCTTCTGTTTTTTTCCCCTGCAGTGGTGAATACAGTCTCCTAAAGCACTGCTTACCATTTCCCTTCCACCATTAAAAGAAAAATAGAAAGAAAATAAATCTGAACTCTCTGAACCCTGCCTGGTATTAAAATCGATCTCATTATTCTACAATGTTTTGCTTTATTATAGAACAAATATGAGTTCAATGATGTTTTTTCAGCATGTTTTATTCAGCATGCAAAGGAGATGTCAGAGCAGCACACCTATCCACACTGCTGCCAGTGTTCCATCACTGGGGTCATGGTGAGATTAGAGGGTACAGAGGTCACTTTGCATTAGATCCTTGAATATGGTATACACGATGATATACCCTAGATTAGCCTTTTCTCAACCAGGGTTCCTCCAGAGGTTGCTAGGGGTTCCTTGAGCAATGAACAATTTTCTCCTGTTGGATAAGTTATCGCTGACACCATAGGTGTGCGCAGCCTATTGCATTAGGATGTGCACCCCAAAGTGCAGACATATTTGCATGTGTGTGCATGTGTATATACAATATACTGATGGTGTCAGTAGAGTGGTGGATAGTGTCAGTAGGGCAGAGATTGGTGTCAGTCGGGCAGTGGACATTGTCAGTAGTTTTTATTTTTTTTATATTTTTTTATTTTAGGAGCCCCATTAGGGAGCTTTGGTGAAATATCAGGGGTCTATTTCTGTGTGGTACTGCACGTTTAATGCAGTAAATTTCTGTGCATTACTGCATGTTTAACGCAGTATATTTCTGTGCATTAGTGCACGTTTAACGCAGTATATTTCTGTGCATTAGTGCACGTTTAATGCAGTATATTTTTGTGCATTAGTGCACGTTTAATGCAGTATATTTCTGTGCATTACTGCATGTTTAACGCAGTATATTTCTGTGCATTACTGCATGTTTAACACAGTATATTTCTGTGCATTACTGCACGTTTAATGCAGTATATTTCTGTGCATTACTGCATGTTTAACGCAGTATATTTCTGTGCATTAGTGCACGTTTAATGCAGTATATTTCTGTGCATTATTGCACGTTTAATGCAGTATATTTCTGTGCATTAGTGCACGTTTAACGTTGTATATTTCAGTGTGTTATGTGTCGTTTAAAGCTCTATTTTTATGTGTGTTAGTGAACATTTAACGCAGTATATTTTGGTGCAATCTGCACCACACAGGGTGATAGGCACACCTGGCATATACTGTGCGCACACCTATGGCTGACACTAAGGAGCCTTTCAGCATTTTTCTTAGAGATCATCAATGGAATGGGGCTCTTCAAGGGGTTGCTTGTGGTTCCACGAGCAATTAAAATTTCTGTCTCTTGGATAACTTATTACTGGAACCAAGGAGCTTTCTCATTGACTTGAGTCTTTCTTCCACTGCCACTGATCTAATGGAGCCCTTCTCCACTTACCACCAATATGTATTTGAGTCTTTCCTTCACCAAAAGCCAATCTAACGAGACACTTCTCCAATGACCACCAATGTAAATTAGCACTTGATTGGCCATCAATGGGCAATTCACTGATCACCAGAATAAATGGGCACTTCACTGATCTTGTATCACGGTCATGTGATAAGACCCGTACACACGATCGGATATTCCGAAAACAATTGCCCGACAGACGTGTTTGGTGTTTTCTGTATTCTCCATCGGACAATTGTTGTTGGAATTTCCGACAACAAATGTTGGCTGCGCGTGCATGCTCTCAAATTGTCCGACAACAAATGTGTTCCGTCGGATTATCCGATTGTGTGTAAACAAATCTGTCGGATTAAAAAAAAAAATCCAAACACGCATGCTCCGAACCAATGCTAACCATCAGACAACATTAGCATAAGTTGCCCAAAGGGTGGCGCTAAAAAGCAGAAAAACCACGTCGTTTCATGAATGTTAGATGAAAAAGTTCTGCCATCTGTATGCAGATCAAGTTCACGGACAACGCCCTTCGGGCAAAAAAATCCACGGACTTGTCCGAGGGAAGTCCGATCGTGTGTTAATTAAAGTGATTGTAAAGTGTCACACAAAAAAACATGATAGAGACTCATTAATTAATTGATTTCCTGATACAATCTCAGGGTTACCCATTCTGCCGTCTGATTCAAATTACTATGGTGAAACAGTGCAATCTATGGAGAAAACAGACCACATCTCACCTCTCTCTGCTTCAATCCCAACAGGAAGTTACTAGAGCCTGCTGGCTTTTTATTAAAAACACAGAATCACAAAACATGCACACCCACTCTACCCTCCTCCCCTGGTTGGTTGTCCTTGGCATGAAGCTTCTCATTGGCCAGTTCATATAGAAGGGTGGTTTCTCTTCACAAGTTCATTCCAGACTACCGTATTTTTCGCCGTATAAGACGCACCGGAATATAAGACGCACCCAATTTTATAGGAGGAAAATTTAGAAAAAAAAGATTCTGAACCACCTGACTGCCCTCCAATCCAATCCGCTAGATGGAGGGGAACGGATCCCTTTCCGTTTTGTTTAGCGGATCGGATTGGAGGTAGGCAGGTGTAAATGGACAGCTATTTTTTTTACACCAACCTGTCATCAGCATTATAACACACAGGCACACTATCATGGCTGGCACTGTTACAGTGTGTTACATGACATGGCTGTCGGGTGCTGACCTTGTTAACTTATGACCAAGCTACAAAATCAGAACCCAACAGCCATGCCAAGTAATACACTGTGAGAGAAACTACTATCTGCTGCCTGTGTGTTATACAGGAATTTAGGAATGTACAGTGCACTTTTTTTTAATTGCATTATATTAGCCCACACCTGTCAGTAGTCACGCATTCTTACTTCTCTGCCTTCTGAATGGACCCTGTCAGCTGCCTGCCGCGGCCTTGCCTGCCTCACACTCTCAGGTACAGCTACAGACCACTCAGCTACAGATCACTCCGCCAGGGAAGGAGAATAAGCAACGGCTCATCGAATCGGGCGCGGGATGCAGTGCGCATGCGCCCGAAATAGAGAAAAAAGTCCCTTCACTCCCACATCAGGGAGAAGGGCCCCGGAAGGTCTTAGCAGCAACACACCCCCCCTAAGCTAGTAGGAGCGGCTGAGGGGGGTGTGTATTACAGGAAGCCGTGCTGTGCTGTGCTGTCTATGAGGCCGTTCCAAGCAAGGATCACGTCTGCCCGGGGGAGACATGAGCAGGCACAGACCGCACGGATGGAGTTAAAGGTAAGCTCAGCAGCACGTAGTTAGACTGGGAGGGGGGGTCAAGGCACGCTATAGGGAGAGGGAAGCCCGCAGTACATGCCAGGCAGTTTTAACGCAGGAAAAAATGTCTCTTTGTCGTATAAGACGCACCAACTTTTAACCCCCAGTTTTGGAGAAGAAAAAGTGCGTCTTATACGACGAAAAATACGGTAGTTGCACACACCCTTCTTGTCATGTGACATAAAGTCCCCTTGTGTCTTTTTTTCAGACTCATTCACCATTTTACATAGAATTCCTTTGGTGGGGGTGAAGAGAAGGGGGTTTTGGAATGAGGAATTTAGGAGTGAGGGGAATGGAGTTGCTTCTTGATTTGGAAAACAAAAGGAGGAGGCTTCTGAACAAAACAGCTTTGCCTTGTATTTTCAATGCTGATAGAACGTATCAAGGAAAATAAGCAGTATTGATCATTCTCATACATACATATGCATATATAAAAAGAAATATGGAAATATAAACCGAAATTAAAGAAATATAAACCGAGAAACATTTAGTGGTTCTAATAAAAGAATAAGCTCAACTTATCAAATAGGAATTTTATCCAGATCTATCACAAACAGATACATTGACAGAAGACGGTGGTGAACCAACAGACACCACCAACGGGTTTCACACCTGGACTGGTGCTTAGTCATAGCTAAAATGTTGAACATACATGCAGGCATATATACAAAAACATACGTGATGCTAATTGCAATTAGCAGATTTAAAAAAAAAAAGGAAGTATTAGAACAGTTATCCATATACGATCAGACTAAACAGCCCACTAGTTTATCAGTCATACAAAAAAAACATCCAACTCTAAAACTTTTTTATAATTATAAAAACATTTGCGATACGGCACTTTAACTGTTGCGCAGTCGTGCAATGCTGTACCCAAACAAAATTGAGGTCCTATTTGATCACCTTTGCAAATTTTTTTTTTTTTGCGCTATAAAAAAAAAAGAGCGACAGTTTAGACCAATATATATTCTTCTACATATTTTTGGTAAAATAAATCGCAATAGGCGTATATTGATTGGTTTGCGCACAAATTATAGCGTCTACCGACTACGGGAAAGATTCATGGCATTTTTATTATTATTATTTTTTACTAGTAATGACAGTGATCTGCGATTTTTAGCGGTACTGTGACATGGCGGCGGACAGATTGAACACTTTTGACACATTTTTGGGACCATTGACATTTATACAGTGATCAGTTCTATAAAAATGCACTGATTGCTGTGAAAATATCACTGGTAGGGAAAGGGGTTAACACAAGGGGGCGATCAAGGAGTTAAATGTGCTCGCTAGTTAGTGTTTCTTACCGTGGAACTGACTGGGGGGAGGAGACATATTGCTGTTCCTACTTAGTAGGAACATAGGCTACATATGATGGGTACACCGGCTGCATATGATGGGCACAAAGGCTACATATGATGGGCACAAGCTGCAAATGATGGGCACAGAGTCTGCATATGATGTGCACAGGCTGCATATGATGGGCACAGAGGCTACATATGATGGGCACAGGCTGCATATGATGGGCACAGGCTGCATATGATGGTCACAGAGGCTGTATGATGGGCACAGAGGCTTCATATGATAGGCACAGAGACTACATATGATGGGCACAGAGGCTACATATGAGGGGCACAAGCTGCATACGATAGGCACATAGGCTACAAATGAATTGCACAAAGGCTACATATGAATGGCACAGAGGCTACATATGAATGGCACAGAGGCTACATATGAATGGGCACAGGCGCTGTATTTGATGGGCACAGTGACTGCATTTGAAGGGCACAGTGACTGCATTTTATGGGGCACAGGCGCTGAATTTGATGGGCACAGTGACTGCATTTGATGGGCACAGTGACTGCATTTTGTGGGGCACAGTGGCTGCATTTTACGGGCCACAGTGGCTGCATTTTATGAGCCACAGTGACTGCATTTTATGGGGCACAGTGACTGCATTTTATGGGGCACAGTGACTGCATTTTATGGGTACAGTGGCTGCATTTGATGGCACAGTGAGACTGCAATTGATGGCACAGTGAGGCTACAACTGTTTTTGTTTCGGAATGTTTCAGTTTGTTCATTTGTTTGCCCCCCCCCAAAAAAAAAAAAAAAATCATCTGAGCACCACCTGCCACTGATGCAATTGCAAATGTGGACTTTGAGCATCCATAGGAAGAATACATGTAACCTTTTAATAAATCGGTCTTGCAATGTATCTCACTGGATTAATACATTTCCCGATTGTCCTTACATTACTGAAAACATCGGGGATGGTGAGAAATTGGTCAGGCAGTGGAAAAACCATTTCTGTCTGCAGAAAAAGAGTGTAGAAAAGGAAACTTTAAATTAATGTTAACCTGAGACATAAGCAAAAGGAGAACGCAATAGCATATAGACAAGGTTAAGGCCCTGAGTAATAAAAGAAAGGCAAATCACCCCAAAAGCAGAGAGTGAGGTGGTCTGGCAATATTGTTAACCTCAACCAACAGCTTTATCACCACCGTAGGCAGTGTAGCACCCTCTGTGTTACTAAGTCTAGGTAAATTTAGTTTGGCTCCTCTGTTGGCAGAGGCGCAGGGGTTAATTTGCGTTTTGACTGTGCAGTACTTCAAGGGCTGTGGCTCTGTTACCTCCCCCTGATTTCTGGAACTTGGTGGATTGTTATAGAATCTAGTGGGTGGAGGAGCAGAGACTGCAGCCTGTATATTTATGGGTTCCTACCAATCCCTGAGGAGGCAAGGCTTAGTAGGTGGGGAATAACTCATATATACTCAATCAAGGGAGCAGAGTCCAGGGTCCACGTCCCCCCGCCTTTGCTCCTGGACAGGAGGAAGGCCAGGAGAAGGAGAGCATGAGAGGAGGAGAGAAGGAGCAATTGGAAGCCTCACACCTTTACCAGCCTCAGCTGGGCTTAGCTAAAGCCATCCTTCATCCTGAAGTCATTCTGAAAGCAAGGCTTATATAGCAGTGTGCCCATATAGCAGCTTCTTGAATCCCAGGAACTACTAAAAGGAACTGAGTAAGTAATTTCCATTTCAACTTACCTCAAGCATGTACAATACAGTGAGTTGCAATACTTTACATGTCTAGGACCACGGGACAGCTTAGAGCCAGCGCAAAGCAGCCAGAAGCATCCTCATATCTCTAGCTTGGGACAGCAGAAGCCAGAAGCATTCCTGCAAAGAACAGCACCTGCATCATCAGTTGGAACATTTGTTTTTGATGTTATTCTAGCTGCATCATCATTCGCATGGGATGGGCTTCACGCCGGGAACCCTACTGCGCATGCGCGAGGCTACACTCCTCTCTCCTACTGGCCTGGCGGCCAGGGAAGAAGGAGGGAGCCAAGCGGTGACATCAGCGGCCGTGCCTGTGGCTCCCGGAAGTGGGAACAGGATACCTGACAAAGACCGGTATCTGCTCCCCCTCTCCCCCAAAAGGTGCCAAATAGAAGGAGGAATGGGACAAATAAGCGGCAGTTCCATTTTTGGGTGGAACTCCGCTTTAATCACATTTTTATTACAGCATGCATAAAATCCAAGCATGACTGTAACACTAAAACGTTTCGGCAGATGAGGACTTAGTCATAACCATCTGTCAAATCCTCTGTGTTACAGTGAAATATCCTCGACACCTATCCTTGTAGGGAACTTGACAGATAGCTATGAGTAAGGTATCATTGGCCAAAACACATTTTGTAATGGATTAATTCATTTCCTGACACAATTTCTCAGGGTGAAACCTATCCTGCCGTTTGATTCAAATTAATATGGTGAGACAGTGCAATCTATAGACAAAACAGACCACATCTCACCTTTCCAACGTTCACCAGCAAAGAGAGCGAGCGGGCTATAGCCCACAGAGCTTTATTAAAAGCATAGAATCACAAATACATGCATTTGATTGGTTCACATCATACATCCCAGCCCCTCTACCCACCCCCCCTGTGTGGCTTGTCCTTGGCATGAAGCTCTCATTGGTCAGTCCATATAAGGGTCTTTTCCTGTTCCATGTTCTTCTTGTCCTCGTACCATAAAAGTTCTCTCAGTAAAGCAGACAAGAAGGGAAAGTTCGTATTTAGCATAAACAGCTCTTGTTACAAGATTCAAAGTTCCTTTCAAAAATCACGCAAACTCAGAGTGAGGGGAAGGGGGAGGGAAGGTTGAATTCCACTTTAGAATGCAGTAGAAAGGAGGGGCTGGAGGACACATTTGTAACATGAGGGGAAAATGGAGGATGACAGCATCTGCTCCTAATAATGTCCTTTTGTTTCTCCATTTCAAATGGTAACTTTTTACAATGTAATGTCTGCTTCTTCATATTTTCAATGCTGGGTTCATAACTTTAAAACAATATCTGATATAAAATCCTCAAGGAAAATAAGCAGTATTAATCATTCCCATACATACGTATGCATAATGTGTATCAAAACAAATAAACAGTATAAGGAATATAGAAAAGAGGAACATTTCAGTGATTCTAATAATAAAAAGAATTAGCCTGATTTGAAAATAGGGATTTTAGAATCATCCACTACAATTTGTTTTACTGTCATATTTGAATTTCAGCTCTGCACGGTTTAACACGGCTAGAATGCAAGCATGACTGTAAGACTAACATGTTTCGGCCAATGAGGCCTTACTCATTGCAATCTGTCAAGTCCTTTTATGTCACAAGGATGTGGACAGTACTGATCGTTTAGTAAAAACCCCACAGGCTGGTTGTGCACCAACCAGTCGATCGATAAAACAACCATCCAGGCCAGGGGTGTCAAACTCAATTTCAAACCCCCCTTTCCTTATACTGCTGCTGGGAAGAAGCTGGATGCATTGCTTGAAAGCAGAAAGTAATGCCGCGTACACACAACCGTTTTTCATGACGAGAAAATGCAATTTTTTCAATTGGTCTATAAAAAGGGTCATGTGTAGACTCCAGAGCATTTTTCACGACGTGAAAAATGGGCATTAAAAATTGAGAACCTGCTCTATTTTTTCTCGTCGTTTTTCACGTCGTCGTTTTTCTCGCCGTGAAAACGGTTGTGTCTACGATTTAACGGCGGGAAAAAAAGAGCATGCTCAGAAGCAGGTTATGAGATGGGAGCGCTCGTTCTGGTAAAACTAGCGTTCGTAATGGAGATAGCACATTCGTCACGCTGTAACAGACTGAAAAGCACAAAGACTGAAAAGCGTGAATCGTCTCTCACCAAACTTTTACTAACATGCGGTAACACAAAAACAGCCCTAAGGGTGGCGCCTTTCGAATGGAACTTCCCCTTTATAGTGCTGTCGTACGTGTTGTACGTCACCACGCTTTGCTTGAGCATTTTTTTCACGATTGTGTGTATGCAAGGCAGGCTTGACAAGAATCACGTTGAGACATTAAAAACGGTCGTGTGTACGCGGCATAAGGGTCTGGAGTAGGAGCAGCTGCAGGAGGGGTGCGAGTGCCACATGAAATGGCCTGGAGGGCCGGATTCGGCCCACGGGCCTTGTGTTTGACACCTGTGATCTAGCCCATGCATGGATTAAAATAAGGCTGGTCCCTGCTGAATCGACCGAATTTCAGTCCATGTATGCCTGGCTTAAGAATCAGCTACGGCATTTTTTCCACTATTACAGACCTGGAACAGCTTACAGGAGCCCAGCTGAGCACCACTGCCTCATCCTAATTGAATTAGGTGAAGGAGGTCTGTGTGCTCTCATGTCTCATATTGCTTTTGCTTTGGTGCACCTGGAATTCAATTAGCTGATATAAACTGAAAGTTTGATTGGGTCTGGAGCTCTCTGGCTATTGTCTATGGCAAGCCCTAAGAAGGTTTCTTGAGGACATCAAAGTACTTGTGAAAAGCTTCAACAAACTTATCCAGGGTCGCCTATGCATGTGACCAGCGGGACCATTTTCTGTTCAATAGTCCCTTCTTAGACAGTCATGAATCATTTCTTCTTCTTCTTTGCAGTTTATTGAACCACAATGCCAGTGAAGTGTCTTGTTAGAATTTCTGAATGGCCTTGTCCTGAGTTCCCCTCCGCAACGCAGCCTTCCCTAACCTGTAAATCACTCCATGTCCAAAGTATTCACTGGCTTGTATAAATCAAATTTACTTTTTAGAAATATTTCTGAAGGTTATACAATCTGTGAATTCCAACAAGCCTGGATTTAAGTTACTGTACTTGAACTTTTTCAATGTATTGATATAATGAAAGGGCTGTCTGAACCTTTATTAAGAGGAGCATGTCAATGGAGGACCTTCATAATTCTTCTGAAGGAGTATTATATGTTTAAAGGCTAAGCGCACAATTAGACGGGAAATTTTCAATGCTTGGTGTCTTGCCCCCATCTGCCTGACTGTCATGATTAAAGTGTATGTCAAGCCAAAAACTCTTTTTACGTTTTAGATAGGTGTAAGAAATAGACTTAATAAGGATTGGATGTTGTAAGAATTGTTACTTATTATCTTAGGTCAGGTGCTTACATCCTTTTTAGAAAATCTGTACATTGAATACATAATTGGATTTAAAAGTCTCAACTTAACTCTATCATACGATTTTTAATCTGTTGTATTAGTAAATAGGAAGGGTCTTTTCCCAGTTTTGGGTCTCTCTATATGGGGTTTTACATGAATGAAGGATGATTTTCTAGTAAAAGGGATACAGTTTGCATGCAGAGAGGCATTGTACAAAGTTACGGGTATGGATCTTGAGGAAACTAAATGTGTTGATCCCAAACGCCAGATATCACACATTAACTATATTTTATATATATAAATATATACACACACACACACACACATACAGTATATATAGAAGACTCTTGTTTTTATGTTGGGTTTTACATTATTTGTTATTTTAAATATGGAGATAATAAAAAATATATATATTTTATTTTCTATGTGTGATTTCTCAGTGGCACATACAAAGTCTTACCTCTGCCCTTTTTTAGTAGTAGAAGGTTCCTTTATTTTTTTTCATGTATATTTGCTTTTTTTTATTTGCTCATGTATATTTACTGAGTATGGGCTTCACAACCTAGAGAGCCAGTGACCTGAAACACTCAATCATTCAGTGAAGTGTGAAAAATCTGCACCTCTAAAAATAAACCCGGAAATGGCAGCTCCAATATGTTATATGAGTTTCTGTTACATTATTTAGGGCCCATGTACTGTACAAAGGGCTTAAAAAAGCCTGTTTAACAATTGGTGTCCATGCACATATACACTCGCCTTGTTTACATTCGCCATTCTGCTTGTGTACCTAGTGATCAGTGAGCACCGGCGGACCTCAGGTCCGCGGGACCCACTGTGTAGAATCCCAACGGGAGCAAACCGGCGACGCACGCTCGAAACCCATAAGTGCAGGATCACATTTATATACACGGGATCCTGTGCAGTGCGGTCCCCCTATAGTAGTAAAACTGCTATAGCGCGGTCAGCAAGAGGTTAAACCAGAATTAAACTATTTTTTACTGCATTACAAAGGATTCCAGGCTTTTGAAGTTTAAAGTAATGCTTTTCCTGAGCAGTGGCATCACTAGGGTTGGTGTCACCTGGTGCGGAAAAAATTGGAGTCACCCCCTCCAGCAACTAAAGACCCCCCTCTCAGTTTAACCCCCCTACTAAGAACAGACCCACCTTTCTCAGTTTAGCCCCCCGCTAAGTACAGACCCACTCTATCAGTACAGCCCACCCTCAGTGCAGACCCCCCTCCATCAGTGCAGACCCCCCTCCATCAGAGCAGACCCCCCTCCATCAGAGCAGACCCCCACTATCAGAGCAGACCCCCTCTATCAGAGCAGACCCCCACTCCATCAGTGCAGACCCCCTCAGTGCAGACCCCGCTCCATCAGTGCAGACCTCCATCAGAGCAGACCCCCACTCCATCAGTGCAGACCCCCTATAGTGTCGACCCCCCTCCATCAGTGCAGACCCCCCTGCATCAGTGCAGACCCCCCATAGTGTCGACCCAACCTCCATCAGTGCAGACCCCCTCAGTGCTGACCCCCCTCCATCAGTGCAGACCCTCCTCCATCAATGCAGACTCCCTCAGTGCTGACCCCTCCCTCCATCAGTGCAGACCCTCCTTCATCAATGCAGACCCCCCCTCCATCAATGCAGACCCCCCTCTCCTCTCCTATAGCCCCCCCCAGCACTTGTCCATTTGCATTATATTAAAATTTACGGGGCCGGATTCAGATACCTCAGCGTATCTGTCCAGCCGGCGTAACGTATCTCAGAGTTCTTTATTCAGAAAGAACTTGCGCCCTTAGTTACGGCGGCGTAACGTATGTGTTGCGGAGTAAGGCCGCGTAATTCAAATGGGGATGTAGGGGGCGTGTTTTATTTAAATTTATGTTGACCCCACGTTTTTTACGTTTTAGTTGAAGCGCCGTCCGTAAAATATCCCAGTGTGCATTGCTCTAAATGACGTCGCAAGGACGTCATTAGTTTCGACGTGAACGTAAATTTAGTCCATCCGTATTCACGAACGACTTACGCAAACGACGTAAAAAATTCAAAACTCGGCGCGGGAACGATGGCCATACTTAACATTAGTTATCCCTCATATAGCAGGGGTAACTATACGCCGAAAAAAGCCGAACGCAAATGACGTAAAAAAAAAGCGCTGGGCGGTCGTTCGTTTCTGAATCGGCGTAAATCCTCATTTGCATATTCCTCGCGCAAAACATACGGAAGCGCCACCTAGCGGTCAGCCTGGAATTGCAGCCTAAGATCCGACGGTGTAAGACACTTACACCTGGCGGATCTTAGGGAGATCTATGCGTAACTCTGAATCAGTCGCATAGATTCGACCGGCCGGACTCAGAGATACGACGGCGTATCAGGAGATACGCTGTCGTTTCTCTTTCTGAATCCGGCCCACGGACCACAAAACAGTGCGGGTGTCACCAACCCCCCCCCCCCTCTCCCAGTGGTGCCACTGTTCCTAAGCCCTGTCTCTGACTGAAGAAACATGGCAGGAACAGGGAAGGTCTATCTAGGACTGAACTAGCATTAAACAGAAGGGAAGGACAGAGGGAAAAGTCAAAATCACATAAACAAGTTGCAGTGGCCCAAAACTTACACTAGATGTCAGCATACTACTGAACAATATTTAACCTGATGCAGATCAATACAACAAACACACACAAAAAAAAAAAAAAACACACGTAGACAGGACAGTACGGGCCAGATTCTCAGAGACTTACGTCGGCGTATCAATAGATACGCCGTCGTAAGTCCGAATCTGCACCGTTGTATATTTAAGCGTATTCTGGAAACCAGATACGCTTAAATTTGGCTAAGATACGAGCGGCGTAAGTCTCCTACGCCGTCGTATCTTAGGGTGCAATATTTACGCTGACCGCTAGGTGGCGCTTCTGTTGATTTCCGCGTCGAATATGTAAATGAGCAAGATACGCCGATTCACGAACGTACGTACGCCCGTCGCAATTAGTTATGCCGTTTATGTAAGACATGCGCCGGCGTAAAGATAAAGCAGGTCTCTAGGTGGCGTAGCCCATGCAAAGTATGGACGTCAGAACAAGCGTATCTTTTTTACGTCGTTTGCGTAAGTCGTACGCGAATAGGGCTGTGCGTAAGTTACGTTCACGTCGTAGGCAGTGTTCGACATATCTTAGGATGCGTCCACGGATACGTCCACGGACGGCGCATGCGCCGTACGTTCAAAACGTAATTTACGTGGGGTCATGCTTTATTTGCATAAAACACGCCCACCTCTTTCCAATTTGAATTAGGCGCGCTTACGCCGGCACATTTACGCTACACCGCCGTAACTTAGGACGCAAGTGCTTTGTGAATACAGCACTTGCCTCTCTAAGTTGCGGCGGCGTAGCGTAAATACGATACGCTACGCCCGCCCACACTTACGCCGGGGTACGTGAATCTAGGCCTACCTGTCTGTCTTTATATTAGCTTATTGTAATGCACTGTCAGTAGAACTCATGCTGGAAGGCAAAGAGCTGCAGTGAGCAGTACTGTTGGTCTATTGAGCACATACAGGATAAAATAAGTGATGACTCATTAGTCTGCCACTGCTCTTTCATTGTCCAATCAGAAGTGAGGACATTTCAGCTTAGCATTTAGCTGCTTGCCTGTCGTTCAGCTTTAAGTCTGATAAATCTTGGCACAGGTTTCTTTTTTTTCTTCTATATAATGTTTTACAAAACGCAATAGCTGCACTTTTTTTTGTTTCTCAGATACACCTAATTTTCAACTCCTCCACAAGTGCCAAACGCAGTTTCACAATAAATTGGATGTTATGTAATGACGGATGTATAAAATTTATTGTAACGTGTATTAAAATATAACAAATTCCCAGGCGTTCTCTCGTCGGCATTTCCACTGTGATTCAGAATGAGTCATCTCACCTTCGAGGAAGCGTCGCTGAAATGAAAACGGCAGCATCAAAATTGACATCCCGTGGGATCGGCGCTCTGTATCATGTCCCACATTTAGGATAATATTGAGAACATGAACCACAATTTAAAGTTCAGTTGTTAAACAGCAACATTATATTGTTGTCTTCAATCGTATTCCACTTGGCGAAGTCGTATTAGAGAAATAGGATTCTGGTTAGCCGAACAATGCAGCGCACCGCTGGCCCTCAATTTCTAAACTCCGGTGTTTCCAAAGTCGTCGGACTCTGAAGCCGCAGTGTACAGCGCAACTTCAGCGCGGCTTGCCAAGCGACTTCTGTATATAAGTCAATGCAAGCCGCTCCGAAGTCACCCCAAAGTGGTACAGGAACCTTGGGCCAAATCCTCAAAAATCCTGCCTAACTTATCTTTTCCCATTTAAGTTACACTGACTTAAAATTTCTACCTAAGTGATCCACAAAGCACTTACCTAGAAATTTCAGGCCGTGTAACTTAAATGTCTCCGGCGCAAGGCGGTCCTCTTCTGCAGGGGGCGATGACAATTTAAATGAGGCGCGCTCCCGCGCCGGCCGTACTGCGCATGCTCGTGACATCATTTTCCCGACGGGCAGCGCGCAAAATTACGTTACGCCGGGCTTTGTGGATTGCGACGGGACAATAAAGTTGCGTCGGGTAAAAAAAAAGTTACGTGCCGGGAAAAAAAATTCAAAATTAAAAAAAAATTGCGGCGATCGAAAAAAAGGTCTGTTTTTACAAGGTGTTACTAGTTTACACTTTGTAAAAGCAGAACTAATTTTACGTATGCAAACGTAAACTTACACAGAAAACACAAATCTGAAAAGCTTTGTGGATCTCCGTAAGTCCTCATTTGCATACGCAAAGCGGCATTTCGACACGAAATGCCCCCAGCGGCGGATGCGGTACTGCATCCTAAGATCCGACAGTGTAAGTCTCTTACAGATGTCGGATCTTCTGCCTATCTTTGGAAAACTGATTCTGAGGATCAGTTCCAAAGATAGGCACAGGGATACGCAGGCTGAACAGCAGTTCCGCCTGCGGATCCCTTTTGAGGATTTGGCCCCCAATTCTAAGTCCGAGCGACTTGAGTCGCTCCTATTAGAACGGTTCCATTGTGCTGAATAGAGTGCGACTTGTCAGATTGACAAGTCGCCTGACAGGTCGCCCCTGTGTGATCCGGCACTTAAGGGTACATATAATGCTACAATGTACAATTTCCAACCTCGTGACCTGATTTAACTGATACAGCAGTGGTCTCCCCCGTGGGCTGGGTGTGGCCCTTTGCTTGCTTTAATCTTGCCCTTACGGCATTATTCCCCCCCACTGTCAGCAACAGTGGGGCATAGTTCCTGCCATTGACACAAACAACGGGGCACCATTACAACAATTGACACCAATGATGGGACACTATTCCTCCCACTTAAACCAATGATGGGACACTATTCCTCCCACTTACATCAATGATGAGACACTATTCCTCCCACTTATACCAATGATAGGACACTATTCCCTACCTGACACCAATGAGGGGACACTATTCCTTCCATTGACACTAATAATTGGGCACTATTCCTCCCACTTACACCAATGATAGGACACTACCTGACACCAATGAGGGGACACTATTCCTCCCATTGACACCAATGATGGGACACTATTCCTTCTACTGACACCAATGATGGGGCACTATTCTCTACCTGACACCAATGATGGGACACTATTCTTCCCCAGTGACACCAATGATGGGGTGCTATTCCTCCCATTGACGCCAATGATGGGGCACTATTTCTTCCACTGACACCAATGATGGGGCACTATTACTTCCACTAATACCAATGATGGAGTACTATTCCTTCCACTGACACCAAAGATGGGGCAATATTCCTTTCACTGACACCAATAATGGTGCACTATTCCTTCCACTGACACCAATGATGGTGCACTATTCCTTCCACTGACAATGATGGGCACTAATGATCCCATTTCCACTGACGCTAATGATAAGACATCATTCCTCCCACTGATACTAATGATGGGGCATCATTTTTTCCACTGACACTAATGATGAGACATTATTCCTCCCACTGACACTAATGAAAGGAATTTCGATCAAGCTGTGCTGCTGTGGCATTGGAGGTTCAGGTTCTGGCCATGTTGGGGTGCCTGGATCACAAAACTTGCTGCACAGAATTATAGTTTCTTAGGCAGGTAAAACAGTTCCATATACTGTATGTATTTTAGCTGTATGACTGCAGCTTTAAATGATACCAGTATTATGCGTAAATCTTTCATTGTGTCTCCATCCTCATGGAAATGCCAATCTGTATGGAGTCACACCTCCCAGAAACAAGAACCCAAAAACAATCGATTTGCAATTATTTTCAGAAATGCTGTTTTCCATTTCATTGAAGTCTCTGGGCACATTATTATTCTCGCTGGAATCCTTTTTTGAGCTCCAGTCAAACAGCTGAATTAAAAGATGAAATACATAGACAAGAGCTTTTTACCTGGCAAAGGATTTGTATGTCTGTCCATCCAGTTCTGACATTTATGTAGCTCAGCCCTACCTGGCAGGAGAGGGCCTTTTTTTTTTTTTTACTGCAATTGAAGTGAAACTGAACTCAAAAGGAAAATATTGGGGAACATTTGGAAATGTTATATGTGGCTCAATAGTACCCCATAAAATTCATTTTGTCTGGAGATCCTCCTGAAAAATAGAAGTGTACATCCTGGTATGTGAGTAGACACTTCTGTGTCTACAGCCCCATAATTCTGTGTCTGCAGAGCAAGATCTAAGGCACTGCTCCCATGCTCAGATTTACTCCCTTTGCCGCCCGAAGGCCAGGTCCTTCAATGCCGAACCCCCGCCAAAAAAAAAAAAAAAGTAAAGTCCCCCAACCCTCAAAATGCACATATACTAACGGAAAAATGTCGCCACTGTGCCCGTCAAATGCAATCACTGGCCCGGATTCAAATAGGAGATACGACGGCATGTCTCCGGATACACCGTCGTAACTCTGAGTTGCGTTGTCGTATCTATGCGACTGATTCATAGAATCAGTTACGCATAGATTTCCCTAAGATCCGACCGGTGTAAGTGTCTTACACCGTCGTATCTTAGGCTGCATATTTACGCTGGCCGCTAGGTGGCGCTTCCGTCTATTTACGAGAGGAATATGCAAATTAGGTAGATACGGGGATTCAGAAACGTACGTCCGCCCCGGCGCATTTTTTTACGTCGTTTACGTTAGGCTTTTTCCGGCGTAAAGTTACCCCTGCTATATGAGGGGTATCCTATGTTAAGTATGGACGTCGTTCCCGCGTCAAATTTTGAAAAATTTACGTCGTTTGCGTAAGTTGTTCGCGAATAGGGCTGTACATAAGTTACGTTCACGTCTAAAGCATTGACGATTTGCGGCGTAATTTCGAGCATGCGCACTGGGATTCTTTCACGAAGAATGAAAGCATGCGCCGTTCGTAAAAAATGTCAAATACGTGGGGTCACCATTCATTTATATAAAACACACCCACATCATCCCCATTTGAATTAGGCGGACTTTCGCCGGACCACATACACTACGCCGCCGTAACTTAGGGCGCAAGTTCTTTTTGAATACGTAACTAGTGACCTAATTTGTGGCGGCGTAACGTATCTGAGATACGTTACGCCCGCAGAAAGATACGCTAATCTTTCTGAATCTGGGCCACTGTGCCCGTCAAATGCAGTAACTTTTGCCCTATCAAATGCCGCCACTGCGCCCCATCAAATGTTGCCACTGTGCCCATCAAATGCCACCACTGCGCCCCATCAAATGTTGCCACTGTGCCCCATCAAATGTTGCCACTGTGCCCATCAAATGCCATCACTGTGCCCTATCAAATGCCGCCACTGCGCCCCATCAAATGTTGTCACTGTGCCCCATCAAATGCCATCACTGTGCCCATCAAATGCCATCACTGTGCCCATCAAATGCCATCACTGTGCCCATCAAATGCCATCACTGTTTGAAGGAATTTGGGGCCCCAAGCAAGAAGCGGGGGAGGGGGTGTTGAGTTGAGAAGCTGGGGGGGGGGGTAAGTTGACCAGTGTAAAAAATGATTCTGCTATAAACCAGATAAGCGGGGGGGGGGGGGCTGCTGCTGCCTAACGTCGGCTAGTACTTCTTCTGACTGCCTCCCCCATGTTCTTTTTAACCCCCCTCCCCTCCCTACCGCATACCACTGCATACAGCTGCTGCTGCCGAACGTCAGCTAGTACTTCTTCTGACTGCCTCCCCGGCTCCCCCCTATGTTCTTTTTATCCCCCCTTACCGCATACCGCGCTGCAGAAGATTCAGATTGCTCTTCCCGGCCAGACTGAAAGGAAGTGAGCACTGAGTGTGTGCACATCCTGTCAGTCTGGTCGGGAACAGGAAACTGAATCTCCTGTACCACGCGGTTACAGTACCCGGCCGGACTGCAGGAGGAATTAGGAACAGGGCACGACCATGCTACAGGCTGCAGCATTTATAGGAAGCAGCAGCGGCGGCGCTCTGCTGGGGCCCCAGGCCAGTTCGGGGCCCCAAGCAGTTGCTTGTTTTGCCTGTCCTGTTCCGACGGGCCTGATTGGTATCAGTGGGATAAATAGTGCCCCATCATTGGTATCAGTGGGACGAATTTTCCCCCCATCATTGGTATCAATAGGAGGAATAGTGCACCCTTGTTGGTATCAGTGGGAGGAATAGAGCCCCATCATTGGTGTCAGTGGGAGGACTAGTGCCCCATCATTAGTATCAGTGGGAGGAATAGTGCCTCATCATTGGTATCAGTGCAGGAATTATTGCCCCATTGTTGGAGTCAATTGGAGGAATAGTGCCTCGTATCAGTGGGAGAAAAAGTGCCCCAAGTGCCAGATAAAGGCAAGCAAAGGGCCACAGTTTGGAGGCCCCGGTATTAGTGAATACAGAGCTGAATTATTTTCCATCTTTTATATCTGCCTGGTGTACAGCTTTAATGCTGCACAATTTTTCGGAAGGCTAGGGCCACATTGTGAGAAATTGGGAATGCAGGCCCATGCACCTTCTAATGCACATGTTTTTATATGTGTCAAATTGCATGGTGCCACATTCAGTGCAGTGGAGTTTTGCACATTTGAAATGAATAGAATGCCCTACACGCAACATACACAAACATATGTGGAAAATGCATAGACGCACAGGTGCGCAGTTGGACTTGCATAGTGTGAATGGAACCTTTCGGCGTTCCCGGCTGTCACATGTAGGGTAGTCCATTTATTTCACCGGACTGCATTACGTGCAAGACATTCGCAAATTAAGGCCCAGATTCTCAAAGGGCTTACGACGGCGCAACGCAATGTACGCCGTCGTAAGTCCTAATCTGGGCCGTCGTATCTATGTGACTGATTCTTAGAATCAGTTACGCATAGATAACCATTAGATCCGACAGGCGTAAGGCTCTTACGCTGTCTGATCTTAAATGCTATTTTTTTTTCGCCGCTAGGTGTCGCCGACGTCGTTTTCCCCGTCGAGTATGCAAATTAGCAAAATACGCAAATTCCCGAACGTACGCGCGGTCGACGCAGTGAAGTTACGACGTTTACGTTAGATTTGTGACGCGTAAAGTTGCCCCTGCTATATGAGGGGCAACCAATGTTAAGTATGGCCGTCGTTCCCGCATCGAAATTTTAAAATTGACGTCGTTTGCGTAAGTCGCCTGTGAATGGGGCTGGACGCCATTTACGTTCACGTTGAAACCAATGACGTCCTTGCGACGTCATTTAGCGCAATGCACGTCGGGAAATTTTAGGGACGGGGCATGCGCAGTACGTTCGGCGCGGGAACACGCCTAATTTAAATGCTCTACGCCCCCTACCCGGCTCACTTGAATTAGGCAGGCTTGCGCCGGGGGATTTACGCTACGCCGCCGCAACTTTACAGGCAAGTTCTTTGTGAATAAAGCACTTGCCTGTAAAACTTGCGGCGGCACGTAAATGACATACGTTACGCCGCCGCAGTTTTACGCCCATCTACGAGAATCTGGGCCTAAGTTCCTAACCCTTTTGCAAAATCACGCCGCCGCGAACCACATAGTGCCGCAGCGAAAATGCTTACATTAGCAGGTGTGTGGGGTTGCCATTAACAATTGCTGTGTCTCAGCTAAAGCACAGCACCTTTCTGTGCATGTCGGGAAAGCGTGCGATTTTGTGTGTGTTCCAGACACGCATAAAGCATGAATGGAGCCACTGCAAATTCAATATGTCAGAGGTAAAGTCTGCTATAGACAGATCTTCATGCTTTGCTGTTTCAGCTCCAGTCGCAGAAAAAGAAAGTACACTTCACTACTGCTAATAAATCATTTCACTCGAAAAAAAAAAAAAGAGGAAATGAAAAAATCTCTCTAAAATTAAGTGAGATGTGTCATTGAGTCTGAAGCGCAGCAATTAAGTCTGACTATATTTGGAAAATCGAGCATCTGCTTTGAAATTTGCCACCTGCAGGATTTAACGACTTAAATTCTGTGCAGAAATTCACTAACGCCATTTAGGACAATTGGATACACTACGCCGCCCTATTCGCAAACGACGTACACAACGGAAAATTCTACGCTGGCCCGACGTCCATACTTAACATTGCATACGCCTCATAGAGCAGGGGTAACGTTACGCCGAAAAAAGCCTTACGTAAACGACGTAAAAAAAATGCGCCGGGCGGACGTACGTTTGTGGATTGGCGTATCTAGCTCATTTGCATACTCAACGCGGAAATCAACGGAAGCGCCACCTAGCGGCCAGCGTAAATATGCACCTTAGATTCCGACGGCGTACTAAGACGTACGTCAGTCGGATCTAGCCCAGCTTCAGGTGTATCTTGTTTTGTGGATACAAAACAAAGATACGCCGGAGCATCCTAGAAGTTACGCGGTGTATCAATAGATACGCCGACGTAACTGCTTCGTGGATCTGGGCCATTGTCTGACCGTGAGTCAGGGGTGACAAAGGTTATGAATCCTTCCACGAAGCAAAGCATCATGCAAGTGTAATCAAGCCCTTATAGTGTCATTTCCTAAAGTAGACTACAAGGCTGTCGTTGCTGATTTCTTTCTGAAAATGATAAAATGACCTGACTACTCCTCTGCTGTATTGCCCCGTTGCCAACCAGGATCGTCCTCACCCCTCTTTGCTGTCTTGCCTGTTGCCAACCAAAATAGTCTTCACCCCTCTTTGCGGTCTTGCCTGTTGCTGACATGGATTGTCCTGACCCCTCTTTGCCATCTTGCCTGTTGACAACCAGAATCATCCTCACCCCTCTTTGCTGTCTTGCCCATTGCCAACCAAAATAGTCTTCACCCCTCTTTGCGGTCTTGCCTGTTGCTGACATGGATTGTCCTGACCCCTCTTTGCCATCTTGCCTGTTGCCAACCAGGATCGTCCTCACCCCTCTTTGCTATGTTGCCCGTTGCCAACCAGAATCATCCTCACCCCTCTTTGCTGTCTTGCCCATTGCCAACCAAAATAGTCTTCACTCCTCTTTGCTGTCTTGCCCGTTGCCAACCAGGATCGTCCTCACCTCTCTTTGCTGTCTTGCCCGTTGCCAACCAGGATCATCCTTACCCCTCTTTGCTGCCTTTCCTGTTGCTGACAAGGATTGTCCTGACCCCTCTTTGCTGTCTTGCCCGTTGCCAACCAGGATCGTCCTCAACCCTCTTTGCTGTCTTGCCAATTGCTGACCAGGATCATCCTCACCCCTCTTTGCTGTCTTGCCCATTGCCAAACAGGATCGTCCTGATCCTTTTTGCTGTGCTGCTCATTGCAGGCCAGAATTTCCCAAGCCAGAGCTGGGAGAAGGGGTGGGTAGGAGGGGTGGCTAGCTGCCCTGGGTGCAATGGTTTATTGCAGGGATAGGGGATGCCCTTACCCTAACTCTAAGGCCCTTGGCACTGGATGACCTTGTACTCACACAGGTTTGTTCTGACCCCTCTTTGTTGTCCTACCCATTGCCGACCAGGATCATCTTGACCCCTCTTTGTTGTCTTGCTCATTGCCGACCAGGAACATCCAAACTCCTCTTTGCTGTCTTGCCCATTGCCGACCAGGAACATTCTGACCCCTCTTTGCTGCCTTGCCCTTTGCTTACCAGAATTGTCCTGAGCCCTCTTTACTGTCTTGCCCTTTGCCAACCAGAATTATCCTTACACTTTTTCAGTTTTACCCATTGCCAACATGGATTGTCCTGACCCATTTGCTGTCTTGCCCTCTGTCAACCAGGATTGTCCTGACCCCTCTTTGCTGTCTTGGACAAGGCCGACCAGAATTGTCCTGACCCCTCTTTACTGTCTTGCCCTTTGCCAACCAGAATTATCCTTACACTTTTTCAGTTTTACCCATTGCCAACATGGATTGTCCTGACCCATTTGCTGTCTTGCCCTCTGTCAACCAGGATTGTCCTGACCCCTCTTTGCTGTCTTGGACAAGGCCGACCAGAATTGTCCTGACCCCTCTTTACTGTCTTGCCCATCAACAACCAAGAATGTCCTGACCACACTTCTGCTGCCTTGCCCATTGCCAACCTCTGCCTGGACCTGGTCACTCCCTGTTGTATCATCTCCACATTGTAGCCTTCCTTTACCTGGCTCACCCCTTAATAGAATGATCCAGAGAGCCACGACTTAATGCCAGCAAACCCAGCTTCAGCATCAGAAGCACTAGTGAAAAGTTGTTGGTGCTTAGACACTGTTGCTTTTGGGAGCCTGTGTCACCAGTTATAGGGTGGCACTTTAAGGGGGGCGGCAAATTGCGGGCAGAACAGGGGAACAGTCAGCGGGCGGGTCGGTGGCTGAGTGAACGGGCGGAACAGTCGGCAGGTGAGCGGGCTTGCTGGCCAATCAGCAGGCCAGCAGGCGGGGGTAGCAGAGAGATGACATCTCTCACCGCCCGCCCTGCATCACTGCAGTTCCGCCCTCACTGTGCAGCCGCAAGCAGCAGAGAGATTACATCATTTCTCTGCTGCCTGCCTTTACTCTGGGACACAGCGAGTGGCAATCCGCTACGTGTGGCAGGTGAAGTGGCAAGTGACAACCTGCAACATGTGACAGGTGACGTTGTGGCAAGAGACAATGCGCAATGTGTGGCAGGTGACGTTGTGGCAAGAGACAATGCGCAATGTATGGCAGGTGACGTCGTGGCAAGTGACAATCCGCAACGTGTGGCAGGTGACAATCCGCAACATGTGGCAAGTGACAATCCGCAACATGTGGCAGGTGGCGTCGTGACAATCCACAACGTGTGGCAGGTGGCATCGTGGCAAGTGACAATCTACAATGTGTGGCAGGTGACATTGTGGCAAGTGACAATCCTCAACATGAGGCAAGTGAGAATCTGCAACGTGTGGCAGGTGACATCGTGGCAAGTGACAATCCGCAATGTGTGACGTCGTGGCAAGTGACAATCTACAATGTGTGGAAAGTGACAATCCGCATCTAAAGGCATTTGACGTTGGCAAGTGACTCACTCAGGGCTCCCACTGATTCTGCATTATGGTGAGTTGAACTATTTTATTTTATATAACAATGTACCGTATATACTCGAGTATAAGCCGACCCGAGTATAAACCTAGGCACCTAATTTTACCACAAAAAAATTTATTAACTCGAGTATAAGCTGAGAGTGAGAATGCAGCAGCTACTGTAAGCAGAAAAGAGGGTCAACAATGCCCATTTGCAGCTTCACTGTGCCCATTTGGAGCCTGACCTCACTGTGTCCATTTGCAGCCAGACCTCACTGTGCCCATTTGGAGCCTGACCTCACTGTGTCCATTTGCAGCCAGACCTCACTGTGCCCATTTGCAGCCTGACCTCACTGTGCCCATTGCAGCCTGACATCACTGTGCCCATTGCAGCCTGACATCACTGTGCCCATTGCAGCCTGTCCTCACTGTGCCCATTGCAGCCTGACATCACTGTGCCCATTGCAGCTCTTCAACTCGACCATGGCAGGATCCAGTTTGTTCCCCCGGCAGGTCCCATTACCTTTGCAGCCCTGACCTCTCTGTGCCCATTGCAGAATCTGATCTGTGTACCCAAGTCCGTGACATAGGGGGTGAGAATGCAGCAGCTACTGTAAGCGGAAAAGAGGGTCAACAATGTCCATTTGCAGCCAGACCTCACTGTGCCCATTTGGAGCCTGACCTCACTGTGTCCATTTGCAGCCAGACCTCACTGTGCCCATTTGCAGCCTGACCTCACTGTGCCCATTGCAGCCAGACCTCACTGTGCCCATTGCAGCCTGACCTCACTGTGCCCATTGCAGCCTGACATCACTGTGCCCATTGCAGCCTGACATCACTGTGCCCATTGCAGCTCTTCAACTCGACCATGGCAGGATCCAGTTGGTTCCCCCGGCAGGTCCCATTACCTTTGCAGCCCTGACCTCTCTGTGCCCATTGCAGAATCTGATCTGTGTACCCAACTCTGTGACATATTCAGACGGCGTCTGTGCAGTTTTAAAAACTTGCGCTCCTCCTTGTGCTGTTCCATGATAGGGGGAACACTCGGATTCCCAGCAAACACTGTGCTCAGTGTTCCGCCTATCACGATCGCCCTCTCGTCTATCACGAACGAGAGGGGGATCGTGATAGGCGGAACACTGAACACAGTGTTTGCTGGAAAACCAAGTGTTCTGCCTGTGTTCAGTGTTTTCCGCCTATCACGATCGCCCTCTCGAGTGTGGTGATCGCCCCCTCCCTTGGACTACAGGAGTGTCAGGACGCTCTCTACTTGCAGATAGAGAAAGGAGCTGTGTGTTAGTGGGCATCCTGACTCTCCTGTAGTCCAAGGGAGGGGCGAGCATGACACTCCACACCAGGGAGAAAGCCTTGCATTGCTGTGTGGAGTTACAGACAGAAGAACAGGAAGGGAGGATTTCTCAGAAGAAATAAGGACATTTAAAAGCAAAATGGAAGGATGAGGTAAGTGAAGGAGGACTGCACTAAGGGAAAGGAAGCTATTTAGGAAATAATTTTTACCTTTACAACCCCTTTAACTCACCATATAGGAAAGAAGACATAATACATTATGGACTTTCTAATTTTTGTGAATTGCTGATCACTTGTTTGGTACAGCTGTCAGATGTCCAACCTATTCAGCAACTGATAGGGAGAGCGGCAAATTCTTTACAGGAGTTATAAAAAAAATGAGTTCATTTAAGAACTTATGGAAAGCCATGACATTTAAATGGTCAGCCGTTACAAATGAGGAGAACACGTGGGCTAGAATGACATTTAATTAGTCCTTTAATCATAATTGGCTCAGGGAAAGATTGGAATCAATCGTCTACTGTCTGGACTGTGAAACCTGTAGAAGCAGAGGAGCCTGAAGCCCGTTTAAGGTTTTTGAAATTAGCTGTATTAATTGTTTATCAGCCTGGAATTTACCGTATTTATCGGCGTATACCGCGCACTTTTTTGCCCTGAAAGTCAGGGCAAAATCGTGGGTGCGCGATATACGCCGATACCCGCTTTCCCGCGCCGAGTTTAAATACTGCCCCGGCATATACCGAGCGCAGTACACTCGTGTATAGTCGGGCAGTCTCGGCTCCTCTCGCGCTCACGTCCTGGACGTACAGGACGTGAGCGCGAGAGTAGCCGAGCCTCCCGTCCTCCCCCCGTTGTGCTCTGGGAACACTCGGCTCCCAGAGCCCAGCGGGTGCCAATCAGTGGCGCAGCACAACTCGCGCATGCGCCGTAGAGAACCAGGTAGTGAAGCCGGAGCGCTTCACTTCCTGGTTCCCTCACTGAGGATGGCGGGGGGGGGGCAGCAGGGTGACGAGCGATTGCTCATCCTCTGCTGCGGACGACGCTGGACTCCAGGACAGGTAAGTGTCCTAATATTAAAAGTCAGCAGCTGCAGTATTTGTAGCTGCTGGCTTTTAATATTTTTTTTTCATGGCACATCCGCTTTAACCACTTATAGACCGCCTCCTGCAGATATACGTCGGCAGAATGGCACGGCTGGGCACAAGCACGTACCTGTACGTCCTCTTTAAGTGCCCAGCAGTGGGTCGCGGGCGCGTGCCCGCGACCCGGTCCGAAGCTCCGTGACCATGGCCGCGGGACCCGATCGCCGCTGGAGTCCCGCGAATGGTCCCCGGAGCTGATGAACGGGGAGAGGTGTGTGTAAACACAGCTTCCCCATTCTTCACTGTGGCGCCGTCATTGATCATGTGTTCCCTGTTTATAGGGAAACACGATCAATGACGTCACACGTCCAGCCCCGCCCCCCTACAGTTAGAAACACATATGAGGTCACACATAACTCCTTCAGCGCCCCCTAGTGGTTAACTCCCAAACTGCAATAGTCATTTTCACAGTAAACAATGCATGTTTAATGCATTTTTGCTGTGAAAATGACAATGGTCTCAAAAATTGGTCAAAATTGTCCGATGTGTCCGCCATAATGTCACAGTCATGAAAAAAAAAATCGCTGAGCGCCGCCATTAGTAGTAAAAAAAAAAAAAAATTATAAAAATGCAATAAATCTATCCCCTATTTTGTAAACGCTATAAATTTTGCGCAAACCAATCGATAAACGCTTATTGCGATTTTTTTTTACCAAAAATATGTAGAAGAATACGTATCGGCCTAAACTGAGGAAAAACATTTTTTTTAGATATTTTTGGGGGATATTTATTATAGCAAAAAGTAAAAAATATTGCATTTTTTTCAAAGTTGTTGCTCTATTTTTGTTTATAGCGCAAAAAATAAAAACCGCAGAGGAGATCAAATACCACCAAAAGAAAGCTCTATTTGTGGGAAAAAGAGGACGCCAATTTTGTTTGGGAGCCACTTCGCACGACCGCGCAATTGTCAGTTAAAGCGACGCAGTCCAGAATCGCAAAAACTGGCTGGGTCCTTTACCTGACTAAAGGTCCGGGTCTTAAGTGGTTAAAGCAGGTCAGAAGAATGATAGCTGCAGGTCAAATGCACTCGTCAATGAATTCCGATGCCATTGACAAAAATCCAAAGCTGTGCTGTCAGTCTATGTATGTAACCACTGCCAGTACAAGGTCATCCAGGGCCCAGGGCGAAGATAGGAAACTATTTTACTATCATTTTTTTTTACAATAAATTATTTTGAATTTTTTTCTTCATTTTTTTCAGTCAGTAGTATTTTCGAATCTCTGAAATTTTGGATTTTCGAATTTAGAATTTCCAAATTTAGAACTTCCGGATCTTAGAATTTCCGGATTTTCCAATATTTCCGTATTAAAGAATATTTGTTGGGATTCGTTAAAAAACAAATTCAGAATGAAATGAATTGCACGTGTCTATTTTTAGTGCGTTTTCAGTTTTGAAGAAACTCACTACAGTCCATATAACAGTTTCCTATGGATGTAGTTCACATCTGTGCGTTTTATGGAGAGGGCCAGGGACTTGTTTCTGGTTTTTGGTTCCATAGGCCCAGATTCACAAAGAGTTACGCCGGCGTATCAGTAGATACGCCGACGTAACTCCGAATCTAAGCCCGTCGTAAGTTTAAGTGTATTCTCAAACTGAGATACACTTAAACATGCCTAAGATACGACGGCCTGCGCCGTCGTATCTTAGGGTGCAATATTTATGCTGGTCGCTAGGTGGCGCTTCCATTGAGGTCGGCGTAGAATATGCAAATGAGTCGTTACGCCGATTCACGAACGTACGCTTGCCCGTCGCAGTAAATTTACGCCGTTTCCGTAAGAGATACGTGGCGTAAAGATAAACATGCCCCCTAGGTGGCGTATCCAATGTTAAGTATGGCCGTCGTTCCCGCGTCGCAATTTGAAAATTTTACGTTGTTTGCGTAACTCGTCCGTGACTCATCGAAACCAATGACGTCCTTGTGACGTCATTTAGCGCAATGCACATCGGGAAATTTTAGGGACGGCGCATGCGCAGTACGTTCGGCGTGGGAACGCACCTAATTTAAATGTTCTACTCCCCCTACCCGGCTCATTTGAACTACGCGGGCTTGCGCCGGGGGATTTACGCTACGCCGCCGCAACTTTACAGGCAAGTTCTTTGAGAATAAAGCACTTGCCTGTAAAACTTGCGGCGGCGTAACGTAAATGTCATACGTTACGCCGCCGCAGTTTTGCACTATTCTACGTGAATCTGGCCCATAGACTTCAATGGATCCAGAATGTGTATTAAAAAACGCAAAATGCACCTGGAATATAGGGCCAGATTCACCAAAAATTGCGGCCGTGTAATGCAACCTGTTTACGTTACACCGCCGCAAGTTTTCAGTGTAAGTGCCCGATCCTCAAAGCACTTACCTGGAAACTTGCGGCGGTGTAACGTAAAGTCGTCAAGCCCGCCCAATTCAAATGGGGCGGGCACCATTTAAATTAGGCACGCTCCCGCGCCGGACGTACTGCGCATGCTCTGTCTTGAAATTCCCGCCGTGCTTTGCGCGCAGTGACGTCATTTTTTCGAACGGCGACGTGCGTAGCGTCCATTCGTATTCCCGGACGTCTTACGCCGAAACAAAAAAAAATTGAAATTCGACCCGGGAACGACGGCCATACTTTAACATGGCTCGACTAAAGTTAAGCCATGTTAAAGCAGGTGTAAATTTGCGACGGGAAAAAATTACTAGCGACGACGTAACGACGGGAAAAAACTTTGTGGATCGCCGTAAATCCTCATTTGCATACCCGACGCTGGAATACGACGCAAACTCTCCCCAGCGGCGGCCGAGGTACTGCATCCTAAGATCCGACCGTGTAAGTCAATTACACCTGTCGGATCTTAGAGCTATCTATGCGTAACTGATTCTATGAATCAGTCGCATAGATACTCTGAGAGATACGCCGTCGTATCTCTTCTGTGAATCTGGCCCATACAAACTGCACACTGAATAAGTGTGAATCAGGCCTGACTCCTGTTTTACCAGTGAGTCAAAGGGCCAGATTCACGTAGCTCAGCGGATCTATAGATCCGCTCGATCTACGTGAATTAAGATCCGCTCCCGCAAGTTTAGGAGGCAAGTGGCTAATTCACAAACCACTTACCTCCAAACTTGCGACGGCGGATCCTAAATCCCCCGGCGGAATTCAAATTCCGCAGCTAGGGGAGTGTACTATTTAAATCAGGTGCGTTCCCGCGCCGATTTAAATGCGCATGCGCCGTCCGCGAAATTTCCCGGCGTGCATTGCTCCCACTGACGTCGCTAGGACGTCAGTGGTTTCGACGCTTACGTAAACGACGTCCGTCCGTATTCGAGAACGACTTACGCAAACGACGTTAAAAAATTCAAATTCGACGCGGGAACGCCGGCTATACTTAACATTGGCTGCGCCTGATAAAAGAAGGGGTAAGTATACGACGGGTACGCCGCTACGGAAACGTCGTAAGAAGACTGCGTCGGGTCCGCGTACGTTCGTGAATTTGCGTATCTCGCTGATTTACATATTATTTATCGTAAATCAGCGGGAACGCCCCCCGGCGCCATTTTTAAATTGAAAAAAAGATCCGACAGTGTAACACAGTGTAACACTGTCAGATCTAGCCCTATCTATGCGTATCTGATTCTATGAATCAGGCGCATAGATAGGACCAGTGTAAGTCAGAGATACGATGGTGTATCTGTAGATACACTGTCCTATCTCTTTGTGAATCTGGCCCCAAGCATGCAGTTCCCCTTCAGGGATATATGGAGATCTGTGCAGATGGATGGATATTCTTATCGCTTTCACAGCTCAGCTCTCTCCTTCATGGGATATTTGCATATAATACCGGCCATATAAAACAGAAAACATACTATCTAGTGCTCTCCGTAAAAAAAAGAATGTATTGCCATAAAATCTTATGTGTAAATATTTTATTCGATCTTTTCATGTGACAACACTGAAGAAATGACACTTTGCTACAATGTTATGTAGTGAGTGTACAGCTTGTATAACAATGTAAATTTGCTGTCCCCTCAAAATAACTCAACACACAGCCAATAATGTCTAAACCACTGGCAACAAAAGTGAATACACCCCTAAGTGAAAATGTCCAAATTGGGCACAATTAGCCATTTTCCCTCCCCGGTATCATGTGACTCATTAGTGTTACAAGGTCTCAGGTGTGAATGGGGAGCAGATGTGTTAAATTTGTTGTTATCGCTCTCACTCTCTCATACTGGTCACTGGAAGTTAAACATGGCACCTCATGGCAAAGAACTCTCTGAGGATCTGAACAAAAGAATTGTTGCTCTAAATAAAGATGGCCTAGGCTATAGGAAGATTTCCAAGACCCTGAAACTGAACTGCAGCACAGTGGCCAAGACCATACATCGGTTTAACAGGACAGGTTCCCTTCAGAACAGGCCTCGCCATGGTTGACCAAAGAAGTTGAATGCACGTGCTCAGCGTCATATCCAGAGGTTGTCTTTGGGAAATAGACGTATGAGTGCTGCCAGCATTGCTGCAGGGGTTGAAGGTGTTGGGGGTCAGCCAGTCAGTGCTCAGACCATACGCTGCACACTGCATCAAATTGGTCTGCATGACTGTCGTACCAGAAGGAAGCCTCTTCTAAAGATGATGCATAAGGAAGCCTGCAAAGTTTGCTGAAGACAAGCAGACTAAGGACATGGATTACTGGAACCATGTCCTGTGGTCTGATGAGACCAAGATCAACTTATTTGGTTCAGATGGTGACAAGCGTGTGTGGCGGCAACCAAGTGAGGAGTACAAAGACAAGTGTGTCTTGCCTACAGTAAAGCATGGTGGTGGGAGTGTCATGGTCTGGGGCTGCATGAGTGCTGCCAGCACTGGGGAGCTACAGATCATTGAGGGAACCATGAATGCCAACATGTACTGTGACATACTGAGGCAGAGCATGATCCCCTATCCTTTCAGAGACTGGGCTGCAGGGCAGTATTCCAACATGATAAGGACCCCAAACACACCCCCAAGACGACCACTGCCTTGCTAAAGAAGCTGAGGGTAAAGGTGATGGACTGGCCAAGAATGTCTCCAGACCTAAACCCTATTGAGCATCTGTGGGGCATCATCAAACGGAAGGTGGAGGAGCGCAAGGTCTCCAACATCCACCAGCTCTGTGATGTTGTCATGGAGGATGGGAAGAGGACTCCAGTGGCAACCTGTGAAGCTCTGGTGAACTCCATACCCAAGAGGGTTAAGACAGTGCTGGAAAATAATGGTGGCCACACAAAACATTGACACTTTGGGCTCAATTTGTGCCACATCCTAGCACAATTCCCCCTCCAAAAGTTCCCCTCCTAGCACAAATACCCCCCCAATTATCCATAGTTACACAACCCTGCCCCCCCCCCAAAAAAAAATCCCCTCCTAGCACAAATCCCTTTCCTTCTCTACCATATTGCCTTTTCTAGCACAAACCCCCAAAATCGCCCCTCCTGTCCTCCCTCTTCCAACACAGATCTCCCCAAATAACCACTCCTAGGACAGCTCCTCAATTCCCCTATTTCCCCTCCTTGTGCCATTCTTGTGCCATTCTTACCTTCTGCTGCCCTCCCAATTTCCTCCTCCCACCACAAAAATCCTCCCCCTAATCTCCTTATGATGCCCACTCACTTCACATGACACCACTGTGCCCTGGGCAGCTGTCCCTCCTGCCCACCCCTTGTTTTTACCCTGCTATGGATTATCATGATCATAAAGGCAGAAATTAAGCCAGAATTTAATTCTTACCACAAGCTAAGCTCTGTGGAAGGAAATGCATTCTATACTTGAAGGGTGGAATGAACCTCTACCTACCTAGGTCCATCGCTATCATGCACCTACCAGACCTATCACTAGATGCCATTGAGACTGGAACCCACCTATCATGCCATCTTTGTCTTACCATAACTTATGTTTGCCATTTCCCCATATCATTTCTATACTCTGGAGCAGGGCTCGACAAATCCCGGTCGCCAGGTCGCCATGGCGACTAGAAATAGTGTCCTGGCAACTTGGCTTGGAAGGTGGGCAAAAAAAAATAAAAACAATTGCTTTTGTTGTGAGCTGGCGCCATCTGGTGGTGGCCGTTGATATTACAAGTTAAGCATTACAAGTTAAACAGCAATTCTAATGTCATTTTTTCACTGTTTTCACTGCCATCTTCTTCCCTCTAATTAGAACCCCCAAACATTATATATATTTTTTATCCTAACACCCTAGAGAATAAAATGGCGATCGTTGCAATACTTTCTGTCACGCCGTATTTGCGTAGCGGTCTTACAAGCGCACTTTTTTGGGAAAAAAATTACACTTTTTTTAATTAAAAAATAAGACAACAGTAAAGTTATCCCCATTTTTTTTAATATTATGAAAGATAAATGTTACGCCAAGTAAATTGATACCCAACATGTCACGCTTCAAAATTGCGTCCGCTCGTGGAATGCCAACAAACTTTTACCCTTTAAAATCTCCATAGGCGACGTTTAAAAAACTCTACAGGTTGCATGTTTTGAGTTACAGAGGAGGACTAGGGCTAGAATTATTGCTCTCGCTCTACCAATCGCGGCGATACCTCACATGTGTGGTTTGAACACCGTTTACATATGCGGGCGCTGCTCACGTATGTGTTCGCTTCTGCGCGCAAGCTCGTCGGGACGGGGCGCGTTTTCTGGCTCCTAACTTTTTTAGCTGGCTCCTAGATTCCAAGCAAATTTGTCAAACCCTGCTCTGGAGTGAGCCGGTTTTATGGACAAACCTCCAGCAATGGGATGTGACATGTAATGAGGTCTGTCTGGATATATCAGCGTGGCATACGAGCCCAGATGATTTAATGCGTTGAGAATTTTAGGACCAGATGGATATATGCTAATTACATTACTTTGCAAACAACTGCGACACATTCATGCCAGTTAGTAGATTTGTGCCGTCCTGCCTGGCCTGTCATCTTTGCTGAACATAAGCTGACACATTTGTGTCTTTTCATGGACAACTTTGCCCTCATTTTCTCTGAAATGTTCGCGTCGAATCCCAGATATGACATAATGGAGTCTGAGTCGGGGGCTTGAAGTTCTTTTCCGTGCCTATTATGTACACATGCAACCATTTACATCACATGCAATGGACGTCATTGTCACAGGAATGATAATTGTATTGGCATTTAACACCAATTGGTTCAAATAAAGACGGAAATTCTTAAAGAGACCTTGGGCCAGACCATTTATTTCAACAAAATTTCCATAGTAAAAAAATACGTCATTACTTTGACGTTTAATACAGGCATTGCGGCAAATGACGTCGCAAGGACGTCATTTGCTTCAAAGTGAACGTGAATGGCGTCCAGCGTCATTCACGAATCACGAATTCCGCGTCGAGTATGCAAATTAGCTAGATACGCGAATTCCTGAACGTACGCGCGTCCGACACAGTAAAGTTACGACGTTTACGTTCGGCTTTTCCCGGCGTAAAGTTGCCCCTGCTATATGAGGCGCAGCCAATGGCCCAGATTCAAGAAGCAATTGCGCCTGCGTAACCATAGGTTATACAGCGCAATTGCTTACTTGCTCCGGCGTTACGAATGCTCCTGATTCAGGAACATCGTAACGCCGACTGCAGCCTAAAATCTGCGTGGCATAAGGCTCTTATGCCACGCAGATTTTAGGCTGCATTCTTGCGATGACCACGTCGTTTGTGTAAGTGATTCGTGAATGGCGCTGGACGCCATTCACGTTCACTTGGAAGCAAATGACGTCCTTGCGACGTCATTTGCCGCAATGCATATCGGGAAAGTTTCCCGACGGAGCATGCGCTCTACGCTCGGCGCGGGAGCGCGCCTAATTTAAATGATTCCCGCCCCCTACGGGATCATTTACATTAGGCGCCCTTACGCAGGGCAATTTTAAAGAGCGCACACGCAATTTACGGAGCTACTGCTCCGTGAATCGCGCGCAGCGCAGAAAATTTGCGGGGGCGCAGGGCAAAAACGCTGCCCTGTGCCTTCGTAAAAAAGGGGCAAATCGCACCTGAATCTGGGCCAATGTTAAGTATGGCCGTCGTTCCCGTGTCGAAATTTGAAAAAGTTACGTGGTTTGCGTAAGCCGTCCGTGAATGGGGCTGGACGTCATTTATGTTCACGTCGAAACCAATGGCGTCCTTGCGGCGTACTTTGGAGCAATGCACACTGGGAAATTCCAGGGACGGCGAATGCGCCGTTCCGCAAAAACGTCAATCACGTCGGGTCACAGTAGTTTTACATAAAACACACCCCCTGATACCAATTTGAATTAGGCCGGCTTACGCCGGCCGATTTACGCTACGCCGCCGCAACTTACGGAGTAAGTGCTTTGAGAATACAGCACTTGCCCGTGTAAGTTGCGAAGGCGTAACGTAAATCAGATACGTTACGCCCGCACAATTTTATGCGGCTCTACGTGAATCCGGGCCTTTGTGTCTGGAGTCCTGAAGAGCACAGTTTATTTAATTCTTAGCGAAAGGACTTCGCTCGGATTTCCAAGAGGAAGATTAATCTCCTCAGGTTGCTATAACAAAGCTCAGTCCATCATTTACTTGTGCAAGGACTTGGCTCGAAGTTCTAAAGTAGAAAGATAAGTGTCCTCAAATTGCTATTAAAGGTTACTGGAGTATCCTACAATTACCCACTACCTATCCAAGTTCAAGGAATTGAAGTAAAAGCTGGACGGCCGCACTCTGTTGTAACAACTTTAACCACTTCCATACCGGGCACTTACGCACCTTCCCGCCCAAGCCAATTTTCAGCTTTCAGCGCTGTCGCACTCTGAATGACAATTGCGCGGTCGTGCTACACTGTACCCAAATAAAATTGGCGTCCTTTTTTCCCCACAAATAGAGCTTTCTTTTGGTGGTATTTGATCACCTCTGCGATTTCTTTTTTTTTTTGCGCAACAACTAAAAAAAGACTGAAAAGTTTTTATTTTTTTCTGTTAATTTTTTTGTAAATAAGTACGTTTTCTCTTTCAATTATGGGCACTGATATGGCAGCTCTGATGGGCACCGATGAGGTGGCACTGATGGGCACCGATTAGGTAGTACTGATGGGCACCGATGAGGTGGCACTGATAGGTGGCGCTGGTATGCGGCACTGATGGGCGCTGGTATGCGGCACTGATGGGCACTCATAGGCGGCACTGATGGGCACTCATAGGCGGCACTGATGGGCACTTATAGGCGGCACTGATGGGCACTCATAGGCGGCACTGAAGGGCACTCATAGGTGGCACTGGGTACTCATAGGCGGCACATATGGGCACTCATGGGCGGCACATATGGGTGGCACTGATGGGTACTTATGGGTGGCACAGATGGGCACTAATAGGTGGGCACTGGGCATGGATTGGCACTGTGGGGTGGCACTGATGGACACTGTGGGGTGGCACTGATGGATCCATGTTGCCAATCAGTGCCCATTTGTGGGCACTGATTGGCATTTTTTTTTTTACTTTCTTTTTTTTATTTATATTTTTTTTACTATTTATTTATTTTTGTCCATTTTTTTTTTTTTTTAATTCCCTGGTGGTCCATGTGGTGATCCGAGGGGGGGCTGTGCTGATAAACAATCAGCGCGGACCCCCCCTGTCAGGAGAGCCGACGATCGGCTCTCCTCTACTCGCGTCTGTCAGACGCGAGTGAGGAAGAGCCATTAACGGCTCTTCCTGTTTACATCGTGATCAGCCGTGATTGGACACGGCTGATCACATGGTAAAGTGTCTCCGTGAGAGACACTTTACCTAGATCGGTGTTGCGGGGTGTCAGACTGACACCCCGCAACAACGATCGCCGCGATGCGCGCCCCCCGAGGGGCGCGCAGCGGCTCAATATCCTGAGGACGTCATATGAAGTCCAGTCAGGATTAAGCAACCACTTTGCCGCCATCAATCTGTCATTGGCGGGCGGGAAGGGGTTAAAGACTTTGAAGACGATAAACTCCATATGGTTACAGAGACATCAGAGGCATAGGGACAAAAGTGCTACATCCATAGTTACATAGTTAGTCATGTTGAAAAAAGACACAAGTCCATCTAGTTCAACCATGAAACGAAATAAAATATTGTACAATCTAATATACCCAACTCCATACCCAGAGTTGATCCAGAGAAAGGCGAAAAACCCCAGCAGAGCATGATCCAATTTGCTACAGCAGGGGAAAAAAATCCTTCCTGATCCCCCGAGAGGCAATCGGATTTTCCCCGGATCAACTTTACCTACAAATCTTAGTACTCAGTTATATTATGTACATTTAGGAAATAATCCAGGCCTTTCTTAAAGCAATCTACTGAGCTGGCCAGAACCACCTCTGGAGGGAGTCTGTTCCACATTTTCACAGCTCTTACTGTGAAGAAACCTTTCCGTATTTGGAGGTGAAATCTCTTTTCCTCTAGACGTAAAGAGTGCCCCCTTGTCCTTAGTGTTGAACGTAAAGTGAACAACTCAACACCAAGTTCACTGTATGGACCTCTTATATATTTGTACATGATGATTATATCCCTCCTTAATCTCCTCTTCTCAAGAGTGAATAGATTTAGTTCCTCTAATCTTTCCTCATAGCTGAGCTCCTCCATGCCTCTTATCAGTTTGGTTGCCCTTCTCTGCACTTTCTCCAGTTCCCTGATATCCTTTTTGAGAACTGGTGCCCAAAACTGAACTGAATATTCCAGATGAGGTCTTACTGATGATTTGAACAGTGTGGTTTCACACCACTGTAGGGTGCTTAATAATAGCTAGAATTAGGAACCCTGGGAATTTACTCGGTGGCTCCTACAGCACTACATACATGTGTTAAAGTGGAATTTCAGACAAAAATGTAAGGTTCCTCTGGCTGTTTTCTCCTCCCACCCCAGCCTATAACTACAATGCAGTTGGAAAGCTTTGAGCTAATCTTTCACAACACATATTTAAAAAAGGGTTGAGCTTGACTCTAAAAGCAAAAAAAATAAACAGTTAATATTATATAAAAGGAACTATTATTGTAGAGTGTTGACCCAGGAAGTCATCCACATGTCTGAGGACTAGGAGGATTTTTTTTTTTTTTTTTTTAGAAATTCAGGACAAACTTCATAAGGATTTTCTTTTACTTTACTTTGGATCTGCTGCATGTTTCCTTTTTTTTCCCCCACTTTGGTTGAACTTGATGACCAGCCAGGTACTTTTTCCCAATCAGGCCAGTTATATAACTGTGCAGCTAGGACGTTTTAAAAGTGGAGGTTCACCCGTAGGCCCGACCATAGGGGGCGCCCATGCGCCGCCCCCCCCCCTCCTCCTGTAGTCACCAAAAAAAGGGACCTTTAAGATTTATTTATTTTCTTAAAATGCGCCGCCCCCTCTGGCTCTCGCAAATAACATACATTCATGCATTGCATGAATGTATGTTATTGTTGCCAGCTGCCGCTGGTCTATTTAGATGGCCGGAACTTGAGCGCCGGCCACCTGAATAACGGCAGCTGGTTGGCTGTGCGGAAGTGCCTATTAGAGCCAGCGCTCTGAAAGGCTTTCTGAGTACAGCCCTCGGCTCCCGGATGTCTTATCCTCGGAACGTCTCAGCCAATCAGTTTCCCCGATTTTGGTTATTGGTAACCTGATTGGCTGAAGCGTCACCAAGGCAGAAGAGGACATCAAGGGACATGGAAGGAGTAAGGTAAGTGCATTTTACAGGGCACAGTGGCGACAATGGGCACAGAGGCGATAAAGGGCACAGAGGCATCAATGGGTACAGTGGCGACAAAGGGCACAGTGGTGACAATGGGCACAGTGGCAACAATTAAAGGGCACAGTGACATGCACAGTGGCAAAAATGGGCACAGTGGTGACAATGGGCACAGTGGCAACAATTAAAGGGAACAGTGACATGCAAAGTGGCATCAATGGGCACAGTGGTGACAATGGGCACAGTGGCAACAATTAAAGGGCACAGTGACGTGCATAGTGGCATCAATGGGCACAGTGGTGACAATGGGCACAGTGGCAACAATTAAAGGGCACAGTGACATGCACAGTGGCAACAATGGGCACAGTGGCGACAATTAAAGGGCACAGTGGTGACAATTGGCACAGTGGCGACAATTGAGGGGCACAGTGGCTGCCTTTGATGACATGGCACAGTGGTGACAATTGATGGCACAGTGGCTGTGTTTGATGACATGGCACAGTGGCTGCGTTTCATGGCATGGCACAGTGGTGCGAATTGATGGCATAGTGACTGCATTTGATGGCATGGCACAGTGGTGATAATTGATGGCACAGTGGCTGTGTTTGATGGCATGGCACAGTGGTGACAATTAATGGCACAGTGGCTGCGTTTGATGGCATGGCACAGTGGTGACAATTTATGGCACAGTGGCTGCGTTTGATGGCATGGCACAGTGACTGCATTTGATGGCATGGCATAGTGGTGACAATTGATGGCACAGTGGCTGCGTTTGATGGCACAGTGAGGCTGCAATTTTTTTTTTCCGTTTGCGCCCCCCCAAAAAATTTTGAGCACCAGCCGCCACTGGTCTTGAGCATTAGAGAATAAGTCCAATTTGATGTGATAACCACTACTAGCTGTATAGTTCTATGTTTTGCCTTCAGAGTGAGCTTTGCCAGTTGGTGTTCATACCTACATACAGGTAATCATTGGGGCCGCTCAACATATAATAATACACTACACCTTACTAACTTCCAATGTACTGCAATTTAGATCATTTGTTTATAATTCCACCTTTGCCTTGAGCTGATTGCAGGTTGGTTCTGAGCTATTTCATTTTTCTGCTCATAGAACATACTGTATAATGCATTGCATACTGCTGCTTTGCTCCACAGTAAGCCAATGTGCTACTTGGGCTTTGTAATTACTGACTATTTCTTGGTCTCTCGCCGATCAGATGAGACTTTTGTAGCGCATACTAAGCAATCAGTTTTGAATCTTATTAACTTTAAGGGAATCTAAGGTAACTTTTTCAATCACCCTTTTTTCATGTACCTATATATCTCCATTACTCTCTACTTATTTTTTTTTCCTTAAAGCGGTGTTTCACCCACAATAACAACATTCTAGCATTAAATTAAGCATAGTAGCGCGAGCTACAGTATGCCTTTATTTATTTTTTTTGCCCCGTACTCACTGTGTAATCCTATAGTGAAGATTCGGTCTCCCCGCGGGGAATGGGCATTCATATCCAGAGGGAAGATGATTGACGGCCGGCTATGGCACGTCACGCTCCCCGAAGATAGCCGGAGTAGGTCTCGGCTCTTCACGGCGCCTGCGCACAGTCTATGCGCAGGCGCCGTGAAGAGCCAAGTCCTATTTCGGCTATTTCCGGAGAAGTGTGACGCGCCAGAGCCGGCCGTGAATCATCTTCCCTCTGGATAGGAACGCCCATTCCCCGCGGGGAGTCAGAATCTTCACTATAGGATTACACAGTGAGTACGGGGCAAAATAAATAAATAAAGGCATACTGTAGCTCGCGCTACTATGCTTAATTTAATGCTGGAAAAAACCCTTTACCTACATGTCTACAAAACAGCCTGTTCAGTCATCTTTATAGTTAGATGGTAAAGATGTTCATTTTTGCACAATTCAAATTTCCATGCGATCAACCTCCAAAAGTAACGTCCATCCGCTTTGATCTTATCTAGGTGGGGCCTACATCTTTTCCCTTCCAGGAGCTTTTAAAGTTATGGAGATTACTAACTTTTTTTATTTTTTTATTTTATTTTAGGTTTAGAACATCTTATGCTGCTTGAAGGATATGGTCATGTGATAATGACATGGAAGCTGAGGGAAATCTCCAAGGCCGTGGAATGTTTCCTAGTGTGCTTTGCCTTTAAATATGTCTTCTATATTACAGCAGGCTCCAGTGAGCCAATGCCTTCTAATTACCGTATATATACTCGAGTATAAGCCGACCCGAATATAAGCCGAGGCACCTAATTTTACCACAAAAAAATGGGAAAACGTATTGCCTAGGGTGTCCATCTGCATGCCTCACTGTGCCCATGCCTCACTGTGTCCATGTGCATGTCTCACTGTGCCCATGCCTCACTGTGCCCATGCCTCACTGTGCCCATGCCTCACTGTGCCCTATGCCTCACTGTGCCCTATGCCTCACTGTGCCCCATGCCTCACTGTGCCTATGCCTCACTGTGTCCATGACTAGACTGACGTTTAACATGGGATTCTATGGAAGGGATGCCCGGCTTTGAAAAATCGGTGCTCCCCAGCCGTAGGTTTCCCAGACGACAAACTTTGCACACTTGTAGAGGAGAAATGGGGCTGCATGTGTGCCAAGTCCCGGGTCCAGGGGACCTACGACTGGCTGATACCGGGTCCCCAAATGACAGAAGACATGACTATTTAACATGGGAGTCTATGGAAGGGGTGCCTGGCTTTGAAAAATCGGTGCTCCCCGGTCGTAGGGCCTCCGGACAACAAACTTTGCACACTTGTAGAAGAAGAGTGGGGCTGCATGTGTGCCAAGTTTGGGGTCCAGGGGACCTACGGCCGGTACCGGGTCCCCAAAGTCTATGGGCCAGATTCTCGTAGATCAGCGTATCTACGAGCGGGGCGTAGCGTATGCCATTAACACTACGCCACCGCAACTTACTCATAGGCGGCACTGATGGGCACTCATAGGCGGCACTGATGGGCACTCATAGGCGGCACTGATGGGCACTCATGGGCTGCACTGATGGGCGCTCATGGGTGGCACTGATGGGCACTCACGGGTGGCACTGATGGGCACTCATGGGCAGCACTGATGGGCACTCATAGGCGGCACAGATGGGCACTTATGGGCGGCACTTATGGGTGGCACAGATGGGCACTGATAGGTGGGCACTGGGCACTGATGGGCACTGTGGGGTGGCACTGATGGACACTGTGGGGTGGCACTGATGGACACTGTGGGGTGGCACTGATGCATCCATGTTGCCAGTCGTGCCCATTTGGGGGCACTGATTGGCATCTTTTTTTTTACCGATTTTTTTCTTTTTTTATTGCCCCCCTTTTTTTTTGCCCTTCCCTGGTGGTCCAGTGCGGGCTTCCCTGGTGGTCCAGTGTGGTGCTCCAAAGGGGGGGCTGCGCTGATAAACAATCAGAGTGAACCCCCCCTGTCAGGAGAGCCGCCGGAAGCTCTTTACCGAGATCGGAGATGCAGGGTGTCAGACTGACACCCCGCATCACCGATCGCCGCGCATGAAATCCTGCAGGACGTCCATAGAAGTCCAGTCAGGATTGTGTAACCACTTCCCGGACGTGAATTTCCCATTGGCCAGACGGGAAGTGGTTAAATCCCGAAAAACGACATTGTTTAAAATGTCGTTAAAAAATGCAGCATGTTCGAATCTTTTTTTTTTTTTTCATTTTTCAAAACCCAAAAAATTATGTGAAGCCCACACACAATCATTTTAAATGAAATTTTTTAAAAACGTCGTTTTTTACATGCCGAAAAATGATCGTGTGTACGCGGCACTATTGCAGCAAAGTATGTTAAATGTGTTGGTGTAATGTGGCGCTATTCAATCTGAATGGCACCCCAATGCACCATGTCAATGGACCTGCATTGCAATCTTAGTGTAGCCCTCAAAATGCTTACCTCTGACAGGTACACTTGAGCAGATCGTAGATCTCATTACTGAGCGTATCTACTGTTCTAATGATGCGTAAAATGTATCTTGTGAAAAATGCGCTATTTTTGTTACATTTTAGTCCTGTATATATTAACTGTTCATTTGCAGATGGAAAGGTGTTTCTTCCAAATGCATGTTAAGTATCAGAACACATCAGCTATGCCAAGCTGTTTTTAGAACTTAACTTGTTCTGAGCTGAGACTTTTTTCAACTTGCAAAAGAAAAATCAATTTTGATAACAGATTGTCCAAATCATTAAACTGCAGCTACAATAACACTGTAGATTGTTTATCTGGGAACATATCTGATTTCCTCTGGGGATTTAGTCATTTATGTAGCTGTGTTCAGGGCCGTCTTTAAGGCAGGGCAAAAGGGGAAGCTGCCCTGGGCCATGTCATTGTTCTGGGGCCCAAAGCAGCTGCCTCATACTTGACAACTATCCCAGTTTAAATTCCCTTGTCCCTTGAAGTTTTAGTCCTGTGCTGTGTCCTGATATCTCAGTGTGAGGTGCTGCTACTAATGCTGCCTAGCTCTGCCCTATTGTTGTGTACAGATGACTCACCTGCAGACCCTGGCCCGGATTCAGAAAGCAGTTACGACGGCGTATCTCCAGATACGCCGTCGTAACTCTGAGTGCGGGCCGTCGCATCTCGGCGTCTGATTCATAGAATCAGATACGCCTCAATGTTGCCTAGATACGAGCGGCGTAAGTCTCCTACGCCGTCGTATCTTAGGGTGCAATATTTACGCTGACCGCTAGGGGCGCTTCCCTAGACTTCCGCGTCGAAGATGCAAATTAGGTAGATACGCCCATTCAGAAACGTACGTCCGCCCGGCGCATTTTTTTACGTCGTTTGCGTAAGGCTTTTTCCGGCGTAAAGTTACCCCTTATAAAGCAGGGGTAAGTCATGTTAAGTATGGACGTCGGAAACGACCGAACAGCGCCGTATTTTACGTTGTTTACGTAAGTCGTTCGCAAATACGGCTGTACGTAAGTTACGTTCACGTCGAAAGCATTGACAGTTTGCGGCGTAATTTGGAGCATGCGCACTTGGAAACGTTCACAGACGGCGCATGCGCCGTTCGTAAAAAACGTCAAATACGTGGGGTCACAATTAATTTAAGTAAAACACGGCCACATCCTCCACATTAGAATTCCGCGGGCTTACGCCGGACCACATACGTTACGCCGCCGTAACTTAGGGCGCAAGTTCTTTCTGAATACGGAACTTGTGCCCTAATTTACAGCGGCGTAACGTATCTGAGATACGTTACGCCTGCCGATATATACACTATTGTATCTGAATCCGGGCCCCTGTGTTTACATGTAAACAATTACCGTTTACATGTAAATAATGTAACATTCATATGTAAATAGCTGAGGCCGGCTGCATTCATATATAAATTAAGGCAGCGTTCATATGCATATCATGCACCTCTACAGTGAGGAGATGATGTGCTGTAACCTCTAGCAACCAATCAGTGAGCAGTATTACTGAACAGTAATCTCTAGCAATCAATCAACAAGAAGAAATCATGTGCTGTAACCTCTAGCAACTAATCAGTGAGCCGTAATGTGTGCTGTAACCTCTAGCAACCAGCCAGTAAGTGGTAATGATATGCTGTAACCTCTAGCAACCAATAGCAATCACTGCCTGATCTGATACAGTAAGCTGATTTTAAGTCTAGCTGATATTTATTGTATGTCCCCGAGCACGTGGAGAGAAAATTGCATGGGGGGGGGGGGGCAAGAAAATAGATGAACTTGTACTCGGCTTTATACGGCGCCTGCGCAGTCAGAAAACATGTGGAAGAAGGTTCTCTGGTCAGATGAGACCAAAATTGAACTTAAAAGCAAAGTGCTATGTGTGGTGGAAAACTAACACTGCACATCACCCTGAACACACCATCCCCACTGTGAAACATGGTGGTGGCAGCATCATGTTGTGGGAATGCTTTTCTTTAGCAGGGACAGGGATAGTCCCATCTGTGGTGTCAGTGGAAGGAATAGTGTCCCATCACAAGCGTCAGTGGAAGTAATTGTGCCCCATCATTGGTGTCAGTGGAAAGAATAGTGTCTCATCATTGGTGTCAGTGGAAAGAATAGTGTCTCATCATTGGTATCGGTGGAAAGAATAGTGTCTCATCATTGGTATCGGTGGAAGGAATAGTGCCCCATCATTGGTGTCAGTGGAAAGAATAGTGTCTCATCATTGGTGTCAGTGGAAAGAATAGTGTCTCATCATTGGTATCGGTGGAAGGAATAGTGTCCCATCATTGGTGTCAGTGGGAGGAATAGTGTCCCATCATTGATGTCAGTGGGAGGAATAGTGTCCCAGCGGATTTTTTTACGTCGTTTGCGTTAGGCTTTTTCCGGCGTAACGTTACTCCTGCTATATGAGGCATAGCCAATGTTAAGTATGGACTTCGGGACAGCGTCGAATTTTGCGTTGTTTACGTTGTTTGCGTAAGTCGTTCGCGAATAGGGCTTTGCGTAAATTACATACACGGCAAAAGCATTGACTATTTGCGACGTGATTAGGAGCATGCGCACTGGGATACGTTCACAGACGGCGCATGCGCCGTTCGTTAGAGACGTCATTTACGTGGGGTCATGTTTTATTTACATAAAACACGCCCACCTCTTTTCAATTTGAATTTGGCGCGCTTACGCCGACAGATTTACGCTACGCCGCCGTAACTTACGGCGCTGGTTCTTTGTGAATCCAGCCCCAGCCTCACTAAGTTACGGCGGCTTAGAGTATCTAAGATACGCTACGCCCGCACAAACTTACGGCGGGCTATATGAATCTAGCCCATTATGGTTTTTTTTCCCCTGAAACCTTGATTTTTGTTATTCCTGTCATGTTTACCATCTGTTTACCTAGATCCTTAGATTTAATTATCCCACTTGCTGCATACCAATGTGTTCTCATGTAGCCGGAATACCAATTAAATTCTGTTGCTAGGTTTACGATAGAAGCTAGAGAAAGTTAGAAGCCCATAAAAGAGATTTGAGAGGAGCTGATGTGCCGAGCTTGGAGGTGAACGCAGAGCTTTTATAGGACCGGAGCATTGTTAAAGCATTGCTAATTAAAGCTGGGGGAAAAAAAAAAAAGAGTAACTAAAAATAGTTTCATGTTTCAGGACAAAGACAAGATTTTTAGAGCTGAACACCAGGCAGATATGCCAGACAAATATCAATGCAGCTCTGTATTCAATCATTCAAATTTGTGTTTTAAATGCAAGCGGATGTGACTGCAGTCCCTGTACAGCAGAGCTCAGAGTGGGAGGAGGAAGGAGCAGCACAAGGAGCCAATAAGCTCATGTGCTGACAAGCAGAGGCGTCCCTAGGGGGGGCCAGAGGGGGCCCTGACCCCCCCAACATCATGCTGTGCCCCAAAAAAAAAAAAAATTTTTTTTTTTTGCAATTTTGGTATTTCCCCCCCCCCCGAGAGGGAGAGCGGCCCCAGTCAGCTCTGCGGGGGATTCCTCCCCCTCCCTCTGCTCGCCGACACTGCATAATGCGAGCGCTCACACAACCAGATATTCTAGCCTGGACTGTGTTTAAGTGTGTGCACTGCAGACTGCAGTACACTGTAATCACTGAACTACATTATCTCCATCCCTTCTCTCCCCCCCCCATCTGTCTCCCTCCCCCTCTCCTGTTCTTTCAAAACATTCACAATTTACTTTCACTTTCAGTTAGGCAGATAATATATGGTGCAAATTTCTTTCCTGCATCCACAGATTGCAGGAAAGAAACTTGCATGATTCCCCCATCAACAGACAGTGGTGACAGGAGAATATCCCTCCTGCCCAGCAATTATATTCTCCCGACAAACAGTGATTATCACCAGTGACTATACAGCAACCACTAGTGATAATTATAAGAGAATCTGCTCATTAATGGTTCAAATCTCAGCCAGTTTCTGCTGAACCAGCTGAGATTTAAACTGTCTATGGCTGGTCTTAGCTCTTAGGCAGCCCATACATTGATTAGCACTGTGGAGTGTCGGCTTCCTGGCGTGATCGGGCATGTGGGATTTCAAACACACCCGAGCCCATCTCTATTGGTTGTAGACAGTTGAGCTCCCTGCAGGTTGCTTAGCAGCAGTGGACCCTTCTCTGACATGCTGATCGGGATGCAATCCAGGTGATGCTCTTAGTCAAATCCTAGTCATAAATATCAGTGATTTTATTGATCAAAGCCCACACTTTACAGGCATAGAGCCCACATGGCTGCTGATCATACGGTTGATTATATTTATGTGGTTGTACTCTTGATGCTAATAAATACTGGCCCAGATTCAAGAAGCAATTGCGCCCGTGTAACCATAAGTTACACGGCGCAATTGCTTACTTGCTCCGGTGTAACGAGTGCTCCTGATTCAGGAACCTCGTTACACCGACTGCAGCCTAAAATCTGCGCGGCATAAGGCACTTATGCCTTGCAGATTTTAGGCTGCATTCTTGTGCTTGCCGCTAGGGGGGCGCTCCCGTTGTGATCAGCGTGTAGTATGCAAATTGCATACTACCACTGATTCACAAGCTTGCGCGGGCCCCGCGCAAGCCAGGTACGGAGTTTCCGTACGGCAACTTTAGCGCTAGGCTGCCCCTTCTAATAGTAGGGGCAGCCAATGCTAAAGTATAGCCGGCCTTCCCGCGCCGTGAAATTTGAATTTCACGGCGTTTGCGTAAGTGATTCGTGAATGGCGCTGGACGCCATTCACGTTCACTTTGAAGCAAATGACGTCCTTGCGACGTCATTTGCCGCAATGCACGTCAGGAAAGTTTCCCGACGGAGCATGCGCTGTACGCTCGGCGCGGGAGCCAGGCTTACGCCGGGCAAATTTGCCGGCGCGCCCTCGTAATTCACGGAGCTACTGCTCCGTGAATTGAGGGTAGCGCAAATTATTTGCGGGGGCGCAGGGCAAAATCGTTGCCCTGCTCCCCTGCAAATAAAGCGCAAATCTACTTGAATCTGGGCCACTGTGTTTATTAGATCTGACTGGGAGCATCACCTGGATCACATCCCGATCAGCATGTCAACAGAGAACCTTCATTACTGCTGCTAGGTGACCAGCTGGGGGCTCGGCTCTCTATAACCAATAGTGCCAGCCTTCCCCTGCATGCACCCATAATGTCACCAGCACTAGGTCCTAATAGACTGCCGCCGCTGCCAAGGAGACAGATGCCAGACCAGTGCTGTAAATAGCAGGGACATGACAGCAGGGGATCCCCACTGTGGCAGAACACCAGGGCCCGGTGGCAAGACAACCTTTGCAACAATGATAGTTCTTCCACTGCTTTGGACCCTTATATTTTCTTGGTGTGCTGGTGACATATATCTCTTGTTTTCTGCCACCCTGGGGGGCCCCAGTATAGTAGGAAGGGAGCTCACTGCAGAACATGTGAAAGGGCCCATAGTGGGATCGTAGTAAAGGGCCCCAGGATATATATATATATATATATATATATATATATATATATATATATATATATATATAATTGCATTTTATAGTTGGCCCCCCTACTTTTGTCCCTGTCCCCCCATGTGCCCCCCCTAAATATGAAAGCTGAAGACGCCACTGCTGACAAGGGCATGTAGGTAGAAGGAGAGAGAAGAGTGACAAGGTGGGCTCAAAGGAAGTGGTTTGATGCTGACAGTCATTCAACCCAGAAGACAGAAGATTTCTTGTAGAGAAAATGAATCCTGAATAAGGGTGATTATTTTATCAGTTTGTTCGATTTTTTTTTTTTTTTTTTATGGGCTGTAAATTTTATGATTATTTTTGGCTTGAGTTTTGCTTTAAAGTGGTTGTAAGGCTGCATTCACACCTGAGCGTTTTGTCGCCTGAAGCGCGACGCTCAAAAACGCCAGAGGGAAAAAAATACATTGGGCCAGATTCTCGTAGAAGTCCGGCGGCGTAACGTATCCCGTTTACGTTACACCGCTGCAAGTTTTCAGCGTAAGTGCCTGATTCTCAAAACACTTACCTGCAAACTTGCGGCGGTGTATCGTACAGACGTCCGGTGCAAGCCCGCCTAATTCAAATGGGGCGTGTACCATTTTAATTAGGCACGCTCCCGCGCCAAACGTTCTGCGCATGCTCCGTTCGCAACGCTTCCCGACGTGCTTTGCGCAAAATTACGGCGCCCCGACGTGTTTGTGAATGGCGACGTGCGTAACGTACTTACGCCGCACTTACGCCAAAAAAAAAAAAATTTAATTCGAAGCGGGAACGACCGCCATACTTTAACATGGCTGGTGTAAAGTTAAGCAATGAAAAAGATTGCTTAACTTTGCGACGGGAAAAAAAACGACGTTACGCACGCGATTCGGTTCGTGGATCGCCGTAAATGCTAATTCGCATACCCGACGCTGGAAAACGACGCGAACTCCACCCAGCGGCGGCCGAAGTATTGCAGCCTAAGATCCGAAGGCGTACGAAGCCGTAAGCCTGTCGGATCTTAGCCAAAAGCCGTCGGATCTTGTTTGTGAATCACAAACTAAGATATGACGTGGCAAATTTGAAAATACGCCGGAGTATCAGTAGATACTCCAGCGTATTTGTTCTGTGAATCTGGCCCATTATTCCCTGTGGAGATGGTTCACATCTCCACTCCAAAACGCCCGACGCCGAACGCCTGAAGCTCAAACAAGTTCCGGACCCTTTTTTGTCGCTCGTATTGGGCGGTTTGGGCGTTTTTGAGCGTTTCCATTTCCCATAGAAAGTAATGGAAACGCTCGATTCAAGCGATTAGCGCGACAACGAGCGTTTGCTACGGGTGTTTCGTCGCTTTAGTCAATAGAACATTTCATCCAGGCAGAAGATTAAAAAAAATCTACCAACATAGCAACAAGTGATGAAAAGATGATCATTTTTCCTATTGGCTAAAATAGAAAACGTTCGAAATACAAAAACGTCGGACGACACTGTATGCAAACGAGCAAATACGCATGAATACGCGCGACAAAACGCCGGAAAAAAAACGCCCGAAAAAACGACCGAACGACCTACGCTCAGGTGTGAATGCAGCCTTAAGGTAAAGAACAGGTTACAGCCAGCTCCTCTGTTCTTTTAACCACTTCAGTCCCGGACTCCCGTGATCGCTCGTTACAGAGCGGGGACCGGGAGCTGTGTGTGTGTAAACACACAGCTCCCGGTCCTGTCAGGGGAGAAATGTCTGACCGTCTGTTCATACAATGTATGAACAGCGATCAGTCATTTCCCCTAGTGAGGCCACCCCCCCTACAGTTAGAACACACCCAGGGAACATACTTAACCCCTTCCCCGCCCCTAGTGTTAACCCCTTCCCTGCCAGTGGCATTTTTATAGTAATCCAATGCATTTTTATAGCACTGATCGCTATAAAAATGCCAATGGTCCCAAAAATGTGTCAAAAGTGTCCGAAGTGTCCGCCATAATCTCGCAGTACCGAAAAAAATCGCTGATCGCCTCCATTACTAGTAAAAAAAAAATATTAATAAAAATGCCATAAAACTACCGCCTATTTTGTAAACGCTATAACTTTTGCGCAAACCAATCAATAAACGTTAATTGCGATTTTTTTTTTTTTTAATGAAAAATATGTAGAAGAATACGTATCGGCCTAACCTGAGAAAAAACTAAATGTTTTTTTATATATTTTTGGGGGATATTTATTATGGTAAAAAGTAAAAAATAGTGGTTAATGACCAGGCCATTTTTTGCAATACGTCGCTGCGTCGCTTTAACTGACAATTGCGCGGTCGTGCGACGTTGTACAAAAACTCAATTTATGTCCTTTTTTTCCCCACAAATAGAGCTTTCTTTTGGTGGTATTTGATCACCTCTGCGGTTTTTATTTTTTGCGCTATAAACAAAAATAGAGCCACAATTTTGAAAAAAAAAACAATATTTTTTACTTTTTGCTACAATAAAAAATGTCTTCATCAGTTTAGGCCAATATGTATTCTTCTACATATTTTTGGTAAAAAAAAAATCGCAATATGCGTATATCGATTGGTTTGCGCAAATGTTCTAGCGCCTACAAAATAGGGGATATATTTATGGCATTTTCATTATAATTGTTTTTTTAACTAGTAATGGCAGCGATCAGCGGTTTTTAACGAGACTGCGACATTGCGGCAGACAGATCGGACACTTTTGACACTTTTATGGGACCAGTGACATTTATACAGCGATCAGAGTTAAAAAATAGCCACTGATTACTGTATAAATAACACTGGCAGGGAAGGGATTAACACTAGGAGGCGATCAAGGGGTTAAAGTGGATGTAAACCCGAATTTATTTTTTGCTGTCACAATGTAGAGTATAAGATTTCCTATCATCTGTGCCCAGTCTTGCCACACAGAGTTAATCCAGCTCTGAGCAATCCTCTTTTATTGTTCAGTGAAATAAAACGGACTTACAGAGAAAAACCTTAGTCCGTTCCTCCCCCTTGCTGTGAATGACAGGTTATTTACATATCTCATGCATTAGCCTGGAGACAGGCATTATTTTTTAATTCCCACCCCCACTCCTTTTCTGAAGTTATGTGGTTACTTTTCTGGATTTTGACTGGATGTTAGTGATCATACATTACACAGCACCACGCATCACTGGACCCCTTTACATTACACAGCACCCTGCATCACTGGACGCCTTTACATTACACAGCACCCTGCATCACTGGACCCCTTTACATTACACAGCACCCCGCATCACTGGACCCCTTTACATTACACAGCACCCTGCATCACTGGACCCCTTTACATTACACAGCACCCCGCATCACTGGACCCCTTTTACATTACACAGCACCCTGCATCACTGGACCCCCCTACATTACACAGCACCCTGCATCACTGGACCCCCCTACATTACACAGCACCATGCATCACTGGAATCCCCTACATTACACAGCACCCTGCATCTCTGGACCCCCCTACATTACACAGCACCCTGCATCACTGGACCCCCCTACATTACACAGCACCCTGCATCTCTGGACCCCCCTACATTACACAGCACCATGCATCACTGGACCCCCCTACATTACACAGCACCCTGCATCACTGGACCCCTTTACATTACACAGCACCCTGCATCACTGGACCCCCCTACATTACACAGCACCCTGCATCACTGGACCCCTCTACATTACACAGCACCATGCATCACTGGAATCCCCTACATTACACAGCACCCTGCATCACTGGACCCCCCTACATTACACAGCACCCTGCATCTTTGGACCCCCCTACATTACACAGCACCATGCATCACTGGACCCCCCTACATTACACAGCACTCTGCATCTCTGCACCTCCCCTTCTTCACAGACGGGCACACAGGAGGAGGGACGGGACTCGGGAGTGTGAAGCTCTGAAGCTGCTTGGGACTCTCTGCTCTTTCATGTTTCCCAAAATCACACTGCGCCGCCGCCTGACACAACTCTTCTTCTGCTCGACTCCTGTAATGGGAACGGCGTCCCTGCTATAAAAAAAGTGCAGGGACGCCATCCCCACGCGTTTCCGCAGGACTCGAGCCCTGGTAGTCACTCACTGTGTCTCCGACTTTGTGGTGTCTCCTAGCAGTCACACCTATGCCAAAATCAGGAAATAGGGTCTCCTCCACCCCTTTCCACTTGACATTACTCACTAGTCAGCTGACCTCTAGTCTCTGCCCCCCAGCCATGCCGTGAACTGAATAAGCGGCTGCGACGAGACTGAGTGGGCGTCCACGGGCTCCAGGAACAGCCCAGCTGGGCAGCCACAGGCTCCAGGGACAGCTCTGCTGGGAGGCCGCAAAAAGGCTGGGAGAGTGATGTGGGCTACAGGAACAGCCCAGGATTCGGTGACCCCTGACAAATCATCATTTGACCCCTGAGGGGTCCCGACCCCCAGGTTGAGAACCACTGGGTTAAATGATCCCCTATTCCTAAAATTATAGAACCTAATTTACTGAATGATATATGGGGAAAAAAAAGACCGGGTCCCTTTAAGCATTAAGGAAATAAGCAATGTATTAGTTTCCAAGGGAAAGGTGCTGGCAACAACCTTTTCATTCATAGACGGTTCTTGGGAAATAAAATGTATTCATTAGCATTATTCTTTTCTTTTTTCCATACGAGTAATTGAGGAAGCAGTGAGGGGTCTTTTGAGCTAATTATCTAATTTATATATAGAACACAATGTGCATTTTTTACTAACTGGGAAACACAGAAAACTGACAATAACCAATTAGCTTGCACAGTAACAGAAAATGCGTCGCGATACGCATTTCACTTCAATATTGGCGATACAGACAAAACTAGAATAAAAATGATACAAACAGGGAACCAGACAATGAAGGTTAAAGTCTATATGGTTAGTAAGAGAGGACAACTGCACAAGGAAGTTCCCAGTACATGCAAACACATCTCATTTCTGTTTGTGTATTTATTTAATTATTGTTTTTTTTTTCACGAAAACTGTAATGTAGAGTACTACAGTGGAACCTTGGATTGCGAGTAACGCGGTTAACGAGCGTTTCACAATACAAGCAATTTTTTTTCAAAATCCTGACTCAGTTTGCGAGTGTTTTCTCGCAAAACGAGCAGGATTCAAGCCTCTACGGTGTGCAGTACCGCATTTGGCCAGAGATGCGGGGGCGCCAGAGTCAATCGGAGCTATTCGGAAATACTCTGTTTCCGAGCCTTTGCGGGGGTTTCCGAGGGCAGCCAAATGATCTCTGAGTATTTCCGAGTCTCTCCAGTGCCCCTCTCACCTCTGGCCACATGCAGTATTGCAGGCCATTGAAGTCAATATGGAACAAATTATTTTCGTTTCCATTGACTTCTATGGGGAAACTCGCTTTGATATGCGAGTGCTTTGGATTACAAGCATTCTCCTGGAACGGATAATGATCGTAATCCAAGTTTCCACTGTAATTTTTATAAGTTTTTAAGGCCAATTGAAGTCTCAAATCTTTCAAATTCCTTATAGTCATGCCAGAATCCCCCCCCCCCCCCCAGCCTTAAAAAAGGTTTTCTCTTAAGTGAAAATACTGCTTACTTCACTCATCCTGCAGTGCCCTGTGCTTGCACAGCTGAGTAGTAGCCACACCCCTTTTTTTTTTATAGTGTCCTCTCACAGACTTGTATTGCAGAGAAGGGGGCGTGTCTGACCAGGTCAGTTGTATCATCTAGGTTATTTTGCGGTAAAGCTAAGAAGCAAAACCCCTGTAGTATATTAGTGTGCTTTTACTACAAACCTACAAACTACTTGCAATTTTAGAAACCAATACAAGGCATAGAGTGTTATAAATATGCATACAACCAGTGCTGGGACAAGTTCATCTAGAGCCCAGGACGAAGATCCCAAACTGTGTCCCCCCCTTCAAGATATACGAGTGTTATGTCAGCAAAAATCACCCCACAAAAACACTGAGCACTAATCTGCATGCTTACCGCCTAAGCATAAACTCCCCTCCCCCAGAACAAATCTGCCCCCCTGCTGAAATCCCCCATCCCAGCACAAATCTTTGCCCCCCATTCCCTAAAAAATCCCCCAAGCTCAAATTCACCCCTCCTAGTACACATCTTCTCCCCCCACTTCAAATCCCCCCTGTCAGCACAAATATTCTTCCCCCTCCCAAAACAAATCTCCCTAAGACACCACTCGTAGCAACACCCCCCAAACAAAATACCCCTGCTGTAACAATACTTACCCCCTGCAGCCCCCCAAATTCACTCTTCCAACATAAATCCCCTCCCCTAGACTCCTTGTGGCACCTCCCACCCCCACATGACACCACAGTGCTTAGGTCAGCCGCCCCTCCAGCCCATCCCTTGTCCTGAGCCCTGCATACAACACACATGCACATGCTACCTAACCTACTGAGCAATACCAACTTCTGTCCAACCAGCTTATCCAGAGATGGATCGAAATTTGGCTGGTCCCTGCTAAACTGGCTGATTTTTGCGCCATCTATGGTTGGCATTAGTATCATGCCCAGGTGAAGTCCATTCTTTGGTCTTGTGAAGTCCCTTCTGAAACAGACCTTCATTGATGTTATCGAGCCTTTTTCTGTTGCTATGAAGCACTCCCCTGTGTTTAGCACATGGCTGTATTATCACATTTTTTGCATCCCTTCATTTTCTGCTAACATCACTCTCTGTTTAACTTGCCTTTATGAACCAGTTAAATTAGTTAATTAGCATTTGAATAGAGGAAGCCCAGTTTCTGAATTCTAGGTGTAGCTAAAATATATTATTCCATACAAAACAAGTATATTTTTGGATAGATTTAAATTGGAGTAGCCACTACCCTCCCTTCAATGATGTGACCTGTAGCATGAGAGCGAGTCCCCAGAAAGTTTTAGGTTCGTTTCTTATTACACATATTTTATCTAATAACCTACAAAAGATACAGGGGGTAATTTCATGTGTTTTCTTTCCTTCTCTTGGCCTCTCCCCCAATGTATTGCCCCCATGCTCCCCCTAAGGAACCCACTGACTGGACCTGGTCTACAGTTGTGCAATTTCTTAATGCTTAAGAACATTTTATTTTGGTGTGTATCTTATAACTATATATTTCATGTATGTCAAACATTGTCAATTTGTGAAAATGGTTTGGTATAATGAATTGTTTTAATTTTGAATTATAAATATATCAGGACTCTCCCTCTCTCCTGAAAAGTGGTCAATAGTTCGCAAAATGTATAGAGAATATCAACATAACAATTGGATATCCTTTTGATGAAAAAAATGGTTATAAAGGCACAAAGAGGTTATTTTGATGGGTTAAAGGTGCCACTCCATGGTGTGTCTGCAGTTTCCTTTGTGATTGCTTTGACTCTTTCTTTTGTCAATAGCTCTAGCTTTTGCTGCTCGGCTATCCAGGTAGAACAGTCCTTTTTTAAGTGACCGGTCTTCTTACAGCAAAGGGGGAGTTTTTGTTCTTTTGAGTGAATTTGATAATTCTGTCTGAGTAAAATTATACAGGAAGGGGGTTTTAATATGGGTTTTAATATGTTATATGGGTTTATTGTGATTTCGATTTGATAAAGATTTTTTTTATTTTTAAATAAAAAACAAGCTTTGGATAAAGGTTGCTTATGCACCACAGAGTGTCCATATTCTTGCAATTTTGAACTGAATAAGATAATATTTGCTACTTACATTTTAAGGTCACTACAAGAGACAATAGTTACTCTTCGGTATTGGAGGAAAATACATTTATATTCTGCATAGAGTGAGTTTTCTTTACTGTAAGAGCTGTGACAATGTGGAAAAGTCTTCCCAGGATTCTTAAAGAGGAACTGCAGTCTGCTCACATAATTTGTAATAAAAACTTCTTTGATATTCTCAAGCTTCCCTCCAACCACTTTGCATATTATTTTATATATACTGTGATTTAGACACGTGCAATTTGTTTTGTTTCGAATTATTTTTTTTTAACGAATTTCGACAAATTCAATTTCTAATTTTCAGAAGTTCAAAAATTCATAATTTTCGAATTTTTCAAATATTGAAATTTACGAATATTCAGAAAAATTTGTTAAACGGGTTTTCGTTAATTCAGAAATTTGAAAATTTGAAAATTGGAAAATTGAAAAATTACAAAATGAGAAAATAAGAACATTCGTAAATTAGAAGATAAGAAAATTTGTGAATTTGTAAATTAGTAGATTTGTAAATTAGTAGATTCGTAAATTCAAAAATTTGAAAATCTGAAAACACGAAAATTTGAAAATCAGAAATAATAACTATTAAATTATAGGTATTGGAATTCCCTTTCAAATTTGGCTGTTAGTGAACTTAAAGGGGTTGTAAAGACAAAAATATTTTCCTCTTAAATTAAAGTCTGACAGTAGCTGATAAAGTAAAAAGTAATGTTTTGCATTATAACTAGTTTGATACCTGTTGAAATCTAGCTGTTTTATTCACCTCCAGCACTCTTGAATCATTATTCTCACTGACTTCCTGGTTTGCGGTACGCATTCATTCTTGCTACATCACGGCCTAATGGGAACTACAGTTCCCATTAGGCTTGGCCTCCATGCCTGTGAGGGATAAGAGAGCATCTTCACGCAGGGCTGTAGTCATAGGGAGGGGGTGAGCACATTCTGCTTTCCACCATGCAAAACAGCTCGGATGCTGGTGGAAAGCAAGAAGAGGAGAGACAGGAAATGGCATTTTCAAACCTGGATTACTGTATTTTGGAGGTCAAAAGGAAAAACGAGGTAAGTGATATTTAAATGCTCTAGCTTACAGCAATCAATTGATCTAATAAAAAACAAACCTTTAGTGTTCCTTTAACGAATACACATTTATCCAAAGTTACGAATTATCTGAAATAACGATGCTGTATCTAAACAAATCAGACGTATGAATTAATAATAATAAATAACAATAATTATAATAAAAACTTTTTATTGTCATTATTTATTATTAATTCGATACGTTCTGTTTCGTTCCGTTGTTTAAATACAGCATTTGTAATTTCTTATAATTCGTAACTTCGTATTCGTTACGTTCACTAACAGCCAAATTTGAAAGGAAATTCCAGTACCTATAATTTAATGGTTAGTTAATATTAGTTAGTTAGTTATTATTTAGAATTTTCGTTCTTTCGAATTTTCGGATTTTCTTGTATATTCAAAATGTTACGGATTTACTAATTGCGATCATAATGAATGACAAGAAAAACGAAAAAACATTATTTCCCAGCTGATCTTGCCTGGGACACCGAGAGCTTGAAGTGATGTCAGAGATGTCAGTGATGTGAGATGTCGCTTACCGGGTCACAAAAAGAAGGGAAGGAGAGCAGACTTGTGTCCGCTCATCTCCTTGCCCTCTACCCGCTGGCACTGGCCGTGGATCCCGGGCCTGCTGATGGGCAAGCATGGTGGGGCACGACGGCGGGGGGGCGCTGGTACCAGGGGTGTGTGAGAGCGACACCTGACAGGCAGCCACCGGATTGTGTGTGATACCCCCCACCGTTATGACGTACTGACCTGGCGCCAAAAGGGTTAAAGGTGCCACTTCATGATGTGTCTGCAGTTTCCTTTGTGATTGCTTTGACTCTTTCTTTTGTGAATAGCTCTACCTTTCGCTGCTCAGCTATCCAGGTAGAACAGTCCTTTTTTAAGTGATCGGTCTTCTTACAGTGAAAACAGGCTCTGCTTTCTTTGTTCTGCTTTATGCCTTTGTACATCTTAAGAGCTTTGTCATCATGGTGCATATGTTTCCTTCTTTCATATTCATCGATTCATTTTCCTTTGACATATTCCAGTGTCAGCTCCTGCTTGGGTCTGGTTTCTAAAGCGTTAATGAGAGCAGCATATGTTTCTGGAAGGCTGCAGTGGAGCAGGGCACCAATATGGTTATCTTTGATGACCTCTCCAATGGCACGCAGCTGCTCTATGATCTCCAGCGTAGCATTCATGTGGTCACACATTTCTGACCTTCTGATAGACTCATCTTGTACAACTTTCTTAGCAAAAACATTTTGCTGTTTAGACTTGAACACTCATGCAGCTTTTGTAATAAAGTCCACATACCTTTGACCGCTTTCTCTGTTCTTATGTGGATAAGCTGGTCATATGTGGATAAGCTGGTCATCTTCCACTAGTAAGCTTATGATTGCCTTTGCGTGCCTATGTTTCCTATCCCATTTCTACATCTCTCCGTTTGTGAGTCTGTCTGTATTCAGCACTTGCCACAAGTCTTCCATGCTAAAATGCCTTTCCAGTTTAAACTTCCATAGCTGGTAATTGGCATTGTTCCTCTTTGCTATTGCAAACTTCACATCTGAACAGCTTGACATGTTTCCGTAGCTTGTATACAGTATTCATTGACTTTCTGTACTCATTGAGTATTCTTTCCAATGCCTCTGGGTGCTGCTGGGTGCCTGGGATATCCTCTCCAATGCCTGGGTGCCTGGGACCCATAACCTATTAGCTGAATATTGAAATCATGCTTTGGAAGCTTCTTGGATACAGCAAATACTTTACTGTCATGGAGAACTATCAGAACATATCTTTATCATCCTTCACAGCAAAGAGCACATGGAAGGGCAACGCATGTGAAACAAAATTCCCAGCTCAACCTACCAGCCAGCCTGCAACCAACCAAATTATCGTGTCTGTTATGTACTGGAACTTACCTTGTAGCCAGAGCCTAGTGTGCAGGAGGAGGCCTCTCTTACAGCCCCGGCTCTGGAGCTGCTGGAGTTGGGACAGCAAGCTCGGGAGCACGGCGAGGTAGGAGTGCCTGGTGATGATAGCAGCTCGGCACGGTTGGTGGTCCTTCGGGACGGTGGTTGCAGGAGACAGCATCTCTGGAGCTGGGACAGGCACTGGATAGCAGAAGCTGGTGAAGCAACCCGGGTAAGCAGATAATCAGGTGGGTTAAGCAAGCGTAGTCAGATTCAGGCACAGGGTCTGGTAACGGTGGGCAGGAGAGCAGAGCGGAGTCAGAGCAAGCCAGGGGTCGGAGTGGAGAGGGTCGGATGGTCAGACGGAGCCGGGTCGGTTTGAGGTAACAGGTTACAACAGGTCACAGATTTCACTGATACAACGCTGCAGATCAGACAGCAAAGTGTCACTGCAGCTGCTAGCTTTTTAAAGGCTGAGTGGCGCCAATCGCGCATCAACGAGCACGCGTGCGTTCCCGCCGTCGTGCACGTGCGCGTGTAGTAGGCACATGCTCGCGCATATGCGCGCGCAAATTGGGCGCGCAGATGCGCGCATTTGGCACATATCCGTGTGCATGTGAGGCGCGCCTGCGCACATGAATAGGTGACTGGTTTTGATTCTGACCATTAGTATGTGTGCGCATGCGTGCACGCCGGAGCCTATTGGCAGGTCCCTGACATTGTCTAACAGTTTGCGTTAAAAACAGGGGTTTAGTTTTCACACATTTGAAAATATATACGTAAGCTGCAGAGCCACTCCATGGCACCACCAGTATTATCTGCAGTTCTAACTCTATAAATTAGAGCTTCCATGGTGGAAGCACATGCATAATGATGGATAGGCAGAGGGCAAGTGAGCCTGGAGGGAGCCCACCCCTCCTTGAAGACACCGTTGCACTCACTGGATGCCCAGCATATAGCACAATGGCAGCAAATGTGTCCAGTGCGTTCGCTCACCAGTATTCCAACAGTACAAACAAATGGCCACTGCCCTCACCTACAAGTGGCCTTTGCATCAAGAAGCATGTGAAAGGCTCTACAGCTTATGCATGTATTTGCAAACGTGTGAAAACTAAACCCCTGTTTTTAGGGCAAGATAATTTGGTTGGTTGCAACCTGGCTGGTAAATTGAGCTGGAAATTTTCTTTGGTTTTGTTTTACAAGCAGCCCTTCCAGGCTGGGATCTTTTCCTCCAGCTGCTCTCTGCCTCAGACTATTTATCTCCTTTCAGCCACCTACTGGGCACTTCCACCTAGGGACTGGCTGAGAACTCCTAAATATACCGGCCCAGGGTCAGCCTCTTCCAGCCCACTATAGAACCTACTAGAATACAGGGAGAAGTTGTTGAGCCTGCTAGATCCAAAGCAGCCAAAACAAATCAAACACTGCCTTTTTTTAGAGGAGCCAATAACGAAATCTGCCTGAACCTTTTACTAGCAAACCTACTCTAGAAGTGCGCCAGTGGTGGTGCATCCATAAAGGGCGCATGGGCGCCGCCACCTCTCTCACCATAGATGGATTCATGCAGGGCGCTCGCTGTTCACTCAGCGTTGTGTTAGGAAAGCGAATAAGCTTTCCTAACACTGACCCACCTCTCAGCCAATTGGGTGCTTGGGTCTGTTACATGATTGGTTGAAACAGGCACTGTGATTAGACAAATGATAGAAAGGATGGGAGAAGACATCGAGGAGTGTGGACATGGAGGACGCCACAAAGACCCGCTGCGAGACAGGTAAGTGCAGGGCGATGCCCACTGGCAGCATTTGATGAGGCACAGTGGCGGCAATTGATGGGCACAGTGGCAGAAATTGATGGGCACAGTGGCGGCAATTAATGGGCACAGTGGCAGAAATTGATGGGCACAGTGGCAGCAATTGATGGGCACAGTAGTGAAAATTGATGGGCACAGTGGCGGCAATTGATGGGCACAGTGGCAGAAATTAATGGGCACAGTGACAGCAATTGATGGGCACAGTGGCAGAATTTGATGGGTACAGTAGCTGCGCTTGATGGTACAGTGGCGGCAAGTTATGGGTACAGTGGCTGCATTTGATGACACAGTGGCGGCAATTGATGGGCACAGTGGATGCGTTTGATGGCACAGTGACTGCGTTTGTTGGGCACAGTGACTGCATTTGTTGGGCACAGTGGTGGCAATTGATGGGCACAGTGGCTGCAATTGATGGGTTTTTTTTCAGTTTGTTTGCACCCCCCCCCAAAAAAAATTGAGCACCAGCCGCCACTGGAGGGCACTACATACTATGGGCCAGATTCACAAAGAAGCGCCTATCTTTAGGCGGGCGTAGCGTATCTCAGATACACTACGCCGCCGTAACTTAGAGCGGCAGGTCCCGTATTCTGAAAGAACTTGCGCTCTAAGTTACGGCGAGGTAGTGTAAATGGGCCGGCGTAAGCCCGCCTAATTCAAACTAGGCTGGTAGGGGGCGTGTTGTATGTAAATGATTTGTGACCCCACGTAAATGACGCGCTTAACGTACGGCGCATGCACGCGCATGCTCAGTATCACGTCGAATTTTCAAAGTAAATTACACCCGCTCAATGCTTAGTCGACGTGAACGTAACCTACGCCCAGCCCCATTCACGGACGACTTACGCAAACGACGTAAAATACGATGCTGTTCGGACGTTTCCGACGTCGATACCTAACATGACTTACCCCTGCTTTATGAGGGGTAACTTTACGCCGGTCAAACGCCTTACGTAAACGACGTATCTTGATACGCAGGGCACACGTACGTTCGTGAATCGGCGTATCTAGCTCATTTGCATATTCGACACGGAAATATAGGAAGCGCCCCTAGCGGCCAGCGTAAATATGCACCCCAACATACGACGGCGTAGGAGACTCCTACGCCGCTCGTATCTAGGCAAAATTCATGCGTAACTGATTCTAAGAATCAGGCGCATAGATACGACGGCGCACATTCGGACTTACGACGGCGTACGTGGAGTTACGCCGTCGTAAGTCCTTTGGGAATCTGGGCCTATATGTAGCAAATAACATTGTAGAATGTTGATCCATGGAGGCGGAGCTATCTAATTGCCTTTGGGGATAAAGAAAGCTTTTTTTCCTTCTTGGAGCAAATTACACCACACGTGTTTTTGCCTTCTTCTGGATCAAATACAAGTTTAGGGATTTTGTTACTTTTTTAATTTAATGTAAAGTGACTGTTTTTAACTATAAACAAGTCATTATATCTAAACTCCCATATAATTTGCAGGGTATTTGAGAAGATTATCGTTCACATCTTTGTAGGTCGTATTTATGATGATGCTGCATTTCTACGGAGCCATGTTCTGTAGCCTGGGTGATGCTAACATGTATTTCTGTGGGGCATGCTAGTGACATTTATTGTCACAACCGTTTTCTTTATTCCCATTTAAAAAACAATTAATGTCACCCTCTGCCAAATCAAATTCATTTATTGCTCTGTGCTGCCACTTTAACAGTAATTAATTGTAACCTTGCGGACTTCATTCGGTGGGGACTGTCATCTATTACAGGAGATAGGATACAGACCAGCAACATTGCAGCAAATCGGGAGTTTGGAGCAAATGACAGTTGTCTCACTAGAGCATTTAAAATAGAAAAACATGATTAAAATATACAATTGGGGTAATATTTATTTTTTTAATAATAAATAAAAGGCGATATTTCAGGCATATATGAGGTCCACTGACCTCAGCCACATGCTTGCTTCTTGTATTATACTTTTTTTTTTTTTATATATATTTTATACTATAAAATATTTATATTATTATTTTTATATCTCTTGACTAGGGAGTGATTTTCGATAAATTGATTTTGCTGTGAAATTACTGATCACTGACATTTTTCCAAAGCGGATGCTCTCAATTATACTTGTAGGGTTGCTTTGGCAAAATTTGCTTAGAAAACAAGTCTACTTTTCTTCTATCTTTTTTTTTTGTGTTTTATTAGATGCTGTGGGCCAGATCCACATAGAAATGGATAGGCGCAGCGTATCAAAGATACGCTACGCCGCCGTATCTTACCTGGCTTTAAATCGAATCCTGGAAGAATTTGCGCCGTAAGTTACAGCGGCGTAGTGTTTTTCTGGAGGCGGAATTCAAATCGGCGATTAGGGGGCGTGATTCATTTAAATGAAACGCGTCCCCGCACCGAATTAACTGCACATGCTCCGTTTCGAAATTTCCCGCCGTGCATTGCGCGAAATGACATCGCAACAACGTCATTTTTTAAACTTAGACGTGACTTATGTCCATCCCGATTCACGGACGACTTACGAAAAAAAAAATTCAAATTTCGACGCGGGAACGACGGCCATACTTAACATGGCAAGTCTATCTATACGCCGCAAAATACCAGCTTTAACTATACGCTGGAAAAAGCCGACTAGAGACGACGTAAGAGAATGCCACGGCTGCGCGTACGTTCGTGGATCGTCGGAAAAAGCTCATTTGCATACCCGACGCGGAAAACGACACAAACTCCACCCAGCGGACGCCGAAGTATTGCACCTACGATCCGAAGGCGTACGAAGCCATACGCCTGTCGGATCAAACCCAGATGTTGTCGTATCTTGGTTTGAGGATTCAAACTAAAGATACGACGCGGGAAATTTGAAAGTACGCCGGCGTATCAGTAGATACGCCGGCGTACTCTCACTGTGGATCTGGCCCTGTGTATTTAGGGTAGCTTATTTTTCATTGGCTTTACTTGACCTCTAGGCCCTTTCTGGCATTTATTGTTTACATATAACTATCAGTACTTTTTGATAGAAAATTCCTTAGAACCCCCAAACAAAGCAGAGGCTCTAGAGAATAAATTGGTTGGTTTTGCAATTTTTTATGTCACATGGTAGTTGGGCAGCGATTTTTTTTCAAATGCAATTTTTGGGAAAAAATACACTTATTTATTTACTTTTATTTTTTCACTGTTTTATTTATTTTCATAAATTTTATTGCTGTCACAAGGAATGTAAACATCCCTTGTGACAGCAATAGGCATGTGACAGGTCCTCTTTATGGAGAGATCTGGGGTCTACAAGACCCCAAACCCCTCCTCTGCCTTTAAAAGCATTTGATCACACCAAGATCGTTGTGATCAAATGCTTTTAATTTTTAACCCTTTCATGCCTAAGCCTATTTCTGACATTTGTTGCTTACAAGTTAAAATCCGTGGCCCAGATTCAGATAGGAGATACGACGGCGTATCTCCTGATACGCCATCGTATCTCTGAGTGCGCTCGGTCGTATCTATGCGCCTGATTCAGAGAATCAGTTACGCATTGATATCCCTAAGATCCGACAGGTGTAAGTGTCTTACATCGTCGTATCTTAGGCTGCATTTTCAGGCTGGCCGCTAGGTGGCGCTTCCGTATGTTTACGCAAGGAATATGCTAATTAGGTATTACGGCGATTCAGAAACGTACCTTCAGCCGGCGCAATGTTTTACGTCGATTACGTTAGGCTTGAGCTTCTAACCCCAGCTTGTTCAATTAAGCTTTGGTAATAAAACCTGGAAGCTCATTGGTTTCTATGCAGAAGTGAGCCTGATTTTGCACTTTTCAGCTTTAGTAAATAAACGTCATTGTGTACTTAAAAGTGGGGTATGCCTTTACTGCATATATATTTTTTTGATAAATCCGTCTGGTCCTCGTTGAAGAATTACTTTGGGGAAAAAAAAAAATTCTTCTCCCTTTCTGCTGGTGGCTCGGGTCTCCTGGTGGGACGAGAGGCCCGGGAAGAGTGGGCAGAAGGCGGCAGGAGGGGGGAACATCCTCTCCTGCTCTTTTAGGATAACAGCCAAGTGGCTTTTAGCTGCATCAGTTGTTATCACTAAAAAGTCAACCTCTGACTCTAAAAAAAAACTTTACCAAGGTGATGCCTGCAGCTGCCCCGGTTTAACCCCCTTCAGTGGAAAGGGGTTAGTAATGGTGCCATTTACATCCGGATAAATCGTGATGTAAGGTCATGGCTTCTGGTTTACTATATTATAGAAATTAACAAAGACTGGACCGGAAGTGCCAGCTGGTCGATCGGGACTCCCAGTGGGATCCCGGTGTAGCCGTGGAAGGTGGTGGTGGTGGGGGGGGGGGGGTAGCATGCTTGTAAGAACAATCCAGCGGCTATTTAGCCACTAGGATTTGTTTTACAAGGGAGCCAGCCGTCGGCTGTTGTCATTCAAAGTCAGTGAGCCAATGGGGAGAGAGAGGGCACAGGGCAGAGTCGCGTCTCTGTGTCTGAATGGATACACAGATTAGCAGGTTGGCTCGGGCCCCCATAGCATGTTGCTTGCTGTGGGGGCACTTGGCAGGAGGGAGGGGCCAGGAGCTCCGGTGAGGAACCAGAGAAGGGAAGGATCTGGGCTGCTCTGTGCAAATACACTGCACAGAGCAGGTAAGTATTATATGTTTGTTATTTTGAAAATAAATAAAATAGACTCTTTCACACTGGCTCTGATCCGCCAAAGTGTTCGGCGCTCCAATCCGCCGAAGCACAACTTACAATGGGACATTCAAACTTTTTTCATCCATATCTTCATAGAAATGAGTCCCATTCCTGCCCAGACGATGGGAAAGTTCTCGGCTGCTTGTCACCATGCAGATTTGGCTTTAATTACTTACCTTGCGTGTCAGCATGTGCGTAAGAGCTTGTGTGAAATATGCAGCGAGAGTCACAGTTAAACAAGTATTAACAATTCTAACACAATCACACTTTTGCCTGCGCTACCCGCCTATCATTATGTATACGCTTCACAGCTTGTCAATCTCGGGGAAATCGCACAACAGAGACCAGCAATCATTACTTCTCTGTCTCCTTTACTTTCTCTGTGTCCACCACACTTTCCTATCCCAGGGTAACGATTATCCCGTCCAGTGAAACCTCTTAGGCCCCATACACACGACCAAACATGTATGCTGAAACTGGTCCGCGGGCCAGTTTCAGCAGACATGTTTGGTCGTGTGTGGGCGCGAGCGGGCCGAATTCCAGCAAACATTTGCCCGCCGGGCCTTTTCCCAGCGGACAAATATTCCTGGACGTGTTTTAAAACCGTCCGCTGGAATCCTGCCCGCTCGGACATGTACGGTCGTCAGTACAGACCTACCGTACATGTCCAGGCGCCCGCCGTCCCTCGCATGCGTCGAATGACTTCGACGCATGCGTGGAAGCCTTTAAATGGCAGGCCCGCCCACGTCTCCGCGTCATCGCCGCGTCATCGTCGCGGCGACGACGCGGACACGCCCCGCGTAATGTTTACGCGCGGACTTCTGTACGATGGTGTGTACAACCATCGTACAGAAGCCCTCTGGCAGACATGTACGGTGAAAACGGTCCGACGGACCGCTTTCACCGTACATGTTTGTTCATGTGTACCCGGCCTTAGAATTTAAATATATAAGATACATTTTTTTATCGTGTCACTTAAAACGAAGTTCCACCCAGAAGTGGAACTTCCACTTAATCCACTCCTTGCCCCCTTACATGCCACATTTGGGACTTCCTGTCCCACTTCCTCCTTCCGCCCAGGGACAGCTAAGGTGATACGTCATATCCAGTGTTGCCAACCTACCAGATTGAAATTTACTGGCACGACACCCGAAATTTACTGGCGCAGCCACGTTTTTACTGGCATTTGACAAAAGTTACAAAATAAAATTTTTAGGTGCAAATTTCAATATTTAGGCTACAAAAATGTACGCTAGGCAAATAGCAATGTGATTTAAAGTAAATATTAAGGTAAAAAAAAAATTTTTATTATTTTCGATATAATAAAGGCAAATTATTTAGTCACATCACCCCCTGCCTCCATCCCCCTCTGCCACCAACACCTCCTGCCTTCACCCCCCTCTGCGGTGCCACCAACAACCCCTGTCTCCATCCCCCACCCTCTGCGGTGCCACCATCCCCCTCTGCGGTGCCACCAACACCCCCTGCCTCCAATCTCCCCCTGCCTCCATTGCCCCCTGCCTCCATCCCCCTCTGCGGTGCCACCGCAGCCACCATCACCCCCTGCCTCCAATCTCCATGCACAGTTCCAAGCCGAACCGATCTCGGCTATTTTTACTGGCACATTCCCGCAACTACAGACATTTACGAACGGGGGGGAAAGAGTGCCGTTTTTACGAACTGTCCATATTGCCTTTTGGCGGCCTCTCCCTGTAGGCAATCGCCAGGGACACGTGACAGGTCCCAGGCGATCGCTGCTGACTTTTATTAAACATTAAAAACGCCTGGAACACCCCTTTAAGCCCCGTACACAACATGAAAAAAATCTGAAGAAAAATTCCGTACAAGGCACGATCATTCAATATTCGTATAGTGTGTACACAAGTTTTGACATCCGATTCTGACTTTTGCAAACGAAAATTCCGAAATGACAAACTCCAAACTTCCTGAACAGAACGAAAGATTTTTGTTTAACCACTTCCATACCAGGCACTTCTCCCCCTTCCTGCCCAGGCCAATTTTCAGCTTTCAGCGCTCTCACATTTTTTTTTTTTTTTTTTTTTTTTTATAAAGAAGTTACATTTTATTGAATATGTTTAACACAAAGTAGAAAATATTGTTTTTTATTTTTTATTTTATATACCAAAAAATAAAAAACCCAGTAGTGATTAAATACCACCAAAAGAAAGCTCTATTTATGTGAAAAAAACATTATATAAAGGTACGCAAACAGTGTTGTATGACCGCACAATTGCCAGTTAAAGTAGTCCAGTGCTGAACAGCAAACATTGCCTGGTCATAAAGGGGGTAAAAACTTCAGGAGGTCAAGTGGTTAAATACTACACTATGGTCTCCTTTTTATCATTCTGTTATGTGAGCTTTGTCTACACAGCAATCTGATACACAGGTGTGGAGCTAAAGATTTGGAGGATTTAGACAGAGACTGGAGGAAATTTAGAGGGGTATTGTAATAATTACTGACATGCTTTTTTGGCGCCTGTAGTTCAACCTTTTGGCACCGATGGGTGAGCCTTGACGCAGAGTGGCCGCATATTTGCATACCACATTGCAAAGACAGCTGTGCTGATAACACATGACCTGCACGCCCCCAGCACAGTTACCACTGGCTAACAGAAAGCCTTAGATCACTGCTTCCAATCAGGAGCTTTCCGATCATGTGACAGCCGTGACATGATCATAAACCCCGTCCCACCTTCCAGCATCTGAAATCCTTTAAAGAGTCGGGATGCGCAGGCACCAAGGGGTTAAACAGAGACTGATTCCAGTGGGTTTTCACTTCGATAGGTGATTGAAGTTTTATGTACGGTATCTTCATTTGATGCACATGTTATCGTGAAGTAGGAAATACATGGAAGTTGAATTTGAAAGAGACTTTTTCACATTATTTGCTTGTATAAATATATATTGTTTTGTTTTTTGGCACTACATTTTCACGTTGAACATTCTTTTGGATTTTTGTATGTCAAACCTTGATGTTAGATGCCTGTATTTTTTTTTTTCCATTTAAGTTTTTATTGGAATTTTTATACATACAAATGAATGTCATACATCATCAAGACAAGTAAACATACAAGAGTGTAGGACAACATCGCATGATAGCGTTAATTTTTAAAGCTTGAAGATAACTTGGATGCATGGTAGATACAGCAGATTAGTCGGCATCCTCAAACAGGTCTTAAAATGTAACTTTATAGGTCCCAACATGGGCAATTAGTGTTTGCGAATGATGCATAACAGAGGTACAATTGCAACAAGCAAAGGTGAGGCATCAAGCAGTAACAGGAGTACAGGGAAGGAAGTAAATAATAATAACAATAGTCATAAAAGAAAGGGAAGTAAGGGAGGGCCAAGGCCCAGTGGGGGGAGGGGGATGGGAAGGGAATGGGAAGGGAATGGGAAGGGGAAGAGGGAGGGGGAGGGAGTGGGAAAGAGGATGGGAGTGAGATGGGCCTAGTAGTTAAAACCAGTACAAAGTGTATTAATACCAGGGTATGGAGAGAGCCTCCGCTGAAACGTAAGTAATCATTAATAGCTCATAAGTAGACGGTTAACTAAGGTAAACCAAGATAAGGTCACTGCTTATACCACTCCGTCCATATTCGCCACCTCCCATCGAAGCTCCTCCTCTGGCCAGCTCTGGAGGCGATTAGAGATTCGTAAATGCAGTTGTCGCGAGTGAGGGAGAGTACGCTTGAGAGATTGGGGACTACATTGGATTTCCAGTTCCGAGTAATGAGGGATCTGGAGGTTAGCAGGAGGTGTGTAACCACAGTTCTAAACTGAGGGGGGAATTTGTCAATATTTAGGCTTAGCAGAGCCAGGTCAGGTCCCGGCCGCGTAATAATACCTGTAATAGAGGATATGCATCTGAACACACTATTCCAAAAGCTAGTCAAGTGTTTGCATTTCCAAAAAACGTGCATAATGTTACCCACCTCTCCACATCCCCTCCAGCACAGAGGCGAATTAGCCAATGAGAATTTGGACATCCTGTATGGCGTGAGGTACCACCTCAAGGAAATCTTCTGGGCCAGTTCCCAGTGGTTTGAGCATTTAGAGGCCTTGAAGACCGAGTTGAGAGCAACCTGCCATTGTGAGTCCGTGTAGGTCTTGCCAAGGTCCGCCTCCCATTTCAGGAACGGGGGGCCTTGACGAAGGTGCGTCTATGCTGGAGTAGAGTGTAGAAAAGGGGTATCCCTTTGATCAATGGAGTGGAGGATGTGAAAAATTTCCACACTTGGGCCGGGAGAAGAATTTTATGGCTGTTAACTGAGTGTAGGAAATTAGATATTTGGTAAAATTTGTATGCGTCATTCGAGGAGAGGTTGTACTTGGACTGGAGGAGCTGAAAGGAGATGAGGCAGTCCTCGCGAAAAAGATCCGAGACTTGAGTGATGCCCCTGCTTCTCCAGTCCCCAAGATTGATATTGGGGATAGCACTCATTAGGGTCTCAATGGGGATTGGTACTTCCACCATTTCGTCCCGAGGGTCGGAGATGAGTCCCAGGTCCCTCCAAGCCCCCAAGGAGGCTCGAATGGACAGGGGAAGCTGGTGTAGAGGAAAGGGTCTCAACCTATCAAGGAATAGTAAGGAGGGTAGGTCTTTAGTGGGGCTTAGTGACCGCTCGATGCTGCACCAAGGGACCACCGGAGGGACAGAAAACCATGTCTTTAGTTGGTTCAGGAGGGTTGCGCGGTAATAGTCCCTAATGTCCGTAAGACCCATGCCACCGGCGGATCTATGCCGAGTCAGTAGTGTTTTAGAGCATCTGGGTCTACATGCACTCCACATGTAAGTTCGTAAGATAGAGTTCAAGGATCTCAGGTGGGGGGGCTTAATGGGGACAGGGAGCGTGCGAAAGACGTACAGGATCTGGGGTAGCAGTAGCATCTTAAAGGAAGCCAGACATCCAGACCAGGAGAGTTCTGTCTTAGCTAGTCGGGTGGACTCCTTCAAGAGTTTCCCTATTAGAGCTGGGTAGTTGGCATCCGCCAACCCCGCAGGGTCTGCTGTGATCTGGAGGCCTAGGTATGAGATGCTATTTGTGGACCACGCATATGGGAAGGCACCTTCCAGATAGGCCCGGTCCGAGGGAGGGAGGTGGATAGGCAGTATGACCGACTTGGAGCAATTGACTTTATAATAGGAGATGTTACTGAAGGACTGGAGAACACTTTGGATGTGGGGGAGTGATTTAGCAGGGGATGTTACGGATAGGATGATGTCATCGGCAAATAAGTTAATCTTGTGGAGTGTGTCTTGGATAGAGAAACCTAAGATTTGGGAATGGGTTCTGATTTTTTCGGCCAATGGTTCGATCAGGAGGTTAAAGATTGAGGGGGATAGGGGGCACCCCTGACGTGTCCCATTAGATATTTGGAAAGGTCGGGAGAAGCAATTAGAGGAGTAAACCTGGGCCAGGGGATGAGAATAAAGGGCTAGGATAGCTGATACAATAGGGCCCCGAAACCCAAACTTAGCTAGAGTCTGGGACATATAACCCCAGTGGACCCTGTCGAACGCCTTCTCCGCATCCAAAGAAAGGAGCAGAGAAGGCGTTCGAGAGGCCCAAGCGTGCTGCATCACCCCAATGATTCTGCGAGTGGCGTCAGAAGCCTGTCTGCCTACCGTAAAACCGGACTGGTCTGGGTTGATTAATGATGGTAAAACAGTTAAAAGTCTGTGGGCGAGGATTTTGGCATAGAGCTTAACGTCAGTATTTAATAGTGAGATGGGGCGAAAGTTAGAAGGGACATCAGGGGGTTTGCCGGGTTTGGGTATAGTCACAACATAGGCGTTTAACATCTCAGGGGGGAGGCTGGCAGATGACATGGCCTGTGAGAACACCGAGCGTAAGGTAGGAGCAAGGAGAGTACCAAAGGTTCTGTAATAGTCGTTTGGTAGCCCATCAGGACCAGGAGATTTACCTAGGGGCATCTTGGCTATCGTTTTCAGAATTTCCTCAACTGTGATGGGGGCATTTAAGTCCTCAAGTTGAGAAGGGGACAGGGTGGGTAGAGATAGATCGGCCAGAAATGTTTGTATGTCCTGGTCTGTGGGCTGTGGGGTGTTAGCGTCATCTTTTAAGTTATATAAGGATGAGTAGTAGTCAGCAAATGAGTTGGCTATGTCGTTCGGGTCGTACATCTTGCTATCATTAGTCAGGTTGCGAATAAAGGGGATTTTCGTACGAGTCCTCTGGTCCTTAAGATGACGAGCTAAAAATTTGCCAGCTTTGTTTCCAGAGGAGTAGTATGTCATCTTCAGGGCCTTAACAAATTTGTTGTGGGATTCTAGAAGTAGGCGTCTAAGGTCACATCTAAGCTTAACCAGTTTGGCTGACAGATCTGGGTTAGGTGAGGTCCTATTTTGTGTCTCTATGGATCTGATCTCCCGCAGGAGAAGGTCTACCTTCAGGGTCCTTTGGCGTTTCAATCTCGAGCTAGTTTGGAGTAGAACACCCCTAATGAAAGCTTTGTGGGCGCGCCATAGGACGGTCGGATCTGCAACCGAACCCTCGTTGATCTCAAAAAATTCAGTCAGCTGTTTGGTGATGTTATTTACCTGGTCTGGCATTTGAAACACTCCCGCATTGGCCCTCCACACACGAGTAGGGTTGGGGGTCAACTCCTCCGCCAGCACAATAGAGACAGGTGCGTGGTCTGACCACGAGATGTCGTGAATGGAGGAGGAGGAGACTACCCCAAGCAGGGACCTATCTACCAAGATCAGATCGATACGGGAGTAAGTATTATGCCTTGCTGAATGGAAAGTGAAGTCTCGTTCATTGGAGTGTTGACACCTCCAGACATCATAGTAGTCCTCTCTCAGAAGGGCAGGGAAAAGCGTTGGAAGGGGACGTTTAGACTTTGAGGTTGTGTCAACACCGCAATCAACCGACATATTAAAGTCACCACATATGATAACCTCTCCTTTTTTAACAGAAGAAAGAACCTTGAACACCCTATTAACAAACCTGGCCTGGTGGACATTAGGGGCATAAAGATTAACAATTGTATAAGAACGATTATTAAATTCACCTATAACAATCAAATATCTGCCAGCAGGATCAGAGATCACCTCCCCGAGTTTGAATATCACAGAGTCTCTGATAATGGTAATGACCCCTCTATGTTTCCTATTGGGGGCAGAGGCGAAGAAAATGTGGGGGTAGTTCTTGTTTGTAAGGGAGGGGGCCTTAGAGGAGAGAAAATGGGATTCCTGTATACATAGAATGTCCGCCCGCAGTTTTTGGGCCTCCTTCCATAGTGCTGATCTTTTAACTGGGTGGTTCAGTCCGTGAACATTAAAAGAAACTATGTTGATCACCATGGTGTGTGGGGGGGATACAGAAACAGTACCTTAGATTGGAGAAGCACTTTAAGCTCAGTTGGAATCCAAGGTGTTGCTGGTCGAGGCAGAGGGCTTGACACATCCTGGTATGTGGGAGGTGGTCCATCTCTTGGCAGGGGGAGAAAGTTGGCAAAAAAAGAAAACAAAGAAAAAAAAGGAAAAAAACGACAAGGTCACAAGAAAATAGAACAGTCATATAACACGTCGGCTCGAATAGAGCAAACCTGAGAAGTAAAAAGGGAGATTCATTTTCGAATCTGAGGGCAGCCATGCTGCTCATTTAACACGGAGGGGAAAGTGTCTTAGACAGTAGGTTCATGGTAGTTTGGTGATGTTTACGAAGCCGGAGCACCTAGGAGGACCGCTTCTTGCCCTTCTTTTTGTGGGTCACCATCTGCCAGGAATCCTGGGTGGCAATTTTAGAGGTCGTGGGCGGGTCCCCGTCCACCTTTTCAGGGACAATATTCCAAGATCGCAAGAGATCGATGCCTTCCGAGAGGGTGTTAATCACGGAGGTGTGGTTGTCTTTTGTGATTGTGAGTTTGGCAGGGTAGCCCCATCTATACACAATTTCATGGTTGCGTAGCGCTTTGGTAACTGGGAGAAGGGACCTGCGCCTCTGCATAGTAAATTGGGAAAGATCCACGAACAACTGGATGGATGAGTATTGAGCTGGCGGGTCTTTGTTTTTTCTAAAGGACATCATAAAACGCTCCTTAATTTGGAAAAAATGCACCCTCATCAGAACATCCCTGGGTATGGTGTCAGGCAGGTATGACGGCTTAGGCAGGCGGTGTATTCTATCAATTGCTAAGTCCGCATCAGATAGATCAGGGACAATCAGCTTCATAAGGTCCTGAGCATACTGCAGCAGTTGTTGGGGGAGGACAGATTCAGGGACACCACGGATTTTGACATTATTTCTCCTGGATCTGTCCTCCAGGTCTGAGACCTTTGCTTTGAGCCATGATATTTCATCAGCCTGCTCGTTATGGGCATCTACTAAGGAGTTGTGGGAAGAAGCAAACTCCCCCATTTTCTGTTCCACATGTTCCACTCTTCCCCCCAGCTCCTGTACATCCGCCTTGAACCCCCTCATGCAGTCCATCATGTCGGCGTGGAGGGAGCTGCGGAGGGACACTAACATATCCCTCAGCATGGTGTCAGACAGGGGTTTGTCAGCGGTGGGAAATAAGTTGATCGCCTCCGCCAGCTCCCTGGTGTCATTAAGGGAGTCTTGTGCACTGACCTGTGTGTTGCTCGAGCACTCGGGGGACAGCCGCGGCTTTGACTTGGCTGGGCTGCGTGACAGCGGGGTGGAGGCCTCCGGGGATCCGTGCGCCGCTCCCTGTTGAGGATTCGGACTGGTGGGGGATGAGCTGGAGCCGCTGGAGGAGGACGGCGAGGCGCCGCCGGCGCCATCTTGGATTAGGCCGCGAGGAGTCGGCGGGAAGAAGTGGGAAAGCTTCTGGATCTGGGGAGCTGTCTTCCTTTTGCGGGCCATCCCGAGGGTCTAGACGGTCCGGAGGAGCGATCCAGGTGGTTGTGAGTGGCGGAAGGTGCTTCGGCCCGTTGTTTCACCTACTGCTGGCACGGAGCTCTCTGCTCAGGCGTCCATGCAGGAGCTCGGTAGCCACGCCCCCCAGCGCTCTCACATTTTGAATGATAATTGCACGGTCGTGCGACATTGTACCCAAACAACGTTTTTATAATTTTTTGCCCACAAATAGAGATTTCTTTTGGTGGTATTTGATCACCTCTGCGTTTTTTTTTTTTTTTTTGCGCTACAAATAAAAAAAAGGACAGCATTTTTGAAAAAAACAAACAAACAAAAGTTTTTCTTTGTTTCTGTTACAAAACATTGTAAATAAGTACGTTTTTTTCTTCACTGATGGGCACTGATGAGACTACATTGATGGGCACTGATGAGGTGGCACTTATATGCAGCACTGATAGGTGGCACTAATAAGCAGCACTGATGAGGCTGCATTGATGGGCACTGATGAGGTGGCACTTATATGCAGCACTGATAGGCGGCACTAATAAGCAGCACTGATAGGTGGCACTGATATACAGCCCTGATGGGCACTGATAGGTGACACTGATGGGAACTCATAGGCGACACTGATGGGCACTCATAGGTGGCACTGGAGGGCACGTATAGGCGGCACTGATAGATGCCACTGATAGGCAGAGGCACTGGCAGGAATTACTGATGGGCACAGAGTGCCATCCCTAATAGGCAATGATTGCCATCCCTGGTGGGCTCTAGTGTAAGGTGACCAGATTTTTAAAATGAAATCCTGGGACATATGTTTTCTTTACTAGTAATGGCAACAATCAGCGACTCTCGGCTCGTCGCCGCCCACCTCACAGCCTCACAAGTCTTACTCTCCAGGCCCCCGGCTACTACTGGATGGGGAGCGGAGGAAGATCACTCTGCCTTGGAAGACAAGGAGATAGGCAGGTGGCTGGCCAGAATTTGAGCCAAGGCAGAAGCGAGCGAAGCTGAATGGGCATGTACCCGAAACTGAAGAAATATTCCCTCCACTCCGACCAGCACATGATCATCAGAAAGGGGCACCGATAATGGGAAAAATACAACCCCCTATGCTAGTAGGCACGGCGGAGCGGGGGGTGTAATTCTATTTTTTTTATTTTAATTCTGCAATGACTGTCTTTGAAATTGCACCTGCCCCCTATTAAATCCAATCTGGGGACAAAACCAGGGACAGACTTGGTCCGGGGACAGTGTCCTCAATCAGGGGACTGTCCACTGAAACTGGGGATGTCTGGTAACCCTACTCTAGTGGGTTTACCTGGTGGTCATGGGTGGGCATCCCTGGTGGCCATGGGGGGTTATCCTTGCTGGCCATGGGTGGGCATCCCTGGTGGTCCTGGATGGGCATCCTTAGGGGGGTTGCACTGATAATTAATCAGTGACCCCCCTGTCAAAAGAGCAGCCGATCGGCTCTCCTCTACTCGCATCTGCCAGTGCGAGTAGAGGAAAAGCCGATACATGGATTTTCCTGTCTACACTGTGATCAGCTGTGATTGGACACAGCTGATCACATGGTAAAGAGCCTACGTCAGAGGTCAGGCAGGAAGTGGTTAATGTGTACCGGTTTTGTACTATTTTAAAAATATTAGATACAAAAGACTGCACATGATCAGAAATAACAAAAAAACCTTTGTCATACGAGAATTTTTCGTACATTGTTTCTACCCCCGGTTCTGACTTTCTGCGAAACATCAAGAAAAAACGTCCGATTTTCTTATAATGTGTACCCCACTTTACTGTAGTGTCTCACCAATAGGGCTGAGCCCAATTTAACATTTTCTTGTCCCTTAACCACTTCATCACTGGTTTTTTTTTTTTTTTTTTTCATAATATAAACAAAAAATAAATAAAAAATGGGCCTAATGCCCACACAATGAGATTATCAGACGAATGATTGTCCTGTTTTTTTGTTTTTTTTTGCATGCTAATCTCAGATCGAATCTGATGAGTTTACTAATGTCACAAAAATTTGTGTACGACAGAATACAAATTTGGAAGTGATGTCATGTTTTGCAATGCATTTTTGAACGTCAACTGTACTGATTAAACGAAAATTGTACAATCTGGCATTGTGCGAAAAATGTTTTCGTGAATGTCCGATCAAATGTTATCAGATGAACTGTCCTGATCGGCGCTCGAAAGTGTGTACCGGGCATAAGCGGTTAAAGGATAAGTTCACCTTTAAAAAAAAATGCACTTATTTTTTGTAGGTAAAAAAATGTACATTTATATATATATATATATATATATATATAGTAAATGTGCAACAAAAGAAAGCTCTATTTGTGGGGGGGGGGACATTAATTGTATTTTAGTACAGTGTTGTACGACCGCGCACTACTCAGTTAAGGTAACGCAGTGGCGTATCGCAAAAAAATAGCCTGGCCATGAAGAGGGTTAAATCTCCCAGAGGCCAAGTGGTTAAAGCGGAGCTCCACCCAAAGGGGGAAGCTCCTTTTGTTTGTTTCTCCTCCCCCCCTCCTCTCCTGCCACGTTTGCCACCTTTCGAGGAGGGAATGGGGAGCGAGTACCTGGTTTTGACAAGTACCCGCTCTCACTTCCGGGTAACTTCGCCGTGGCAAAGTCACCCCCAGAATGGAATTTTGGGATTTTCCGATTTTCGAATTTTGGAATTTTTTGAACATCCGAAAATTTGAAAGAAAATCAGTAAAATTCAAAATAAGTATCTAGGCCAAGTCATGTACTGGCACATCTCTGCCTACTTCCGGGTTTAGGGCGTACACATAGGCCGGCTCCTGTTGTAATTATACACAGTGGGAGTCTGTCAGCAAGTCCCAGCCAATGACTCACATCTGGGATCTGCTGATGGGCTGTGTGCAATCACAGCCCAGAACTCTGTGTTGACAATATACACAGAGCTCTGTAAACATTGGGGTAGATTCAGGTACCTTTGCACATTTTTTACGGAGGCGCAGGGCAACGTTTTTGCCCTGCGCCCCCGCAAATTTTCTGCGCTACCCACGATTCACGGAGCAGTAGCTCCGTAAATTGCGTGGGCGCTCCGGCAAAATGCCCGGCGTAAGCGCGCGCAATTTAAATGATCCCGTAGGGGGCGGGAATCATTTAAATTAAGCGCGTTCCCACGCCAATTGCAGAGCGCATGCTCCGTCGGGAAACTTTCCTGACGTGCATTGCGGCAAATGACGTCGCAAGGACGTCATTTGCTTCAAAGTGAACGTGAATGGCGTCCAGCGCCATTCACGATTCACTTACGCAAACTACGTAAAGTTCAAATTTCGCGACGCGGGAACGACGGGTATACGTAACATTGGCTGCGAAAACCGCCGTACGCAAAACCGGCGAAAACCGCCGTACGCAAATGACGTAAACTGCGTACGCAGGGCTCGCGTAATGTTGTGAATCGGCGTTAGTATGCAATTTGCATACTATACGCTGAGCACAACGGGAACGCCACCTAGCGGCCATCGCAAGAATGCAGCCTAAGATATGCGGGCATAAGAGCCTTATGCCACGCATATCTTAGGCTGCAGTCGGCGTAACGAGGTTCCTGAATCAGGAGCATTCGTTACGCCGGCGCAAGTAAGCAATTGCGCTGCGTAACTATGGTTACGCAGGTGCAATTGCTCTCTGAATCCGGGCCCCTGTATTTTTTCCTGTAAATTTCCTTTGGATAAATAGCTGCCTAAATATCATGTACAGTAACATACCGTCATTTTTTTTTCTCCAGGGTCTCTGCTTTCTAATTTTTGCTGTAATTTCTAGCAAGAAAATTTCAGATTTTAACATGTGTGCAAACAAATTAGATAATTCATGCCTGGCCTATTGTTATCCACCGGGCTTTCTTACCTGCCCGCTCCTGTGACGCATCGGGCTCCCTCACCCGCCTCTGATGCACTGGGTTCTCTCACCCACCATGTTTTCTCATGCCACCCGTAGCATTTGCGGCCCGGCTTCAGAGACGCTACAGCCCGGTAGTGGGTCGCTGCCCGGGGGTTGGAGACCCCTGCTGTATACCATAGTTTATAGACCTTTGTACAACTTTTACACAGACTAAAAAATATACACTGATTTGGGTTATTTCGACCAAAATAAATGTAGCAAAACAGATTTTGGCCTTCAAGAACAAATGTTTATTTGAATATTTCTTCATAAAAGATAATTTATTTGAAGAACAGAAACAAAGAAAAACGTAGGTTTAAAAAAAAATCTGCATTTTTTTCATTTATATAGGATTTTTTACATTTTTTTAAACAACGGTGATTAAATACCACCAGAAGAAAGCTCTATCTGTCTAAAAAAATAAAAATGATACAAATTTTGCCCAGGTACAGTGTTGCTTGACTGAGTAATTGACGTTCAAATTGTGACAGCGCTAAAAGCTGAAAATTGTGTATAGAAAAAAGAAACAGGACGGGCTATGCTGAAGCCACTGCGATTATTTGATTTTATCTACATGCTTTTAACACCTTCGCAAATGTGAGCGTCCATTTTTACTTATACAATAAATATATATTTTTTGAATGAATGAAAACTTATATAGCGCAACACATGCGAACTTAATCGCCTCTGGCATTTTTCTAAATGGTATCACACTATGTGGCCTCTTCTCTCTCCCTTTATCAATGTACCATTTGGATGAATTGCCTTTGAGTTTTGGTCACTACATCCTTGGTTGAGACCTATTGGTGACAATAGTGTGACGGACCTCCGCCTCATGGGCCAGATCCACGTAGAACGGCGTAATTTTAAGCAGGCGTAGCGTATCGTAGTTACGCTACACCGCCGCTACTTTGACAGGCAAGTGAAGTATTCTCAAAGCAAAGTTGTGGCGGCGTAGCGTAAATAGGCCGGCGTAAACCCGCCTAATTCAAATATGGAACATGTGGGCGTGTTTTACGTTAATGTATTGTGACCCCACGTAAATTACGCTTTTTACGAACGGCACATGCGCCGTCCGTGAAAGTATCCCAATGCGCATGCTCCAAATTAACCCGCAAAAAGCCAATGCTTTCGACGTGAACGTAAATGACGCACAGCCCTATTCGCGAACGACTTACACAAACAACGTACCGTATTTATCGGGGTATTGCGCGCTAAAGTGGACCCGCATCCCTGTAAAAAAAACATTTTAGTACTTACAGTTTTGGTGTCTTGCGCTGCGTCCATCGGTGGCCTCGTTGGGTCCGGCGTATGTCTGTGGCTTCGGTGGTGTCCTCCTCGTCGGGTCTGGCGTCCTTCTGCGGTGCCCTCCCCGCTCGATCCCCGCTTCCCGCACTGAGTTTGAACCACTGCGCCGGCATATACAGAGCGCAGTACACTCGTGTATAGTTGGGCAGGCTCGGCTTCTCTCACGGTCACGTCCTGTGCGTCCTTTACGTCCAGGACGTGACCGCGAGAGGAGTCGAGCCTGCCCGACTATACCTGAGTGTACTGCGCTCGGTATATGCCGGCGCAGTTGTTCAAACTCGGCGCGGGTATCGGCCTATATCGCACAACCACGATTTTGCCCTGAATTTCAGGGCAAAAAAGTGCGCGGTATATGCCGATAAATACAGTAATCGACGGAAAATTTGACGATGGCCCGACGTCCATACTTAACATTGGCTGCGCCTCATATAGCAGGGGTAACTTTACGCCAGAAAAAGCCTAATGTAAACGGCGTATCTGTACTGCGACGGCCGGGCGTACGTTCATGAATCGGCTTATAAAGCTGATTTACATATTTCTAGGCGTAAATCAGCGTAGACGCCCCTAGCGGCCAGCGTAAATATGCAGTTAAGATACGACGGTGTAGGCGACTTACGCTGGTCGTATCTTAGCAAAATTCTGGCGTATCTGATTCTTTGAATCAGGCGCCAAGATAAGACGCCTCAGAGATACGACGGCGTATCTGGAGATACGCTGTCGTATCTCCTACGTGGATCTGGCCCCAAATGTCCACATTGAAAGCTGTGTATGCTGACATACTTCTCTCCCCTGGGTGTGCTACACCAAAAGCTCTGTTGACTCATTGGGCATATGCCTAGTTGAGTTCAACGTGTCTGGTAAGCCTCTTTTTCTATTGGTGGTGGAATATCTACAGACAAACTGGTTTACAACTACTCACCTTGGAAAGTCACTTTATCCACTGGAATCACTTTATGGACTATATAAATATGCACACGCCCCTTTGTTTCATGTAAATGTGTTATTGTCATAGGTGTGCACAACCTATTGCTTTAGGGCAGCCCTCAAAATTTAACTCGCCTGCTCACATTTTGCGAGTAAATTTTGAGGGCTGGCGAGGAGCAGGGGGGGCGAGCAAGGAGAGTGGCGTTCAAACCGCGGGGAACATTACAGCTTTCAATTCAATAGCTGTGTTCCCCGCAGCGCGCGTCTTATACAGCCTCTCCACCTTGTCCGGGCACTTTGATAGACATATCACCCATCCCAGGATTTTGAATTGGAAACTGTAATGTTCCCCGCGGTTTGAACCATTCGGCGGCGGCTCCTCTCCTACCCAGTACAGGTAGGATGCGGGGACGACTACTCTGGCTGCAATATGTGTGTGGGAGACTCTGGCTGCAATATGTGTGTGGGAGACTCTGGCTGCAATATGTGTGTGGGAGACTCTGGCTGCAATATGTGTGTGGGAGACTCTGGCTGCAATATGTGTGTGGGAGACTCTGGCTGCAATATGTGTGTGGGAGACTCTGGCTGCAATTGTGGGGGGACTCTGGCTGCAATATGTGTGTGGGAGACTCTGGCTGCAATATGTGTGTGGGAGACTCTGGCTGCAATTGTGGGGGGACTCTGGCTGCAATATGTGTGAGGGGGACTCTGGCTGCAATATGTGTGAGGGGGACTCTGGCTGCCAGTGGCGGCTGGTGCTCAAATATTTAGGGGGGGCGCAAACGGAAAAAAAAATTGCAGCCTCACTGTGCCCATCAAATGCAGCCACTGTGCCATCAATTGTCACCACTGTGCCATGCCATCAAACGCAGCCACTGTGCCATCAATTCGCACCACTGTGCCATGTCATCAAACGCAGCCACTGTGCCATCAATTGTCACCACTGTGCCATGCCATCAAACGCAGCCACTGTGCCATGCCATCAAACACAGCCACTGTGCCATCAATTGTCACCACTGTGCCCTTTAATTGTCGCCGCTGTGCCCTTTAATTGTCGCCGCTGTGCCCTTTAATTCTCCCCACTGTGCCCATTGTCCCCACTGTGCCTATTGTCTCCACTGTGCCCATTGATGTCGCCGCTATGCCCTGTAAAGAGCCCCTTTCCCCCCCCCGCCCGGCACTTACCTTTACTGGAGTCAGCCATCTACGTCCCTCGATGTCTTCTACCGCCCTCGATGACTGACAGGCGTCTCAGCCAATCAGGTTACCGGTAGCCAGAATCGACCAACCTGATTGGCTGAGACGCCTGTCAGTCTTATCCAAGGAGCGCATTCCTAGTGCGTTCCTTGTATAAGCTTCTGGGCTCTGATAGGCACTTCCGTACAGCCAACCAGCTGCCGTTATTCAGATGGCCGGACATGAGCGCCGACCATCTGAATAGAACAGCGGCAGCGGCGATAATAACATAGATTCGTGCAATGCAAAAGAAGAAACGTATATGGACAGCCGCACTCCAATAAGTCTAAAAAAGACGTGCCCTTTATTGGGTAAAAAGAAAATGCACTACAAAAAAGAGCATACAGTGGGAAATAAACAGCTGACGCGTTTCACATTGAACCTCAATGCTTAGTCATAGTGCTATTTTCCACTGTATGCTGTTTTATGTAGTGCATTTTCTTTTTACCCAATAAAGGGCACGTCTTTTTTAGACTTATTGGAGTGCGGCTGTCCATATACGTTTCTTCTTTTGCATGCTCTTTGCATTGCCGGCACCCGTTGGTTCCTGAGTGGACATTGATTGCCTTAGGTGTGCTCACCTGGAGTGGCAGTTTTCTCTATAGATTCGTGTAATGCATGAATCTATGTTATTAGACTCAGTGGTGGTGAGAGCCAGAGGGGGCGGCGCTCCAGCGCCCTCTATGGACGAACCGCCACTGCTGGCTGCAATTGTGTGTGGGGGGGGGACACTCTGGCTACAATTGTGGGGGGAGGACACTGGCTACAATTGTGGGGGGACTCTGGCTGGAAAATGGGGACATTTTGCTGCATTGGTAGACATGGGCAGGCTGCATTTTTGGGCACGGATAAAGTTGTTGTTAATATTTATTTTTATAACTTAATTCTACATAAAACATTTAAGTGTAATTTCATGAGATTTATGAGGGCGTGTCTAGGGGCGGGACATGGTAGGGGTTGGGCGGGGCAACTGGTGACGAGTATGCCTTGAGGCCTGTCTAGTAGCTCAGGACTTGAAATTTTGAGCCCTGCTTTAGGGTGTGCACCCCAAAGCTCCAACAAATATGCGTTTGACATATTTACAGGCCTCTTTCCCGCTCTCCATCCTGAAACAACGGGGGGAGGGGGAGCAGGGGAGCACATCGGGGATCCAGACAACAGAAGGAAGAGGAACAGGCAAAGAAGCGGTGGCCTATATATTAGTACCAATCCCCTATATTTAACTCCTGTGGCAGCTGAATATTGACAAAGGGGAGAGGAGGAGGAAAAGCCTACTTTCAGCTGCTGCAGGAGGAAAATACAGATTGGTTCCACTAAATTCCTCCTCCACCACCTCTCCTGTCCAGGTTCTGAGGGTCAACAAAGAAGGATTGCGGTTTACCTGTCAGCTTCCCACCATTGACAGGCTGTCAACCCCAGGATTAGGGTGTGCCTAGACACACCTGGCACAACCTTTGCACATGCCTATGGTTATTGTTTATCGCCAGGGGCGGACTGACCATTGAGGCACTTGGGCACTGCCTGAGGGCCCCATGCCACTAGGGGGCCCCATCAGGGTTGCCAGGCTGAGTAAAACCAGGGACAGTATGTAAAAATATGTGTTTTTTTACATCTGTCCCTGATATGTCCGAAACCGACATGCTTTTGATGTGAAAATCTCGAGATTTTAGCTGCCCCACCTCTCCACTGCCTCCTGGCATGGTGGCCATCTGTAAGCCCGGGGACCCCATAATCTTCTATTGCCCGGGGGCCCCATGAGTTGTCAGTCCGCCCCTGTTTATCGCGTATTAGTCACATTGAGTGTCATTATTATTATGGTTCAGTTATGTTGTGCAATAGTCATCCCACCACAGGGGGCACTGTGGCAGATTTTTCATGCTATAGACTTGCAGGGCTGTTGCTGTAGACTCACCACTGCAACTTTGTTTGTGCTAGAGACTTGCAGAATGTTTACAAAGAAAGTTGATCTGGAGTCATGCAATGCGGACTTGCTGCAATTGTGCAACAACCTTGTGAAGCCTGGCAAGTCTAACAATAGCTTAGCAAGTCATTTTCAAACTTGCAGCACAATTGCTTGCTATCTGGGACCTACCTGCTCTGTGTAATGGTTTTGCACAAAGCAGCCCAGAGCACAATTGCTTGCTTTCTGGGATTATGTTTTCTTTTGAGCCGGGGAATGCCCAAAGGATATGTTTTGTAACGTACTATTCTAAAACTACCGTATTTATCGGCGTATAACATGCACCCCAAGTTTAGGAGGGATGTTTAAGGATAAAAACTTACATTTAAATGCCCATCAATGCAGCCTTATCAGTGTCCATCTGCAGCCTTGTCCATCATTGCAGAATGATCAGTGTCCATCTGCAGCCTTGCCCAGTGTCATTGCAGCCCTGCCCAGTGTCCATGCAGCCTTGCCCAGTGTCCTTGCAGCCTTGCCCAGTGTCCTTGCAGCCTTGCCCAGTGTCCTTGCAGCCTTGCCCAGTGTCCATGCAGCCTTGCCCAGTGTCCTTGCAGCCTTGCCCAGTGTCCTTGCAGCCTTGCCCAGTGTCCTTGCAGCCTTGCCCAGTGTCCTTGCAGCCTTGCCCAGTGTCCTTGCAGCCTTGCCCAGTGTCCTTGCAGCCTTGCCCAGTGTCCTTTCACCTTGAACGTTTAAAATTACTGCAGCGGCGCAGCGATAGACAGAACCGGATGTCCTGTGTACTCGGCTCCTCTCGCAGTCCCACCCCTTGCCCAGGCTCCTATTATGTACATAACACAGGTCCAATGGCGGGACTGGGCGTGACTGTGAGCCGAGCCTAGCCGAGTACACAGTACACTCGGCTGTGTATATATCGGCGACGCTCACTCCTCTTCCCCTCACAAACAGTGGGGATCGGCGTATAACGCGCACCCAGGATTTCCCCCTGATTTTAAGGGGAAAAGGTGCGTGTTATACGCCGATAAATACGGTAATAAAAATTTTGTATGGGAGCCACGTTGCACGACTGCGCAATTGTTAAAGCGACGCATTGCCGAATCGCAAAAAGTGGCCTGGTCTTTGGCCAGCGAAACGGTCCGGGAATGAAGTTTTTACACATACCCTTGATCATTATACAGTTGAACCTCGGATTACGAGCATAGTCCGTTCCAGGAGTATGCTCGTAATCCAAAGTACTCGCATATCAAAGTGAGTTTTCCCATTGAAGCCAATGGAAACTAAAAAAAAATTCCGCATTGACTTTAATGGGATGCAATACCAAATGCGGCCAGAGGTGGGGTGGGGCGCCAGAGAGCACCCCGAAAACGTCCGAAAATGCCCAAGGACACTTCAGCTCGGGTCCTGCGCCCCCATACCTCAGGCCAAATGAGGTACTGCAGGCCTATTTTCGTCTCTGCTGGGGTCCTGCGCCCCCGTACCTCAGGCCAAATGAGGTACTGCAGGCCTATTTTCGGCTCTGCTCGGGTCCTGCGCCCCCATACCTCATGCCAAATGAGGTACTGCAGGCCTATTTTCGGCTCTGCTTGGGTCCTGCGCTCCTGTACCTCAGGCCAAATGAGGTACTGCAGGCCTATTTAGCTTGAATTCTGCTCGTCTTGCGAGTCAACAATCGCAAACCGAGTCAGAATTAAAAAAAAAAAAAGTTGCTCGCAAATCAAAACGCTCTCAAACCAAGTTACTCTTAAACCGAGGTTCCACTGTACTGTACTTTGTTATTACGATTTTATTGTGTGATTTCAATAAATACATTTTTTATATTAACACCTGGTCCGCCTTTTAAAATCCAGAGGGGTTACACCGTGCCTTGACGACTAGGTCTTCTCTTCTCTATCCGCTGAAGAAGTCCCGCCCCTAGGGACGCAACGTTCAGTGGGGAAGGACGTGACGTCACCCGCAGTCATCTTCAGTTTATTGTACCTCGCTGTCTCGCCTGGCACTGGCTCAGTGCCTTTGTTTGTGAGTTTTTTACCTTTTATACCAATAAATCCTGTAACTGTTTATGCGGAGAGCACTATGGTTTTGTCCTCCTTTCTTTACATGATTGCATCCATGATTTCTATACTTGGTATCATCTAATCCTATTGCCTGGTTTCTGTTGGAGCATTGCCTGGATTATACCCTTATGGGAAAGTGTATTTGACCCAATCTAACAGAGGGTCCATCCTGTGAGGTGAGCGGCCATTTTAGCTATTGGTGGAGGTGTTACAGTTCTGTTTCCACGCTCATCACCTGCATGATATTCAGTCACCTTCTAGATCACGTGGATGACCTTTCATGGATTTTATTAGCGCTGCACTACCTTTTGCATATTTACCATAGGATTTTTTTCGATTTTGAATCCTAGTGTCCAGCTGCTTGTTATTATGTGTTTATTGCGCTGATTTGTTTTTCTGTTGATCTTCTCTTCAAAGGATCTGTTTTGTAATGCACTTTTCTAAAACTAATAAAAACTAAAAATAATAATTTGATACAGATTTCCAATAGATTAATAAATAATAATAATTAAAATACAGCTACTGCACATACCTGGAGTTGAACAACTTAGTTTAACTACTTCCCATCCCACCCAGTGTCAAATGATGTCCACAGGAGGGATCTCCCATCCTGAGCAGGCGTCATATGATGTCCTGGGCTTCTTGGCTGTCTAGGGGGCGCGCGTGCACGCCGCGTCACTCGGGAGCAATTGCACTCGTGATTGCCGGTAACACAGCAGGACCGTGGATTTGTGTGTGTAAACACACAGATCCACATCCTGTCAGGTGAGAGGAGACCGATGGTGTGTTTTAAGTACAGAGGAACACCGATCAGTCTCCTCCCCTTGTGAGTGCCCGCCCCCTACAGTTAGAATCACTCCCTAGGTATCACATTTAACCCCCTGATCGCCCCTTGGTGTAATAAATAATTAATAAATAATAATAATTAAAATACAGCTACTGCACATACCCGGAGTTGAACATTTCAATACTAAATGCAGCTGAAAGTATTTTTCTTGTGTTGCTCTATAATGGAAAGAACGCCATTTCTTAGCTCAAAATAAAATAAATAAGTGAAAACCTTCATACCGATAATATTTAAAATAACAATATTTACAGCTGCACATGTATGCATTATTTATACGCCAAGAAGTATTTCCGGAGGCACTTTTCACCCAGGTTTTAGTAAACATACGCTTTTCAGCCTTTGCCGTTTGCAGAAGAAAAAGGACCTGAAATTGCAAGGCGGCAATTTGTCTCCTTTTTAACGCTCATTTGGCTGCTCTTATGAGAAATTGTACATGAATGTGATATTACAAGTGGAAATACCGAGCCCATCAGACGTGATGAGAGTTGGTTGACGAGAAACCACCACTTTTCCAACCTAATGAATAGCTTCTTCTGGCAGATGTCATTTAAGTAAACAGGGCAGGAGGAGAAAGGGATGATGTTCCATTGTACCTCGTCGGCAATCATTTTCATCGCTCGCTGTCATTACACGGCTTGTCCCAAACGGGCTGCGGCTATTTTACTAAGAAGATCGAAAAAAGGGAAACAGCTGCTGAGGTGTGTGCAAATATTACCTCGTATTCCGTGTATCTTCGTTCCTTTCCAGGACAATTATCCAGTCAGATTTTTCTAAGTCAGACCTTCAAGTGGTATTGAACCCACATCATTTTTTCCTCACTAAACACATTGGGTCAGATTCTCAGAGACTTACATCGGCGTATCAGTAGATACGCTGTCGTAAGTCAGAATCTGCGCCGTCGTATATTTAAGCGTATTCTGGAAACCAGATACGCTTAAATTTGGCTAAGATACGAGCGGCGTAAGTCTCCTGCGTCGTCGTATCTTAGGGTGCATATTTACGCTGGCCGCTAGGTGGCGCTTCCGTTGTTTTCCGCGTCGAATATGCAAATGAGCAAGATATGCTGATTCACAAACGTACGTACACCCGTCGCAATTAGTTACGCCGTTTACGTAAGACATACGCCGGCATAAAGATAAAGCAGGTCTCTAGGTGGCGTAGCCCATGCAAAGTATGGACGTCGGAACAAGCGTATCTTTTTACGTTGTTTGCGTAAGTCGTACGCGAATAGGGCTGTGCGTAAGTTACGTTCACGTCGTAGGCAGTGTTCGACGTATCTTAGGCATTCTATCCGACGCATGCGCACTGGGATACGTCCACGGACGGCACATGCGCCGTACGTTCAAAACGTCATTTACGTGGGGTCATGCTTTATTTGCATAAAACACGCCCACCTCTTACCAATTTGAATTAAGCGTGCTTACGCTGGCACATTTACGCTGCGCCACGGTACCTTAGGACGCAAGTGCTTTGTGAATACAGCACTTGCCTCTTTAAGTTGCGGCGGCGTACCGTAAATACGATACGCTACGCCCGCCCACACTTACGCCGGGGTATGTGAATCTAGGCCATTAAGTACAATAAAATAAACATTCTTCAGCAACCTATTTGTTAAAATTCCTCCCCCAGCAACTTATTATTATACAGGATTTATGCTAAGAGACAGCAAGAGACAGTACAGTTGCAATACAATACAATACAATACAAGAAAAATAAGACTTTCACTGCTGCTGGCTCCTGCTCTCTCAGTGCTGCTTCCCAGGGCTTCCTGTCCTCACAGGAAAATGTTAAAGGGGTTGTAAAGGTAAACATTTTTTACCTAAATAGCTTCCTTTACCTTAGTGCAGTCCTCCTTCACTTACCTCATCCTTCCATTTTGCTTTTAAATGTCCTTATTTCTTCTGAGAAATCCTCACTTCCTGTTCTTCTGTCTGTAACTCCACACAGTAATGCAAGGCTTTCTCCCTGGTGTGGAGAAAGCCGCTTGAGGGGGGGAGGGGGCGAGCAGGAGTGTCAGGACTTTCTCTACTTTGCAGATAGAGAAAGGAGCTGTGTGTTAGTGGGTGTCCTGACACTCCTGCTCGCCCCCTCAAGAGGCTTTCTCCACACCAGGGAGAAAGCCTTGCATTACTGTGTGGAGTTAGACAGAAGAACAGGATGTGAGGATTTCTCAGAAGAAATAGGGACATTTAAAAGCAAAATGGAAGGATGAGGTAAGTGAAGGAGGACTGCACTAAGGTAAAGGAAGCTATTTAGGGAATTTCTTTTTACCTTTACAACCCCTTTAACAGTGGACAGTGCAGTCTGGAGCTTGAAGAAGGGAGGGGAGAGGAGGAGCAGAGGTGTGTCTTGCTATCCTACTCTATGGGACTGAGAGTTTCTATTGATGCATAAAGTGCCAGGAGACACAACTCTAGTCCCTGCATGCAAGAGTAGCTCCATAAGATGCTGCAAGTGAAGGGAGCCACCCCGAAACAGAAAACCCTGGGGCAGCAGTCATGGTACCAGCTTAAAAGGATTGTAAACCCTAGTTTTTTTGGCCATATAGTGTAGATGTGATGGGTATGTGTCTGGAAGCTCTTGGCCATGTAATGTAGGTGTAATGGTCATGTGTCTACAAGGTTTTGGCCATATAGTGTAGGTTTGTTGATCATGTGTCTACAAGCTTTTGGCTGTACAGCATAGGTGTGATGGTTATGTGTCTACAAGTTTATGACCATTTAATGTAGGTATGATGGTCATGTGTCTACAAGCTTTTGGCCATATAGTGTAGGCTTGATGGTCAGCTGTCTACAAGTTTTTGGCCATTTAGTGTAGGTTTGTTGATCATGTGTCTACAAGCTTTTGGCTGTACAGCATAGGTGTGATGGTTATGTGTCTACAAGTTTATGACCATTTAATGTAGGTATGATGGTCATGTGTCTACAAGTTTTTGGCCATATAGTGTAGGTTTGATTGTCATGTGTCTACAAGCTTTTGGCCATATAATGTACTTTTGATGGTCATGTGTCTACAAGCTTTTGGCCATATAGTGTAGGTTTGATGGTCATGTGTCTACAAGCTTTTGGCCATATAGTGTAGGTTTGATGGTCATGTGTCTACAAGCTTTTGGCCATATAGTGTAGGGTTGATGGTCATGTGTCTACAAGCTTTTGGCCATATAATATACTTTTGATGGTCAGGTGTCTACAAGCTTTTGGCCAAATAGTGTAGGTTTGTTGATCATGTGTCTACAAGCTGTTGGCCATATAATGTAGGTTTTATGGTTATGTGTCTAAACGTTTATGGCCATTTAATGTTGGTGTGATGGTCATGTATCTACAAGCTTTTTGGGAAGTTGTATAACGGTTAACGGCCCCGTATGTTTTCTTCACAGAGGGAGCTTGCAAATCCTAAGTCTTCTACTTCACTATTCTTGCCTGATTCTTCTATTTCAATATTTTGTTGTTTGCATTCTGTCAAACGACATCAGAAATAAAGCTGGTGCTCCACTTTATACAGCATTAAATTATAATTACTGAGCTGTATGATCACTGGACCGGAAACTGGCAAAAGCAGTTCACACAATTTACCAATATGGAGACGCGAGGAGGAAAAAAATTCGAACAAAGCCTCGGAGATAACATGCAAGAATTTAGCTGCTATTTATAAACACTGAGAAAGCTTTGAGGGGAAAAAACATGTAAATGAAGGCATTATTTGCTGGGGATGAATTAACACCATTTATTCACACTTAAGTGTCTCGGTAAATAATTACCTTTGTCACACTGCAAGCCTCTCTGGCGTTCAATATAAAACATACTAAGTAATTGGTATAGATATATTAATTATATATTATCACGCAGGACATAAGAATTCTTCTTCTTGTCATTGATGTTCTCTTGGTTTTCTTTTGCACATTTTATGTGTATGTGACATGACCCAAAACCTGATACAGCGTGTATAAGAAGTCCAGGCTATAGATTGCACCAGCTCAACTTCATATCTGCAATGATAATCAGGGCCAGGACTAAGGCAGAGGGAGTGGGGTGTGGGGGGGGGGGCGCAAGGGAAAGCTGCCCCGGGGCACAGTGTTTTCATGTCTGCTGCCACTGCTTTCTGTCTTTGAGCTAAAATCATACTCATTATTGCCACCGCTGGTCACTTGATGCATGTGCGCTGCCTGTCCTTTGTACTGTGCTTAGCTCCAGTTCAGCTCTGTGTCCCAGCCATGGCATCAAGCACCAAGGGATGGGACAGAGAAGATCACCTTTACAAATAGAGGCTGTGGGGTAGATCCACAAAAGCATTACGCCGGCGTATCTCTTGATACGCCAGCGTAATTTTAAATTTCCTGCGTTGTATCTTTGTTTTGTATCCACAAAACAAGATACAACGGCATCTGGGATCAATCCGACAGGCATACGTCTTAGTACGCCGTCGGGTCTTAGGCCCCATACACACGAGAGGATCCATCTGCTGGAATTGATCCACGGACCGGCTCCAGCGGATAGATCCCCTGGTGTGTACAATCCAGCGGATCTGTTTCCGCGGATTTTTATCCCCTGGGATGGATTTCCAGCGGATAAAAATTTGAAGACATGCTTTCAAATCTATCCGCTTGAATCCATCCCAACGGATTGATCCGCTGGTCTGTACAGACTCACCGGATCAATCCGTCCGAATCAATCCCCCGCATGCGTCGTAATGATTCGACGCATGCGTGGAATTCCTTATATGACAGCGTCGCGCACGTCGCTGCGTCATCATTGCGGTGACGGCGTGACACGTCATCGCGATGGGATTTCGGCGCGGATTTCGATCCGATGGTGAGTACACTCCATCGGATCAAAATCCTCGAAAATCCTTTAGAGGATTTATCCGCGGAAACGGTCCGGTGGACCGTATCCGCGGATAAATCCTCTCGTGTGTATGGGGCCTCGTGTGCCGTTTCTGTCGATTTCCGCGTTGAGTATGTAAATCAGCTATTTACGGCGATCCACGAACGTACGTTCGGCCGGCACATTTTTTTTTACGCCGTTTTCGTTCGGCTTTTTCCGGCGTATAGTTAAAGCTGCTGTTATGAGGCGTACTTAATGTTAAGTATGGGCGTCGTTCCCGCGTACAATTTTGACATTTTTACGTTGTTTGCGTAAGTCGTTTGCGAATAGGGATTTGCGTAGAATGACGTCACCGTCGGAAGCATTGGCTTTTTCCGGGGTTAATTTCGAGCATGCGCACTGGGATACCCCCACGGACGGCGCATGCGCATTTAAAAAAAATGTTGTTTACGTCGGGTCACGACGTATTAACATAAAACACGCCCCCATTACATCCATTTGAATTTCACGCCCTTACGCAGCCAAAGATACACTACGCCGCCGTAACTTACGGCGCAAATTCTTTGTGGATTCAAAATAAAAAAAATAAGTTGCGGCGGCGTAGTGTATCTTAGATACGCTGCGCCCGGCGGAAGATTACGCGCAGGTACGTGGATCTGCTCCTGTGTGTGTACAATTGAGGATGGGAGCAGGTTGTGTCAAGGGCTTGTATAGGGGTACAGAAGCCATGGCTATTGGTGATGAGAAAACAGATTCATTGGGTTTGACCGATCCTGGGCAATTAGGTGTTGACCAACCTGCTCTATCAGTCAAATATTTCTGCTTCTAAACTTGTAAAGGCTATGGACCCCGCCGTAATTCACTTCCTAATTGTAGCGCTCACCAGAAGTGTCCAAGCCTATGCACACTCCCTTTCAGAGTGCAGGTCTGGCGACTGATTGGCAAGGAGTGAAAAGTGGTAAGTATGGGTCGCATGGGGAAAAGACTTAAAAGTCGGCAAAGCACAGGTTCCCTTTAACCACTTCAGCCCCGGACCATTTGGCTGCCAAAAGACCAGAGCACTTTTTGCGATTCGGCGCACTGCGTCATTTTAACTGACAATTGCACGGTCGTGCGACGTGGCTCCCAAACAAAATGTACGTCTTTTTTTCCCCACAAACAGAGCTTTCTTTTGGTGGTATTTGATCACCTCTGCGGTTTTTATTTTTTGCTCTATAAACAAAAATAGAGCAACAATTTTTTAAATTAAATAAATATCTCCCAAAAATATATATTAAAAAAACAATTTTTTTTCCTCAGTTTAGGCCGATACGTATTCTTCTACATATTTTTAATAAAATAAATCACAATAAGTGTTTATTGATTGGTTTGCGCAAAAGTTATAGCGTCTACAAAATAGGGGATAGTTTTATGGTATTTTTATAAATATCTTTTTTTTACTAGTAATGGCGCCGATCAGTGATTTTAACCGGTTGCCGACTGCCGCATGTATATGTACGTCCACAGAATGGCGTACAGGCATATGGGCGTACATGTACGTCCCCGCCTTTCTGCGGGTCGGGGGTCTGATCGGGACCCCCCCCCCGTAACATGCGGCGGTCGGAAACCCGCGGGGAGCGATCCGGGACGAGGGCGTGGCTATTCGTTTCTAGCCGCCCCTTCGCGATCGCTCCCCAGAGCTGAAGAATGGGGAGAACCGTATGTAAACACGGCTTCCCCGTGCTTCACTGTGGCGGCTGCATCGATCGAGTCATCCCTTTTATAGGGAGACTCGATCGATGACATCAGACCTACAGCCACACCCCCCAACAGTTGTAAACACACACTAGGTGAAGCCTAACTCCTTCAGCGCCCCCTTGTGGTTAACTCCCAAACTGCAACTGTCATTTTCACAATAAAGAATGCAATTTAAATGCATTTTTTGCTGTGAAAATGACAATGGTCCCAAAAATGTGTCAAAATTGTCCGAAGTGTCCGCCGTAATGTCGCAGTCACGAAAAAAATCGCTGATTGCCGCCATTAGTAGTAAAAAAAAAAATAATAAAAATGCAATAAATATATCCCTTATTTTGTAAACGCTATACATTTTGCGCAAACCAATCGATAAACGCTTATTGCGATTTTTTTTTACCAAAAATATGTAGAAGAATACGTATCGGCCTAAACTGAGGAAAAAAAATGTTTTATATATGTTTTTGGGGGATATTTATTATAGCAAAAAGTAAAAAATATTGCATTTTTTTCAAAATTGTCGCTCTATTTTTGTTTATAGCGCAAAAAATAAAAACCGCAGAGGTGATCAAATACCACCAAAAGAAAGCTCTATTTGTGGGGGGGAAATGACGGCAATTTTGTTTGGGAGCCACGTCGCACGACCGCGCAATTGTCTGTTAAATCGACGCAGTGCCGAATCGCAAAACCTGGCTTGGGCATTTAGCTGCCTAAAGGTCCGGGGCTTAACCGGTTAAGCATGACAGCGACATTATGGCGGACACATCGGACACTTTTGGAGCTATTTTGGGACCATTCACATCTATACAGCGACCAGTGCTATAAAAATGCACTGATTACTGTGTAAATGTGACTGGCAGTGAAGGGGTTAACCGCTAGGGGCGAGGAAGGGGTTAAGTGTGTCCTAGGGAGTGATTCTAACTGTTAGGGGGCATGGCTACGAGTGACATGTCACTAATTGCTGCTCCAACAGGCGATCAGTGACATGTCACTAGAAAGAACGGGGAGATGTTGTGTTTACACTGACATCTCCCCGTTCTTCAGCTCCGTGACACGATCGCTGGACACTGGTGGACATCAAGTCCGCTGGTCCTGCGGGCACGGTCACGTCACGGAGCACTAAATAAGTTCAATAAACACTAGACAGTTTTAATCTTTGTTGACACTTCTAAACTTCTAAACTCTTAAAGAAGCGTAGCGCACCAATTGTCAGGTGACGGCAAGATCTGGATGGCAGTCCTAACATAACTCTTTAGCTGTACCGAAAGTAATGTCAACATGGGCATGACATTTTGATTAACTTACATAGGCCCTACTCAACATAGTCTTCATCAAAAGTGATTCATTTGCATTATCATTGAACCCAACTCTCGAATCCTCTTTGAAAACATTCCGGTGTGCACTGGTGTACCCATTGCTTCATAGTAATTCTTCATTCCTCGTCTGTGTCTTCAAATCCTTGTCCCTGAAGACTGTCCTTCATTTGACCAAACAAGTTTAAGTGTGAGGGCGCTAAATCTGGGCTGTACAGTGGATGGGGTACCACTGACCAGCCAAAATTTCTTATCGCCTGATTTGTTGCCAAATTGCGCGCTTGCACATTGTCATGGTGAATCATTTGCAGATTCTTTTTGGGTTGCTTCCTCTTAAAGGGGTGTTCCACCCATGTTTTAAGTTTATTAAAAGTCAGCAGCTACAAAAAGTGTAGCTGCTGGCTTTTAATAAACAGACACTTACCTGCTCCACGGCTCCAGTGACGCGCCGGCCGGGGCTCCGCTCCTCGCCCCCCCTCGCAGGCCGGCGTCTTCATTTCTAGTGTGGGCACCCGGCAGTGACAGCTTTCGGCTTCACGGCCGGGCACCCACTGCGCATGCGCGAGCGGCGCGGCGCCGTCCGATTGGAAAGGCGCTCGCCTACAGGGAGGGGCTGTGAAAAGGCGATTAAGCTAATCGCCTTTCCAGACCCTCGGCGGAAGGAGGAAGTGGGACAGGAAGTCCCCTTCTCCTGAAGCCCCCATTTCCCCCCCAAAAAAATTACATGCCAAATGTGGCATGTAAGGGGGCGAGGAGTGGGTTAAGAGGAAGTTCCATTTTTAGGTGGAACTCCTCTTTAATGGCTTCTCCAAGCTTATTAAAGGGGTTGTAAAGGAATTTTTTTTCCCCTAAATTTCCCAGCAGATGCGGATTGTCACTTGCCACGTCACCTGCCAGCAGATGCAGATTTTCACTTGCCACGTCACCTGCCAGCAGATGTGGATTGTCACTTGCCACGTCACCTGTCAGCAGATGCAGATTTTCACTTGCCACGTCACCTGCCACACGTTGTGAATTGCAGGGGATGCAGGGCAGGCGCCGGGTGGTGAGACTGAGAGATGATGTCATCTCCCTGCTCCCCTGCCCACCGGCTCTCTGATTGGCCAGCAGCCCAGCTGCTTGCCTGCTCTCACCTGCCCATTCACCGACCAAGCTGCCCGCCCACGGAGTCACCCGCCAACGGAGCCGCCGACACTGTCAACCGTGGAGACGCGCGCCCGCGATGTCACCCGCGGAGCTGTCCACGCTTTCACTGGCGGGACCACCCGGCGCCTGCCCTGCTTCCCTGCAGTTCCGCCCTCACTGTGCAGGCAGCCGTGTACATCATCTCTCTGCTGCCTGACTGGTAATCTGCTGCCTGACTCTGGGATATAGCAAGAGACCACCTTAACAGCAAAGTGACATAGCAGGTGACAATCCGCAATGTGTGGCAGATGATGTGGCAAGTGACAATCTACAATGTGTGGCAGGTGATGTGGCAATTTCCCCGTTAAACCCCCAACCCGCGCATCACTGTGAAAACAGCTTAATTGTTGTTAACCCTTTTATAGGTGCTAATATGCCCATTGCAAAAGCACTGGGGTAGATTCAAAAAGCAATTGCGTCTGCGTAACCATAGTTACGCAGCGCAATTGCTTACTTGTGCCGGCGTATCGAATGCTCCTGATTCAGGAAACTCGATACGCCAACTGCAGCCTAAGATATGACTGGCATAAGGCTCCTTATGCCGTCATATCTTAGGCTGCATTCTTACGCAGGCCGCTAGGTGGCGTTCCCGTTGTGGTCAGCGTAGAGTATGCAAATTGCATACTAACACCGATTCACAACCGTACGCGCGCCCTGCATACGCAGTTTACGTCGTTTGCGTACGTCGGGTTTTGCGTAAGGCTGCCCCTGCTATTAGCAGGCGCAGCCAATGCTAAGTATACCCATCGTTCCGGCGTCGTGAAATTTGAAAATTACGTCGCTTGCGTAAGTGAATCGTGAATGGCGCTGGACGCCATTCACGTTTACTTTGAAGCAAATGACGTCCTTGCGACGTCATTTACCGCAATGCACGTCGGGAAAGTTTCCCGACGGAGCATGCGCACTACGCTCGGCGCGGGAACGCGCCTAATTTAAATGATCCACGCCCCCTACGGGATCATTTAAATTATGCACGATTACGCCGGGCATTTTTCAGGAGCGCCCACGCAATTTACGGAGCTACTGCTCCGTGAATCGAGCGTAGCGCAGGTAATTTAGGGAGGAGCAGCGGCAAAACGGTGAGCTGCGCCTCCGTAAAAAATGCGCAAATGTACCTGAATCTACCCCACTCGCATCGCTCTCCAGGCTGCTAGAAAGATCCCAGACGAATTGCACTTGGTGTCACTCTGCTTGGGACAGAGGAAGCATTGGCTTATGCAACTTCTGCTCTCTATGCGGCAGCCTGCTTCCTCTGCTGTTGGCACCGGTTCAATGCACTCTGATGCTCTGGGATGGTGGGTCGGCAAGGCCAGATCACAATCATTCGTTTGCCGACTCCGGGCATGAGCTTCCCTGGTTTGAGGTTGAGGGTCACAGATTGAGCACCCCTGATTTAGGGGAATGCCCCTCCTTCTTCTAGTTCTGTTATGTAGATGAATAAAGGAAGCTGATATAAAGACAGAGGTGGCTACTTATGCTGGCAATAATTCTGTATATTTTTTGAGAAAATTCATGAGTTGAATTTACATCTATTTGGAGTTCAGCTTCAAACGCTCATTGACACATCATAGAACCCTCTGCAAACCTGTTACAGATCGATTTAAACCGTTGAGAAAACATTGTAAGTGAGCGAAGCGCTTTTACACCAAGGTCACGTGCAGCTAGTGAGGTGACAAGCACTCCCTATGGAAAGCAGAGTTCCTCTGACAGAAAACAATATGAAACATGAAAATGTAAATCTGGAGCTGTGAAGTGAATGTGAGAATCCAATGTTCATTCCAAGATTCTATTCACACATCTAAAGAAAACAACTTCACATTCTTAGACATATGGAAGGTTAAATATAGACGTGCCAATATTTAATACGGTTTTTAAAACTTGTATGAGCAATGGCAAGATATGCATATGTCAGAGCCCTCTTCACCGTGTGCTGTTTGATGAGTAAGACGAGTTTATCTATGAAATCTGCGCAATATGTGGGAGAGATGGAAGCTTTCATAAGGAGGCCCCCCTTACCGTTTACCTATGAGGCCCGCTTCACACTAATGCGAGTTCATAACGAATGTGATGCATCAAAAACATTCTAAATTCGCATGTCATCCATAAAGTCATTGGCCCGGATTCACGTAGCACTTACGCCGATGTATCTCAAGATACGCCGCGTAAGTGTAAATGTGCGCCGTCGTATATATGCGCCGTGCCCACAGAACTAGATACGCCCTTTCGTAAGACGCAAGTTTTCCTATTCGGACCCGTTTGTATTTTCGTAACAGTTTTTTTTTTCGTTTATACTGAATGATTCGGAATTCTGTCTAATTTATTTTCGTTGATTCGAAATTCGTACATTTGTTAGATAATAATTTCGTAAATACATCGCAACACGCGGCTAATCCATATTAAAGCGGGAGTTCACCCATTTTAAAAAAAAAAAAAAATCTCCCCTTAGCTTCCTGCTCGTTCGGTCTAGGGGAATCGGCTATTTATATTAAAATATGTGCAGTACTTACCCGTTTTCGAGCTGCATCTTCTTCCGTCGCTTCCGGGTATGGGTCTTCGGGAGCGGGCGTTCCTTCTTGATTGACATTCTTCCGAGAGGCTTCCGACGGTCGCATCCATCGCGTCACTCGTAGCCGAAAGAAGCCGAACGTCGGTGCGGCTCTATACTGCGCCTGCGCACCGACGTTCGGCTTCTTTCGGAAAATCGTGACGCGATGGATGCGACCGTCGGAAGCCTCTCGGAAGCCTGTCAATCAAGAAGGAACGCCCATTCCCGAAGCCCATACCCGGAAGCGACGGAGAGGATGCGTCTCGTAAACGGGTAAGTACTGCACATATTTTAAAATAAATAGCCGATTCCCCTAGTAATAACGAGCAGGAAGCGAAGGGGGAAAAGTGCCCTCTAAGGGTGAACCCCCGCTTTAAGATATACTTTCTCTTAAGCCCTGTAACACACGGTCAGACTTTTTGCCAACAAACGTCAAAATTAGCGTTTTCCAAAAAATCCGACCGTGTGTACGCTCTATCGGACAAACTTTTTCGGTTTCAAAAGTCCGGCCAACTCCCTTCAGACAAAAATCCACGGAAAAGTTTGTTTGAAGTCCGATCGTGTGTACGAGGCTTTACACTGTACAATGTGACTCAGCACAAAAGAGATAAGCTGATTGGCTAAGATATTAAGGGCCAGATTCACAGAAGAAGTACGCCGGAGTATCTACTGATACTCCGGCGTATAGTCCGGCGTACTTTCAAATTTGCTGCGTCGTATCTTTAGTTTGAATCCTCAAACCAAGATACGACGGCTTTTGGCTTCGATCCGACAGGCGTACGGCTTCGTATGCCTTCAGATCGTAGGTGTAATACTTCGGCGCCCGCTGGGTGGAGTTTGCGTCGTTTTCCGCGTCGGGTATGCTAATTAGCTTTTTCCGGCGATTCACGAAGGTACGCGCGGCCGTCGCATTCTCTTACGGCGTCGCTAGTCGGCTTTTCCCGTCGTATAGTTAAAGCTGCTGTTTGGTGGCGTATAGATAGACTTGCCATGTTAAAGTATGGCCGTTGTTCCCGCGTCGAATTTCGAATTTTTTTTTTTTTTTGCGTAAGTCGTCCGTGAATAGGAAAGGACGTAACTCACTTCGACGTTCAAAAAATTACGTCGGTGCGACGTCATTTCGCGCAAAGCACGGCGGGAAATTTCAAAACGGAGCATGCGCAGTACGTTCGGCGCGGGAACGCGCCTAATTTAAATGATCCACGCCCCCTACCCGGATCATTTGAATTAGGCGGACTTGCGCCAGAGGGATTTACGCTACGCCGCCGCAACTTTACAGGCAAGTGCTTTGTGAATCAAGCACTTGACCGTAAAACTTGTGGCGGTGTAACGTAAATGCGATACGTTACGCCGCCGTAAATGTACCAGAATCTGGCCCTAAGTAATCAATAACTAACTACATTGCCCGAAAGAATGATACAAGTACACAAATTTACGAACAGACAAAGAAACGGATTTACAAAACATACGAATGAAAATACGAACATACGAATTAAAAAATAAAGCAGACAAAGGATTTATAATACGGAATGCAAATCGATCGTTATAAATGTCATTTTCGTTCTTTTGCTTTTTCAGTGTTTCGTATTTTAGTAAGATTGTCCAATCATACGTTCGTATTTTCGCTTGTTCGTTATTTTGCTTATTCGTAATTCCGTAATTTTCGTATTTTGGTTCTTTCAGCTTTTCGGATGTTCGAATTGATACGAATGTACGAACACTAACAAATTTGTACGAAAATCCATTCGTTACGAACGGGAACACACATGTCTAGACATCAATGTAAATCGTTCTGCAATCGCATTGATGGTTCACATATGTGCGAATTCCACCACACTACTCTCCACAAAAAACAGGAAGTACACAAGAGGTTAACACCTTTTTTTTTTTTTTTACATTATGATTCCATTGGCTAGAACATTAATCGCAGCTATGTCCAACTCCTGAAATTTGCAGTAAAATCGATGTAAAATCGCGGAAAATTCGCACCTCACACAGGACAAAAAACAGAACAAATTCACAGCGCAGCAGTGTGAACCAAGCCTAATGCTATGTACACACGATCGGAAATTCCGACAAGAAAACCCTGGATTTTTTTCCAACTAAATTTTGTCTCAAACTTGTGTTGCATACACACTGTCACACAAAATTCTGACCGTCAAGAACGCGGTGATGTACAACACTACGAGGAGCCGAGAAAAATTAAGTTCAATGCTTCCGAGCATGCGTCGACTTGATTCCGAGCATGCATAGTTTTTGGTGCTACGGAATTGCATACAGACGATCGGAATTTCCTCCAAAAACTTTTCGTGTCGGAAAATTTGAGAACCAGCTCTCCAGAAAATTCCGAAAGATTTCGATGGAGCCTACATAAAGTTGGAATTTCAGACCAAAAACTCACATCGGACATTTCTTGTCGGAATTTCCTATCGTGTGTATGCGGCAAAAGGCTAAGGCCCAGATTCTCAAGGGCGTTACGACGGCGCAACACCATTTGCGCCGTCGTAAGTCCTAATCTGGCCCGGGTATCTATGCAACTGATTCTTAGAATCAGTTACGCATAGATACCCATTAGATCTGACAGGCGTAAGGCTCTTACGCTGTCAGATCTTAAATGCAATTTTTTTTCCCGCTGCTAGGTGTCGCCGACGTCGTTTATGTAAATTAGCAAATTACGACGATTCCCGAACGTACGCGCGCTCGACGCAGAGAATTTACAACGTTTACGTAGCCTTTGTGGCGCGTAAAGTTGCCCCTGGGTCTATGAGGCGCAGCCAATGTTAAGTATGGCCGTCGTTCCCGCGTCGAAATTTAAAAAAATCTACGTCGTTTGCGTAAGACGTCCGTGAATGGCGCTGGACGCCATTTACTTTAACGTCTAAGCAAATGACATCGGTGCGACGTCATTTAGCGCAATGCACGTCGGGTAATTTACCCGACGGAGCATGCGCAGTACGCTCGGCGCGGGAACGCGCCTAATTTAAATGGTGCCCGCCCCATTTGAATTGGGCAGGCTTGCGCCGAGCGCTTTTACGATACACCGCCGCAAGTTTACAGGTAAGTGTTCTGAGAATCAGGCACTAACGCTGTAAACCTGCGGCGGTGTAACGTAAATCACATATAATTACGTTGCTCCTGGGCAGCGTAACGTATGTGAATCTGGGCCTATGATTTTATGAGCACCCTTCCCCAAATATTTTCCTTTTAGACTATAGGGCTCTAATGCCACATACACACGGTCGGAATTTCCAACAGAAAAAGTCCGATGGGAGCTGTATGCCCCAGCAGACTTTTTCTGTCGGAATTTCCGACGGACTTAGATAGAGAGCAGGTTCTCTATTTTTCCGTTGGAAACTCCGATGGAGGTTTGCCCTTTGAAAAGTCAGACCGTGTGTACGCGGCATAAATCTTTTTACATCTCGACTGTGGCTTTAATGAGTGGGACATCTCTTTTTCCTTTTGGACTGTAAGTTTTCATGAGCAGGGCCCCCAAAACGTTTCCATTTAGACTGTAAGTTTCATGAGCATTGCTCCCAAATCTTTTTTTGTAGCCTGTATGCCTTTATGAGCAGAGCCTCCAAATCAGTGGTCTCAAAGTACCGGCCCGCGGGCCATTTGCGGCCCGCGGACCAGTTATAAATGGCCCTCAGGTAGGGTGGAAGTGAGGGGAGCAAAAAAAAAAAAAAATTTTTTTTTTTATTTTTTTTATTTTTTAGCTGGTGCCATCTGGTGGTGAGCCGTTGGTATTACAAGTTATTACCACCAGATGTGAGCTGGCGCCATCTGGTGGTGGCCGTTGGTATTACAAGTTAAGCATTACAAGTTAAACAGCAATTCTAATGTAATTTTACACTATTTTCACTGCCATATTCTTCCCTCTAATTAGAACCCCCAAACATTATATATATTTTTTATCCTAACACCCTAGAGAATAAAATAGCGATCGTCGCAATACTTTCTGTTACGCCGTATTTGCGCAGCGGTCTTACAAGCGCACTTTTTTGGGAAAAAATTACACTTTTTTTAATTAAAAAATAAGACAACAGTAAAGTTATCCCCATGTTTTTTAATATTATGAAAGATAATGTTACGCCGAGTAAATTCATACCCAACATGTCACGCTTCAAAATTGTGTCCGCTTGTGGAATGCCGACAAACTTTTTTACCCTTTAAAATCTTCATAGGCGACGTTTAGAAAAATCTACATGTTGCATATTTTAAGTTACAGAGGAGCTAGAATTATTGCTCTCACTCTACCAATCGCGGCGATACCTCACATGTGTGGTTTGAACACCGTTTACATATGCGGGTGCTGCTCACGTATGTGTTCGCTTCTGCACGCAAGCTCGTCGGGACGGGGTGCGTTTTCTGGCTCCTAACTTTTTTAGCTGGCTCCTAGATTCCAAGCAAATTTGTCAACCCTGGGTTACACCAGTGCTGGTGGTAATAATGCGTCGCTGACACCAGTGCTGGGGGTTAATAATGTGTTCGCTGACACCAGTACTGTTGTTTTTGAAGTTTGAAAGTTTGCATGCGGCCCCCCATGGCATATGAAAACTTGTCTTGTGGCCCTCAGGTAATTTGAGTTTGAGACCCCTGCTCCAAATGTTTTCCCTTTAGACTCTAAGCTTTCTTGATCAGGCCCCGACACTTTTTCCATGGAGACTGTAATGCTGCTTACACACGACCGTTTTTCGGGTTCTAAAAAATGAAGTTTTTATGGGTCTAGAAAAAACAAAGTTTTTTTCAACCGGATCATTAAAACGGCCTTGCCTACACACGATCGTGAAAAAAAATGCTCTAGCAAAGCGCGGTGACGTACAACACATACGGCGGCACTATAAAGGGGAAGTTCCATTCGGATGGCGCCACCCTTTGGGCTGCTTTAGCTGATTTTGTGTTAGTAAAAGACGATTCACGCTTTTCTGTCTGTTATAGCGTGATGAATGTGCTTACTCCATTACGAACGCTAGTTTTACCAGAACGAGCGCTCCCGTCTCATAACTTGCTTCTGAGCATGCACGGTTTTTTCACGTCGTTAAAGCCCACACACGACCATTTTTTACAACCTTAAAAACTACAACGTTAACGTTGTTAAAAAAAAAAAAGAGCATGTTAGAAAAAAAAATTGCCCATTTTTTAGATCGTGAAAAATGCTCTTAAGCCCACACACGATCGTTTTTAATGACATTAAAAAAAACGAATTTTTTTAGAACCCGAAAAATGGTCGTGTGTACGCGGCATTAGGCCTCTTACACACGATAGGTTAACCAGAGGACAACGGTCTGATGGACCGTTTTCATCGGTCAAAACCGATCGTTTGTGGGCCCCATAGGTTATTTAACCATCAGTTAAAAAAAAGCCAACTTGCTTTAAATTTAACCGATGGATTCCTAACCGATGGGAAAAAAAAACGATCGTTAGTAGGCACAACCATCGGTTAAAAATCCAGGCATACTCAGAATCAAGTCGACGCATGCTTGGAAGCATTGAACTTCGTTTTTTTCAGCACGTCGTTGTGTTTTACGTCACCGCGTTCTGACGCGATCGTTTTTTTGGTGTGTAGGCGAGACGGACCATCAGTCAGCTTCATCGGTTAACCGATGACAACGGTCCATCAGACCGTTGTCATCGGATGGACTGATCGTGTGTAAGAGGCTTTAGTCTTCTTCCTTGTAGACTGTAGGCTCTCAGTAGCAAGACGTCCTAACTTTTTACCCTTTTATGCTATGAACTTCATGACCTGGGCCCCCAAATCTTTTTGATTTAAACTGTAAGCTTTAATGAGCAAGCCCTTGATACCTTTTTCTAGTAGACTGTAGGTTTTTATTCAACAATGCTCCCAATCATTTTTCTTGTAGGTTTTCATGAGCGGGAAAGCTAAACTTTTTCCCTTTAGACTATGAGCTTTCATGACCTGGGCCCCCAAACCTTTTCCATTTAGACTTTCCTGATTAGGCCCTCAACACATTTTTTGTGTAGATGGTGGGCCTTCTTCAGCAGGGGCCCCATTTATTTTCATTGTAGACTGTAGGCTTTTGTGTGCAGGGCCCCAAGTCTTTTCCTTGTAGACTGTAGGCAGGGCCGTCTTTAACGCAGGGCAAAAGGGGAAGCTGCCCAGGGCCCTGACATTGTTGGGGGCCCAAAGCAGCTGCCCCTGAACCCTGCGCTGCCTTAGAATAGTTCTCCCGGTGTAGCGGTCACAAACATAGCTGTGCCGTCCTCCCCGTTTGCTCTTCCGGCCAGCCGAGTTGACACAAGCGGCCACACCGACAGGGGGGGAGAGCAGCTGCGGGCTTTGTGTGTAAGAGCCGACTCGTCCTGCTTCTCCCTCTGTCAGGAGCTGCAGGATCGTGGCTGTGACAGGGAGTGAGGCAGAGCGGTTGTCCGTGCTCCCCCGTCCCGTCACCCCCCCTCTCAGACCACTATAGCACAGCACAGAACAGAGTGAACTGTTTGCTACAGATCTGAGACTGCACTGTGTGTTGGAAAAAGAATGCACACACATAACAGAAGGTACTGCAGTGAGGATGAGAACTGTAAGAAGGGAGGAGGAGGAATTTGTGAAGAGGTGAGAGAGAACTTTTTAAAGGGAGGCTTACAATGATGGCTGTGGACGGAGGTGGGGAGGGGGGATACAGAGGGGGTTGTGGAGGGGGGATACAGAGGTGGCTATGGAGGGGGCGGGGGGGTTTACAGAGGTGGCTGTGGACAGGGGGGGGGGGTACCGAGAAGGCTGTGGACAAGGGGGGTACAGATGCGGCTGTAGACGAGGGGGGGTACAGAGGTGGCTGTAGATGAGGGGGTACAGAGGTGGCTGTAGACGAGGGTGGGTACAGAGGTGGCTGTAGATGAGGGGGGTACAGAGGTGGCTGTGGACAGAGGGGGGTACAGAGATGGCTGTGGACAGGGGGGGGAAACGTACTTTTACGTATATCCACACATGTCACCCCCCTTATACCCATCTTCTTCAGTGGTGCCCCCAATAATTTTCCTCGCCGACTGTAGTCTTTCAGGAGCAGGACATGTGAAATGTTTTCCCTTTTAGATTATGAACTTCATGAAAGTCCCTCAATATTTTTCTTTGTAGACTGTAAACCTTCATGAGAGGGGCCCCAAATCTTTACCTTGTAGACTGTAGGCTTCCAATAACTTGCGCCGATATACGTTGACAGAATGGCACGGCTAGGCACATCCACGTACATGGCTCTTTAAGCCCAGCCGTGGGGTCACGCGGGCGCGCGACCCGGTCCGAAGCTCCGTGACTCGCGGACCCGATCGCCGCTGGAGTCCCACGATCGGTCCCCGGAGCTGAAGAACGGGGAGAGCTGTATGTAAACACAGCTTCCCCGTTCTTCACTGTGGCGCCGACATCGATCGTGTGATCCCTTTTATAGGGATACACAATCGATGATGTCACACCTACAGCCACACCCCCCTACAGTTAGAAACACAAATGAGGTCATACATAACCCCATCAGCGCCCCCTTGTGGTTAACTCCCAAACTGCATCTGACATTTTCACAGTAAACAATGCATTTTAAATGCATTTTTTGCTGTGAAAATGACAATGGCCCCAAAAATGTGTCAAAATAGTCCGAAGTGTCCGCCATAATGTCGCAGTCACGAAAAAAATCGCTGATCGCTGCCATTAGTAGTAAAAAAAATAAATGTAATAAAAATGCAATAAAACTATCCCCTTTTTTGTAAACACTATACATTTTGCGCAAACCAATCGATAAACGCTTATTGCGATTTTTTTTTTACCAAAAATAGGTAGAAGAATATGTATCGGCCTAAACTGAGGAAAAAAAATTGTGTTTTATATATTTTTGGGGGATATTTATTATACCAAAAAGTAAAAAATATGCATTTTTTCCAAAATTGACGCTCTATTTTTGTTTATAGCGCAAACAATAGAAACCGCAGATGTGATCAAATACCACCAAAAGAAAGCTCTATTTGTGGGAAAAAAAATTATTTGGGAGCCACGTCGCACGACCGCGCAATTGTCAGTTAAAGCGACGCAGTGCCGAATCGCAAAAACTGGCCGGGTCCTTTAGCTGCCTAAAGGTCCGGGTCTTAAGTGGATAAGAGCTGCTCTAACCCTTTTTTCCTTACACTGTAAGATTTCATTTGTGGGAGTTCCAAAGCCTTTTCCCTTTTCCCATTTAACTGTAAACTTTTTGCCCCTTATTACCTACCTACCTTCCTTGTAGACTGTAGGCCTTCATGAGTGGAGCCTCTTATCTTTTTCTTTGTCGATTTTAAACTTTTTATAAGCAGGGCCCCAAACTTTTTCATTTTAGCCTGTAGGCTTTCCTAAACAGAGCCCAAAAAAACAGTTTAAACTACCGTAATTATCTCCCTATTACGCGCTCCGGCGTATAGCGCGCACCCCTAATGTAGCCCTGAAATTCCTGGAAAAAAATGTTTTATACTTACAGTTTTGGTGTCTTGCAAGGGCGTCCATCAGCGGCCTTGTCCGGTCCGGCGTCCTTCTGCGGCCATCGTGGTGTCCTCCCGCGCTGTCTCTGAGTCAAATCCCCGCTTCCAGCGCTGTGTTTGAACCACTCCGCCGACATATACTGAGCGCAGTACACTCAGGTATAGTCGGGCAGGCTCGGCTCCTCTCGCGTAAAGGACGTACAGGACGTACAGGACGTGACCCCGAGAGAACCCGAGTCTGCCCGAGTATACCCGAGTGTACTGCGCTCGGTATATGTCGGCGCAGTGGTTCAAACACGGCGCGGGAAGCGGGTATCGGCGTTTATCACGCACCCACGATTTTGCCCTGATTTTAAGGGCAAAAAAGTGTGCGGTATATGCCGATAAATACAGTACATTTTAAATCTCTGCACAAAAGAAGTGTACTCGGCTGAGTAGAAGTATGAAAAAACCTGGCCACACACAGTGTGGATGTATGGTATATGTTGCAGATCACTAAAATAAATTCAATGGGTAACCAGCTAATTGTTATTGGATGAAGCAACCAATCAGATAATGGCTGTGTGTTGAGTTATTTTGCTGATTTTGTTGATCGGTGCTTCTCTCCCACACACGATCAACGCGCTGACTGTCCCTTATCCTCCTCCTGTCCCCCTCTGTTCTGCTGTGTCCTTCTCCATGCTGCTGTCCCCCTCCGTTCTCTTCCTTGTCCCCCTCCATGCTGCTCCGTGTCCCCCTCTCTTCCCCATGTCTCCATTCATTTTCAGTGCAGCGGAGGCTGCTGAGAAAGGGACTGGGGAATATGTGTGAGTGAGTGAGTAACTTGTATAGCGCTACAAATGCAAACTAAATCGACTCTAGTCCCTTTCCCTGTCTCAAAAGGGAGGTGTCAGAGGTCTGTTAAGACCCCTGATATCTCACCAAAGCCCCCCAACAGGGCTGATAAAAAAAAATTGCCATAAACAATAAAAAAAATTGCAAAAAATAATGATAAAAAGAAAAAAACACTGACACTGTCCCAACATCCCCCACCCCCTTAAAAATAAAAGCATTGTAAAAAAAATAAAAAAAAAATTGTAAAAAAAAAAAAAACAACTAATTGTAAAAAAAAATTATAAAAAATAAAAATAAAAATACTCACATGTGCCACTGTCACATGAGATTAAATAAAAGTATTGGTAATCGGCGAGTACTTGAAAAAAAGTATTGGTACTTGTACTTAAAAAAGTGGTATCGGGACAACCATTTATAATGAGAAACCTATCAAAAACTTACAAAGTGTGACAGGAAGTCAGGTAAATCTGTGGTTGTTGTCACAGACGGGACATACATTTCTGCCTTGTTTAGACAATACACCAATTGCTATTAGGCGTCGGCTGAAAAGTGTCCAGAAAAGGTCTGGGGGTGTTGGAAGACTTCAGCTGTTCAGAGTGAGGCAATTGAGGCCTCTATAAGTAATCCAGAGGATTACCACTACTTTTGCTGCATCCTGAGGCTTTGTGAGTAAGGAGAAGCAGTGTACTGAGAGTCTTCTGAGGAGGTGAGGAGAGGATTGATTTTTCTGTGTGATAAAAATCAAAAGACTATTGTTTTCTGCTGTATGATCAGCAGTGTCTGCCCAGCAGTAGGCTGTGCTAGACTCCTAGATAGGTTCCTGTGCGGTGAAGGTAGACGCCCCCAAGTGGCCAGGGTTTATTTTATGTTTGATTTTGTTTATGCTGTTTGGATGCTTGCACTTGTTTCCAAGCTTGCTGTCTGTATAAATTCAGTGTGTAGTGAACCCATCCAGGGGGTCACACACCCCGCTATCGAGCTAACCCCTTACAAAAGTTACAGTTATATATATGATATAAAAGCCAACAACAATCTCTCAGGGCACAGTTCAGAGCGTGAATGGCACAAGATGGTAAGAAAAAGCAAAGTCAGCAACTCAGGTAGAAAGTGTCCGGGGGGTCTCAGTCGGTGCCCAAAATCAGGGCAGGGGGAGGGAAAAGAAAGGGCAGCCTTGTTATTACAGTAAGTCTATGGTTAATTACTGGCACCATCGGACAAAGTTTCTGCACTGGGGATTTTTTAGGCCTCTTTCACATGGCACTGTCAGGCAGCAAAAACTTCTCCTCAGCTGCCAAAACCAGGCAATAGCTATTGGGCAGCCCCATTCATATTACCACGGCTGGGCAGCTGTGCTTTGTAGCAAACCCCCCCCCCCCCAAAAAAAAAAAAACAGTGCATGTCATGTACCCAGGGCCGGTACAAGGCAGGGGCGGGAGGGACGAGTGCCCAGGGCGCTACCATCTCGTACAGGAGGGGGGCGCAATCAGACCAGTTGTGTGTGTATCAGTGTCATAGACAGCGCGAGCAGCGGCACTTAACAAATTGTGTGCCGACTGGCTGCCGAGTGCGCTCCTGGCTCCCTTTCCTCGCTCCCCCCCTATGGAGGATCAGTTGGCGCATTCCAGCGGCGTGGATTCCACATAACGCCGCAAATAGCGGCTCCGGGTGTCCTCCGAGTGGGTCACATGATCGCGGGACCATGTGACCTCACGCCAGCCAATCATAGGAGGGAAAGGCGGGGAGCCGAGCGTGTCACGTGATCGCGAGCTACAGCGAGGTGAGAGAGGGAGGACTCGTCTCGTACTGCGCAGGGAGCTGTGTGCAAGGACAAGTCACGAGGAGCTGAGCCTGCCTACAGTGCCTGCCTAGTGCTACTGCGTCTGCAACGGAACAGTTAAAAGTAAGCAAATAATAAAAAATAATTTAAATTACTGTATTGGGGAGGTGGGAGGTGACCATCATTTTTTTAAATAAAAAATGTCAGTTTAAAAAAAAAAATTGTGTTATTTTGAGCGACGCTTGCCTTTTCTGACAAAAAAAAAAACATTAATTGCAGCCTCACTGTGCCACCAAACGCAGCCACTGTGCCATCACATGCAGCCACTGTGCCCATCAAACACAGCCACTGTGCCATCACATGCAGCCACTGTACCATCTAACGCAGCCACTGTGCCATCAATTGTCGCCACTGGGCCCATCACACGCAGCCACTGTGCCAACACACGCAGCCACTGTGCCAACACACGCAGTCACTGTGCCACCATCAATTGTCGCCACTGTGCCCATCAAACGCAGCCACTGTGCCATCACATGCAGCCACTGTGCCCATCAAACACAGCCACTGTGCCATCACATGCACCCACTGTACCATCTAACGCAGCCACTGTGCCATCAATTGTCGCCACTGTGCCATCACACGCAGCCACTGTGCCATCACACGCAGCCACTGTGCCAACACACGCAGCCACTGTGCCAACACACGCAGTCACTGTGCCACCATCAATTGTCGCCACTGTGCCCATCAAACGCAGCCACTGTGCCATCACACGCAGCCACTGTGCCACCATCAATTGTCGCCACTGTGCCCATCAAACGCAGCCACTGTGCCAACACACACAGCCACTGTGCCATCAATTGTCGCCACTGTGCCCAGCAAATGCAGCCACTGTGCTCATCACACGCAGTCACTGTGCCATCAATTGTCGCCACTGTGCCCATCAAATGGGGGGGGGCGCAGTTTGCCATCTTCGCCCTGGGCACCAAATGGCCTTGTCCCAGCACTGCATGTACCACCTGCCACCACGTCCTGTACAGATGAATGAGGCTGTGATACAATGGATACCATTGGAGTGCAGAGAGATTTCAGGGTGATATAACCCCTGTCAGTTTTCTCATGCATCAAGTAGTTTCAGATCTGAAGTGTGTCTGTACTTTAAGGCCTTGTACACACGAGCAGACATGTCCGATGAAAACGATTCGCGGACCGTTTTCATCGGACATGTCTGCTGGGAGCTTTTGGTCTGATGTGTGTACACACCATCAGACCAAAATCCCCGCGGACAGAGAACGCGGTGACGTAGAAGACACCGACGTTCTCTGACACGGAAATTCAATGCTTCCACGCATGCGTCGAATCAATTCGACGCATGCGCAGGATTTCGGGCCGCTGGTTATACGTCATAACCAGCGGACATCTCCGATGAGTCGTACTAACCATCGGACATGTCCAACGGACATGGTTCCAGTGGACAAGTTTCTTAGCATGCTAAGAAACTTTTGTCCGCTGGAAACCTGTCCGCTAGGCCAGGAAACCGGTCCGCTAGGCCGTACACACGGTCGGACACGTCTACCGCGGAAACTGGTCCGCGGACCAGTTTCAGCGGACATGTTCGGTCGTGTGTACGAGGCCTAGCAATAAAATTGAAAGCAGAACTCCAGACACTAATAATAAAAATAAAAAATATCACCCAATAAAAGATAAAAAGCAGTTTTTGCCTCAATAATCAGCTTCAACCCAAACTGACCCTCGTAAGTACTTCCTTTTCACCATTAGATGTCCTCAGTCTAACGGCCAGGCATATTCAATAGATATGTGCATTCCCGTTCGTACGAATGTTATTTTTATATGAAAACAACGGGATTACGAATGAGTCGCATAACGAACAACCGCAAATACGAACGAACGATCCGACGAAAATACGAGAAAACGAAAGCGGCAAAAGAACGAATATGACATCTATAACAAAAGACTTGCATTCTGTATTTTGTTTGAATCCTTGTTCTGGTCGTATTTTGATTTTCAGTCGTATGTTCATATGACATCTAACAAAAGATTTTCATTCTTTATTTTTGTTTGAATCCTTTTTCTGTTTGTATGTTCATATGACATCTTATAACAAAAGATTTGTATTCTGTATTCTGAATTCCTTTTTTCTGTTCGTAATTTGGTTTCAAAATACAGAATGCAAATCTTTTGTTATAGATGTCATTTTCGTTTTTTTGAATGGACAATGAGTGTAGTTAGTTAGTGAAGCAGCTTCTCTTTTGTGCTGAGTACAGTAGTACAGTAAAGCCAAATAAACTTTTCTGTGGATTTTCGTCTGAAGGGAGAGATCAGTTGGCCAGACTTTTGAACCTGGAACCCAGAAATGGTTTTCTGATGGAGTTTAAAAACGAACGAACGTTCGGTAAAACGATCGTTTTTATGTTTGTTGTTAAAAAAGTCTGACCAAGTGTATGGGGCTTAACAATAGTTAATATGGATGGGCCGCGTGTTGAAAGTGCCGCAAATCCCGCAATATATTTACGAAAGTACAATAACCCCTGTCAGTTTTGTTTGACAGCAAAGTTGTGGGAGGGGCCCAACAGCTCCGCCCACTACAGGCTGCCTGCAGAAAACAACATTAGTGGGCGGAGACAAGACCAGTCATCCTGCACAAGGAGAGAGAGCAGCAATGACCGGTCATTATTACAGGAAGTAAAGTGTGACACTGGATTACTGCAAAGATCTGGAGGAAATAAACAAAGCACACCAGGATTCAAGAATGGATTAGATAATATTTACTTATCCTGGAGTTCAGCTATAACTCGCTTTTTTTTTATCTATTTAAACATGACCCCCCCCCCCCCCCCCCATTAGCAAGTATCTCTCCAGCATTCTATGTATAACACTAAATGACGGGACTAAGTGAGGTTGTTCTTAGAATGCATTGTATCATATTACAAAATGTATCTGGAATCACAGGGAACTACAGGAAGATCTGACCCATGGGTGACATAAAACACATATTTATACATTTATTTTCAATCTACCGAGCCCATTTATAGCATTGCACTTCACAAACATTCACCATTCTCATGCATCAAGTAGTTTCAGATCTGAAGTGTGTCTGTACTTTAAGGCCTTGTACACACGAGCAGACATGTCCGATGAAAACGATCCGCGGACCGTTTTCATCGGACATGTCTGCTGGGAGCTTTTGGTCTGATGTGTGTACACACCATCAGACCAAAATCCCCGCGGACAGAGAACGCGGTGACGTAGAAGACACCGACGTTCTCTGACACGGAAATTCAATGCTTCCACGCATGCGTCGAATCAATTCGACGCATGCGCAGGATTTCGGGCCGCTGGTTATACGTCATAACCAGCGGACATCTCCGATGAGTCGTACTAACCATCGGACATGTCCAACGGACATGGTTCCAGTGGACAAGTTTCTTAGCATGCTAAGAAACTTTTGTCCGCTGGAAACCTGTCCGCTAGGCCAGGAAACCGGTCCGCTAGGCCGTACACACGGTCGGACACGTCTACCGCGGAAACTGGTCCGCGGACCAGTTTCAGCGGACATGTTCGGTCGTGTGTACGAGGCCTAGCAATAAAATTGAAAGCAGAACTCCAGACACTAATAATAAAAATAAAAAATATCACCCAATAAAAGATAAAAAGCAGTTTTTGCCTCAATAATCAGCTTCAACCCAAACTGACCCTCGTAAGTACTTCCTTTTCACCATTAGATGTCCTCAGTCTAACGGCCAGGCATATTCAATAGATATGTGCATTCCCGTTCGTACGAATGTTATTTTTATATGAAAATGTTCATTTTCGTACCCGCAGAATAATGTGTACATACGAAAAAATGTAAGCACCAAAATACGAAAACAACGGGATTACGAATGAGTCGCATAACGAACAACCGCAAATACGAACGAACGATCCGACGAAAATACGAGAAAACGAAAGCGGCAAAAGAACGAATATGACATCTATAACAAAAGACTTGCATTCTGTATTTTGTTTGAATCCTTGTTCTGGTCGTATTTTGATTTTCAGTCGTATGTTCATATGACATCTAACAAAAGATTTTCATTCTTTATTTTTGTTTGAATCCTTTTTCTGTTTGTATGTTCATATGACATCTTATAACAAAAGATTTGTATTCTGTATTCTGAATTCCTTTTTTCTGTTCGTAATTTGGTTTCAAAATACAGAATGCAAATCTTTTGTTATAGATGTCATTTTCGTTTTTTTGAATGGACAGTGAGTGTAGTTAGTTAGTGAAGCAACTTCTCTTTTGTGCTGAGTACAGTAGTACAGTAAAGCCAAATAAACTTTTCTGTGGATTTTCGTCTGAAGGGAGAGATCAGTTGGCCAGACTTTTGAACCTGGAACCCAGAAATGGTTTTCTGATGGAGTTTAAAAACGAACGAACGTTCGGTAAAACGATCGTTTTTATGTTTGTTGTTAAAAAAGTCTGACCAAGTGTATGGGGCTTAACAATAGTTAATATGGATGGGCCGCGTGTTGAAAGTGCCGCAAATCCCGCAATATATTTACGAAAGTACAAAATGACGAAAATTCACGAAAATTATTGTCTAACAAGTAACGAACATGAATTAAACAGAATAACGAACTATCCCGCATGTACGAAAATAAAACGGTAACCAAAATACGAAAAGATCGCAATACGAAAAAATTGCGTCGTATGAAAAACGAACGGGAACGAACAGGAAAACGGGCGTCTTACGAACAACGAACGGGAACGAACCTACGGAACGATACGAAACGGAACAAAAAAAACGTGTGCACATGTCTAATTATTCAATCCATTTCCTCTGAGCCCTGACTATCATGGACCTGCCTCCTGCCTGTGACTGGACAGTGAAAGGAGAAGCAGCACTGTGATGAGTAGGGATGAGCCGAGCACCCCTCCCCCCCCCCAATTCGGTTTGCAGCAGAACATGCAAACAGGCAAAAAATGTGTGCGACCACCGTTAAAATCTATGGGACATGAACGTGAAAAATCAAAAGTGCTAATTATAAAGGCTTATATGCAAGGTATTGTCATAAAAAGTGTTTGGGGGCCCAGGTCCTTCCCCAGGGGACATCTATCAATGCAAAAAAAAAAAACGTTTTAAAAACTGTCACTTTTTTGGGTTTAGTGATTTTATAATGCTTGAAATGAAACAATAAACATGAAATGTTCCTTTAAATATCATGCCTGGGGGGGTCTCCTTAGTCTGCCTGTAAAGTAGCAAATCTTTCCCTTGTTTAGACCAATACCACAGGAAAATTACATTTCTAAAAGGAAAACATTTCATTTAAAATCGCTTATGGCTGTAATGTATTGTCGGATCCCAGCAAGATTGATAAAAATCATAAAAAAAACAGCGTAAAAAAATACCAATTGGTGTGGATGTCCCCCCAAAATCCATACCAGGCCCTTTAGATCTGGTATGGATATTAAAGGGAACCCTGCACCAAAATTAAAAGAAAAATGGCGTGGGGGTCCCCCAGGCACTATATACTCTTAACAGCAGTATATGTACTATACGGCCTGTCCTATATACTCTGCAGAACAATTGGGCCTTTGGTTTTGGTGGCTTTAGAACAATGTAACCCCCCCACAGTTACTCTTGTTGGGCGCAGGAACAGGCCCTGCTGTGAAATATTATATCAAAAATTGGAATTACATGCCCCTGTTTAAAAAAAATTGAGCCTTGGGTAGTGGTGTCCTAAACCCAAAAATATTGTTGGAAGCTAGCATAATCAAGATTAAGGAGGAATAGGATAGTCAGCATAGGCAGCTTTCAAGGCATACCAGATCCATAGCAAATTCAATCAGTTACATCAGCATCATGTGATTGATAGCTGCTGATCCAAGACTGATTAATTTTTATAAATGTGAGCCTATCAATGGAGTCTGTGGACAGGTGCACTCTTTGATCTGTTACAAACCCTCCAGCAGCACTGAATGTGTGTTCAGAAAGCACGCTGGACGCAGGACAGGCCAGTATCTCAATTGCATATTTAACAAGTTCTGGCCAGTGTTCCATCCTCAAGGCCCAGTAACCCAGTGGATGCTCTGTTGGAAAGGTCTCCAAGTCTGTCCTAGAAATTTCTGAACCATATAATGCAGACGCTGGCGATGTTTGCTTGAACTGATCAGATCTTGGCGCTGAGGACTGAAATTTTTTTAAAGGCATCGGTCAGCCGGCCACCTTCATCACCGTTCTTTCTCTGACTGAACAAAGCCTCAGCAACACGTTGTCCAGCACCAGGAAATAGTAACCTCCCAGGGTCTGAAAATGCATTACACAAACCTTTCTTCAAGGCCTTCTGAAGATGTTTCACCCTCTGCGAAGGCAGGATAAGTTCTGCAACTTTACCCTTGTAACATGGATCAAGAAGGGTTGCCAACCAGTAATGATCCCTCTCCTTGATACCATGAATCCTAGGGCTTTGCAGAATCAGGGAGGCCATACAGCGTAAGTTTGCAGAGGCCTCTGGGTCACTAAGGACTAGAGGTCGACCGATATATCGGTTGGCCGATATATCGGCCGATATTTGGCGTTTTTAAATTAATCGGCCGATTTGTGCTTTAAAAATGCCGATTTAAACTTCAGCACCGCGACTTGCAAAAAGCTTCTGTAATAGAAGTCAATGCAAGTTGCCTGAAGCTTCCCATAGAAGACCTTCTCTCTCTCCTGGGCAGCCTGCCAAGTTTTAGAAAAGATATACAATGTTGCTACTTATCAATTAACTGAACTCGTGTAGGAGAATTCTCAGTTTAACCATTTAAAGGCTAAATCTTTTTTGACACTTGATGCTTACAAGTAAAAATCCTGTATTTTCTGCTAGAAAATTACTTGGAACCCCCAAACATTATATATTTTTTTTTAGCAGAGATCCTAGGAAATAAAATAGCGATTACTGCAATATTTAATGTTACACGGTATTTGCGCAGCGGTCTTTCAAACACATTTTTTGGGGAAAAAAATATACTTTAACAAAAAAAAAAAACCAGTAAAGTTAGCCCATTTTTTTTTTTCATCCAAAAGTTTTCATTACCTGTTTTTGTGTAACATATAATATATATATATATATATATATATATATATATATATATATATATATATATATATATATATATATATATATATATATATATAAAATGTAATACACCAAAACAGGTAATGAAAACTTTTGGACGAAAAAATAAAAATATGAGCTAACTTTACTGTTTAGCCCAAAAGCGCCTGAAAAATCAGCTTAACATATCGGCCCAAAAAAATCGCATCATAAATCGGCTATCGGCCGCCGCGATTTCTAAATATCGGCATCGGCCAGAGAAAAACCCATATCGGTTGACCTCTACTAAGGACCTCCTCCTTCTCCTCCATTGGCAATCCTGCATCAGCTGCACACACACCAGAGGGCCATCAATGAGTACCTGTGCTTCTTTTCGCCACGCCAGTGGCTACTGATCAAGGATGCATGCACTGTCACCATATGAGGAGGCCACAAGGATGGTGAGCAGTGACAATGCATGCATCAGTGACATGCATCTCGATTAAGCACTAAGTTCTAGTGTGAAACGCGTCAGTGGCAAGTATCCTGTGATTTTACTTTTACAATAAAGCAATATATTTTTTCAAGTGCGGCTGTCCAGACAACCCCCTTCATTTTTGCATTACCACATGCATTGCCAGCACCCGTGGCTTCAGATCCGGCGAGGAGGTTCTTCATTTCTGCCTTGAGCGGTGACTCCCTCTCTCAATTTTGTTTGGGTACAGTATCGCACGACCGTGCAATTGTCAGTTAAAGCAACGCAGTGCCATATCAAGCTTAAAGGGATGAGGTGGCAACCCTACTGTCATGGATATGCAATAAAGTCTGGCAGCTTACCTGATCTCCATGTGTCCATTAGAGGCCTGACCCCTTCTGACTATCTATCACCTTCCTCCCTGTATTGCTCCACCCTAGACCATCCCAGGAAGCTTATATTAATCCACTGCACTGCTAGTCTGCTTGGCTGTTCAACGGTGTTGTTTGCTCTAGTTCCTGTCTGCAGCGATTACCTTCCTGTGTACCGTTTTTGGCTCGTCCCTGACTTCTCCTGTTTGCCTGTGCTCTTGACCTTTTGCCTGTCCCTCAGTTACCCTAGTCTGCCTGTTTCCCTGACCTCGGCTTACCCATCACTACCGTTGTCCTGCTTGCTGCTTCCCCTCTCTCTCTGCGGAGCGTGACCTAGGGGATCCCAGGGGTCGCGACCTGGATCCAGCTGCGGCAAAGGCCATCCTCACCACTAGAGGATCTGGTGAACACAAAGCTGGGTCTTAGACTCCGCGCCCTGGGCGATCTTGGGTTCACCCTTCCTCTCTGATCTCAGCCGTCGGTTATAGGGTTCACTACCCTGTGGTGCATCCCTGACCCCCACGGGGTGCACTTGTCACCTGGCCACAGGTGACCTGTTGGGGGTGTTGGAGGACTGAGATTGAGAACCACCGCACTACACCACATCGCAACCTGCTGCATTGAATAAAGATGCATGAAATTTCACTTTGGGAAATTTGAAAAATGAAAGAAATAAATCCGTGTAATCCATCATTTATGACACATCGGCACGGCTCCCTTCATATTTATTATGGCTGCTGGTGTGAAGGGGCCCTAATGCAGCATTTTGACAGCGGGGGATCAGGACATGCACATGAACGGACCTTGAATTTTAGCGTAAGGTTTGCTTTAAGTGAATCAGATCTAATGACTCATCACAACTGTGACTCACCCCTTTCTATCGGATAAAAGGAGCTGAAAACCCGACCCAGAGTACTCGAGGGAATCCTTTGTGATGTATTAACTATGCGTAGAATATTTGTAAAGGAAATATACAGTATATACGATTGCTGTGTTTTTAAACATATTGCATGCTGTAGTCTGAAGCAAATAATTAAAATGATAGGAAATTAACTAATAAAAATTGCTGCATTGCTGAAATAAATTAACTTTTTGATGATATTGAAATTTTTTGAGATGCACCTGTATATACAGTGGTGCTCAAAAGTTTGCATACCCTGACAGAAATTGTGACATTTTGGCAATAAAGGGGTTGTAAAGGTAAAAGTCTATGCATTCTATGCATTAAGGTGAAAAATCATCTGGTGATTAGCACACCCGAACCCCCCTTTACTTACCTGACCCGTCGAAAGTCCCGCTCCGTGAACGCGCAGTCTTCTCGGCTGTCTTCCCGACTCTGTCATTGGTTGATTGAAAGCAGCGCAGCCATTGGCTTGCGCTGCTGTCAATCATATCCAATGACGCGGCACGCCGGGGGGCGGGGCCGAGAGATACAGTTCGGCGGCTATGGCCACCGGCTGTATCACGGGAGCGCGCCCGCAAATACTCAACAAGGTGTTGAGTCCTTGCGGGGGAGCCGAGACAGCCTCCGAGAGACCCCAGAAGTCCAGATTCGGGGCCACTCTGTGCAAAACGAGCTGCACAGTGGAGGTAAGTATAATATGTTTGTAATTTTAAAAAAATAATAATAACTTTAGTGATCCTTTAATATTGAAAATATGACTGATCATTGCAAAAAAAAATTCTTTTAGTTAGGCTACTTTCACACTGAGGCACTTTTGCGCTAAAAATAACGCCTGCAATGCGCCCTGAAAGAGACACTCCTTTCTATCCAGTGTGAAACCCCTGAGGGCTTTCACACTGGAGCGTTGCGCTGGCAGGACGGTAAAAAAAGTCCTGCCAGCCGCATCTTTGAGGTGCGGTAGGAGCTGTAAAAATACCTCTCCTATGGCGCCCCCTGCCCATTGAGATCAATGGGGCAGCGTGGTTGTACCGCCTGCAAACCGCCTCTGCAGCGGCGTTTTGCAGGCGTGTTTAACCCTTTTCCACCTGCTAGCGGGGGTTAAAATCTCCCCGCTAGCTGACGAAAATCACGGCAAACACAGCGGTAAAGCGGCGCTAAAAAAAGCGGCGCTTTACCGCCAGCGCACCAAGCGCCTCAGTGTGAAAGCAGCCTTAAGGATAGTGATCACATGATGCCATTTATTGTCACATAATTTTTTGGATCCTTTTTAAATCATAATGATCACAGAAATCACCCAAATGGCCCACATACCCTGGAATGTTTGGCCTTGGTACAGACACAGAAGGTGGCACATACAGGTTAAAATGGCAGTTAAAGTTTAATTTCCCACATTTGTGGCTTTTTTAAATCACAATTAGTGTCTGTGTATAAACAGTCAATGAGTTTGTTAGCTCTCACTTGGATGCCCTAAGCAGGCTAGACACTGAGCCATGAGGAGGTAGAAAAGAACAGTCAAAAGACCTGCGTAACAAGGTAAAGAAAGTTTACCCGCAGACTCGATCGCCAGGGTGATACCCGTGATCGTCTCAGGGTGAGGAAGAATGGGGCGCGATGCTGATGTAAACAAGCATCTCCCCGCTCTGCCTAGTGACAATGACAGTGACCACCGCTTCCTATAATCGGAAGCAGTGATCCCTGTCTTGTCACATGTAGCCCATCCCCTAACAGTAAGAATCACTCACTAGGGAACCTCTACAGCGCCCCCTAGTGGTTAACCCCTTCACTGCCAGTGTAATTTTCACAGTAATCAGTGCATTTTTATAGCACTGATCGCTGTAAAAATGACAATGGTCCCAAAAATGTGTCCGATGTGTCCGCCACAATGTCGCAGTCACGATAAAAATCACTGATCGCCGCCATTACTAGTACACAAAAAATATTAATAAAAATGCCATAAAACTATCCCCTATTTTGTAGACGCTCTAACTTTTGCGCAAACCGATTACTATACGCTTATTGCGATTTATTTATTTTTTTACCAAAAATATGTAGAAGAATACGTATTGGTCTAAACTGAGGAAAAAAACATATATTTTTATATATTTTTGGGGGATGTTTATTATAGCAAAAAGTAAAAAAAAATTGCATTTTTTTTAAAATTGTCGCTCTATTTTTGTTTATAGCGCAAAAAATCAAAACCGCAGAGGTGATCAAATGCCACCAAAAGAAAGCTCTATTTGTGGGGAAAAAAGGACGCCAATTTTGTTTGGGAGCCACGTCGCACGACCGCGCAATTGTCTGTTAAAGCGACGCAGTGCCGAATCTCAATAAGTGGTCCGGTCTTTGACCAGCGAAATGGTCCGGGGCTGAAGTGGTTAAATAGAGGGAACTATGAAATATTTCCTGCTTATAAACTACTGACCTAAGGTATCCTTGGAAACTAAAAAAAAAAAAAAAAAGTAGCTCGATATAACCCACAATGGAAAAGCATAAAATATGTGCATTTTTAAATCCAGGTGCAGATGAGTCTCTGTATCGCAGGGCAGGGATCACTGCCTCTTACGTCTCTGTCCAATACTGAAATATATTAAAACACACAGTTGGTGCTATTTAACCACTTAACCCCCGGACCATATTGCTGGTCAAAGACCAGAGCACTTTTTGCGATTCGGCACTGCGTCGCTTTAACTGACAATTGCGCGGTCGTGCGACGTGGCTCCAAAACAAAATTGGCGTCCTTTTTTCCCCACAAATAGAGCTTTCTTTTGGTGGTATTTGATCACCTCTGCGGTTTTTAGTTTTTGCGCTATAAACAAAAATAGAGCGACAATTTTGAAAAAAAATTATATTTTTTACTTTTTACCATAATAAATATCCCCCCAAAAAATATAAAAAAACTTTTTTTTCCCTCAGTTTAGGCCAATACGTATTCTTCTACATATTTTTCGTAAAAAAAAAATTGCAATAAACATTTTTTGATTGGTTCTCGCAAAAGTTATAGCGTTTACAAAATAGGGGATAGTTTTATGACATTTTTATTAATATTTTTTTTACTAGTAATGGCGGCGATCAGCGATTTTTTTTTCCGGTACTGCGACATTATGGCGGACACTTCGGACACTTTTGACACATTTTTGGGACCATTGGCATTTTTATAGCGATCAATGCCATAAAATGCATTGATTACTATGAAAATGCCACTGGCAGGAAAGTGGTTAACACTAGGGGGCGGGGAAGGGGTTAAGTATATTCCCTGGGTGTGTTCTAACTGTAGGGGGGGTGGCCTCACTAGGGGAAATGACTGATCGCTGTTCATACATTGTATGAACAGACGGTCAGGCATTTCTCCCCCTGACAGGACCGGGAGCTGTGTGTTTACACACACAGCTCCCGGTTCCCGCTCTGTAACGATCGATCGTGTGTACCCGGCGGCGATCGCGCACCCCGGGCACCCGCACGGGAGTCACGGACGAGCGGGGGGCGCTAAGAGAGCCGACGTTATTGTACGGGGCTCTCGCGCAGGGGAGCCGACCTGGCGCCGTAGAACTGCGGCGGCAGGTCGGCAAGTAGTTAATATAAATATCAATGGATGGCTGTGCAATGCCCGGTATGTATGTGTACTTGGCGTGTAATAACCTTCAGCTATGCATTGAGTACTGCATGCAATGTATGAGCGGCTGTGTCATACACATATATACAGTATATTGACACTTTTCTTATCTAAATACAAGTACAGTGGAACCTTGGTTTACGAGTAACGCGGTTAACGAGCGTTTTGAATAACGAGCAACTTTTTTTATTATTCTGACTGTTGTCTTGCAAAATGAGCAGAATTCAAGCTAATGAGGTGTGCAGTACCGCATTTGGCCAGAGGTGTGGGGGGCGCAGGTGACACACAACTGTTCGAATTATCTTCGTTTCCATTGACTTCTATGGGGAAACTCGCTTTGATATACTTTATATTCTCCTGGAACAGATTAGGCTTGTAATCTGAGGTTCCACTGTATGACTTGTGCCCTCTGCATTCTTTATATGGGCTCATATACCAAAGGTCTTACCTATGCAATGCACATGTGTGATTCTTATTATGTTCTGTACTCTGGGTATGTAAAGAAATATCTATCAATATACTATATACACTATATTGCCAAAAGTATTGGGACACCTGCTTTTACACGCACATGAACTTTAACCTCTTCAGCCCCGGACCATATTGCTGGTCAAAGACCAGGCCACTTTTTGCAATTCGGCACTGCCTCGCTTTAACTGACAATTGCGCGGTCGTGCGACGTGGCCCCCAAACAAAATCCTCCAGAAGCGCATTTGTGAGCTCAGCCACTGATGTTGGGCGAGATCCGTCCATGGTGTCATATACACACTCTATATAGTGCCCATGCATGGTGTCACACACACAGTGCCCACCCATGTGTCACACACAGTGCCTATTAATGGTGTCATATACAGTGTCCACCCATGGTGTCATATACACACTCTATATAGTGCCCATGCATGGTGTCACACACACAGTGCCCACCCATGTGTCACACACAGTGCCTATCCATGGTGTCATATACAGTGCCCACCCATGGTGTCATATACACACTCTATATAGTGCCCATGCATGGTGTCACATACACAGTGCCTATCCATGTGTCACACACACAGTGCCCATCCATGTGTCACACATACAGTGCCCATCCATGGTGTCATATACACAGTGGCAATCTATGGTATCATACATACAGTGCCCATCCATATGTCACACACACAGTGCCAATATATGATATCATATACACAGTGCCCATCCATGGTGTCTCACACACACAGTGCCCATCCATGGTGTCACACACGCAGTGCCCATCCATGGTGTCACACACACAGTGCCCATCCATGTGTCACACATACAGTGCCCATCCATGGTGTCATATACACAGTGGCAATCTATGGTATCATACATACAGTGCCCATCCATATGTCACACACACAGTGCCAATATATGATATCATATACACAGTGCCCATCCATGGTGTCTCACACACACAGTGCCCATCCATGGTGTCTCACACACGCAGTGCCCATCCATGGTGTCACACACGCAGTGCCCATCCATAGTGTCACACACACACAGTGCCCATCCATGGTGTCACACACACACACAGTGCCCATCCATAGTGTCACACACACAGTGCCCATCCATGGTGTCACACACGCAGTGCCCATCCATGGTGTCACACACACACAGTGCCCATCCATAGTGTCACACACACTCACAGTGCCCATCCATGGTGTCACACACGCAGTGCCCATCCATGGTGTCACACACACAGTGCCAATCTATATCACATGCAGTGCCCATCCATGGTGTCACACACACAGTGCCCATCCATGGTGTCACACACGCAGTGCCCATCCATGGTGTCACACACACACAGTGCCCATCCATAGTGTCACACACACACAGTGCCCATCCATGGTGTCACACACCCACACAGTGCCCATCCATAGTGTCACACACACAGTGCCCATCCATGGTGTCACACACGCAGTGCCCATCCATGGTGTCACACACACAGTGCCAATCTATATCACATGCAGTGCCCATCCATGGTGTCACACACACAGTGCCCATCCATGGTGTTACACACGCAGTGCCCATCCATGGTATCACACACACAGTGCCCATCCATGGCGTCACACGCAGTGCCCATCCATGGTGTCTCACACACAGTGCCCATCCATGGTGTCACACACACACACACACAGTGCCCATCCATGGTGTCACACACGCCGTGCCCATCCATGGTGTCACACACACAGTGCCAATCTATATCACATGCAGTGCCCATCCATGGTGTCACACACAGTGCCAACCCATGTGTCACACACTCAGTGCCAATCTATGATATCACACACACAGTGCCCATCCATGGTGTCTTATACACACTCTATATAGTACCCATGCATGGTGTCACATACACAGTGCCCATCCATGTGTCAGACACAGTGCCAAGCTATGATATTACACATACAGTCAGTGCCCATCCATGGTGTCATATACAGTGCGTGCTAATCTATGGTGTCATACATACACAGTGCCCATCTATGATATCACACACACAGTGCCCATCCATGTGTCAGACACAGTGCCAATCTATGATATCACACACACAGTGCCCATCCATGGTGACACACACAGCCGTGGTCCATGCCCGCCCCCCGGTGCCCGCACCCCGCACACACACACACCGGGCGCCCCGTGCATTGTCTATGTGGACCAGCGGGGAAGGTAAGAGACAGGAGGTGTGACGTCAGCGGGTGTCAGCTGACATGCAGTCCCCGCCTCCCCCCCCGCCAGGTCTTTACTCGTGTAATCCCCTCTGTACGGGGCTCTAATGCTCTCACCGTCCGCTCCGTACAGCCCGCACCGCTCCGCATCACCGGCTCCGCACCGCACCGCCCGCTCCGCTCCCTGGACGATGACCTCTCTCTCTCTCGGTCGGGTTTAGCTCCATGTCAGTGAAGGGGTGAAGTGTCCGATGTCCAGGCTCGGGTCCCCCCCGGAGGAGCTCAGCAGCGGCGGTCTCATCATTCCTGTACGGGGAGAAGTTCGGCTCATACCTGGGAAGGATGGAAGTCACCCCATCGCTCTATGGATCGCAGCTTTGTACATAGAGCCCCGACCCTAATCCTGCCCTGTCCGAACTTCCCCCAGCACTGGGCATGCTCCCAATATCGGCCGATCCCCCCACTCACACCTTCTCCACCCATCACCTGCCTCTTCCTAATGACCTTAGCCAAGACCTTCATACCTTAGATAAAATGCAAGGTCGAAGTAGTCATTAGCCAGAATGAACTGCTACTAGACAGCCTTTTGTCCTGTCCATCCTCTACCAGATGCATGCCTACCTTTGCCATGCCCTCGTTTGATGGACTATGAGAGGTTGGCGTTCCTGCCGGATTCCGAGATAGTCCTTCGGAAGAACCTGATGTGGCTTCGGAAGTCCATCCCTGGACGTCGGAATAAGATTTCGGACCGCGGTCTTCGAACATGCCTGGACGTCGGAATAAGTTTTCGGATCGCGGTCTTCGAATATGTCTGGACGGCGAGATCTCATCCGTAAGATGTCGAGTCGGGATCACGGACGTCAAGACGGGAGGTCACCCGTTCTACTGATTGCTGTTTGCCAAAAGAGCACCTAGCCAGTCTTTTTTTTTTCTTTAAAAAGCAGCCAATGAGATTGGCTAATAAAATGACCACAGATGTTTCTCAGTAAACTTCAAAGACGAAGACAACACGAGCTGTACAGATCGACCATGGAACTTTCGGAGGTGAGGTGCTCCAGTGCTAGCGAGGAACTGTACACCATCAACAAAACTCCGACCATTAACAGCAACACCAGACCCAAGAGATTGCTTTGGCAGACTGCAGTGAGGCATATCACTGAACAAAGGTTTATTAACGAACAAAGTAGCGCCAAAACCCTCTCTTCTGAGGATTCCTACGCCAGCAATGCCACCAGACAGTTTGGAAAGGTAACTGTTGGGGACAAGCACAACAATGGGGGCACCAAAGTCTTTCCCGAGAGGACCAGTAGTGACCTAGGCTTCCTTCACTTAGACTGCGCTCCCAGCAATTCCGATTTCTTTTTGAACTGGGGCTACACCTATAGGGGGGTCATCTTTCCGACACTAAGGAACTCATTTAAGTCTAGAGACCTAGAAAGGCTCTATCAGCGCTATTTTCTAGGTCAACGTCGCAAGTCGGAAGTGGTGATGAACATCTTGGATGTGCTGACCAAACTTACCTTACTCGTCCTTCATCTCACGTTGGCTTCGGCGCCCATGGACCCAATCAAAGGCATCTTGTTGGGCTTTTTCACTGGTATTGAGGTGGTGATCTGTGCCTTAGTAGTTGTCAGGAAGGACACAACGTCTTACACATATCTGCAGTTCAGTGGAGTCGTGACGTGGTTGGCCATGGCGACCCAAATCCTGGCAGCTGGTCTAGGATATGGCCTTCTAGGGGACGGTATTGGCTACGTTCTCTTTACACTTTTTGCTACCTACAGCATGCTTCCATTATCACTTACCTGGGCTATCTTGGCTGGATTGGTAACTTCCCTTCTACAAATTGTGATGCAGCTGGTAATTCCCAGGCTCGCAGTGGCTTCCATAAATCAGGTATGTTGCCTGCTGGGTGCATGGATATTTTTGGGTTTCTACCCCCTTTAGGCAAATGGAAACATCTGCCCAATTAGTTGAACTGAAATGGCAGTAGGAAGATTTGCCCAATCAGTTGTACTAAAATGGCTGTAGGAAGATCTGCCCAATCAGTTGAACCAAAATGGCTTTAAAAAGATCTGCCCAATTGTACTAAAACGGCCATAGGACGATCTGCCCAATCATTTGAATTGAAATGGCAGTAGGAAGATCTACCCAATCAGTTGAACTGAAATGGATCAGTTGAACTGAAATGTATGTAAAAAGATCTACCCAATCGGTTAAATTGAAGTGGCTGTAGGAGATCTACCCAATCAGTTGTACTAAAATGGCCATAGGACGATCTGCCCAATCATTTGAATTGAAATGGCAGTAGGAAGATCTGCCCAATCAGTTGAACTGAAATGGATCAGTTGAACTGAAATGTCTGTAAAAAGATCTGCCCAATCGGTTGGGTAGATCTTCCTACAGCCACTTCAATTTAACCGATTGGGCAGATCTTTTTACAGCCATTTCAGTTCAACTGATCCATTTCAGTTAAACTGAATAACTGATTCGGTAGATCTTCCTACTGCCATTTCAATTCAATCAGTTGAACTGAAATGGATCAGTTGACCTGAAATGGATCAGTTGACCTGAAATGTCTGTAAAAAGATTTGCCCAATCGGTTAAATTGAAGTGGCTGTAGGAAGATCTACCCAATCAGTTGAACTGAAATGGCAGTAGGAAGATCTACCCAATCAGTTATTCAGTTCAACTGAAATGGCTGTAAAAAGATCTGCCCAATCGGTTAAATTGAAGTGTCTGTAGGAGATCTACCCAATCAGTTGTACTAAAATGGCCATAGGACAATCTGCCCAATCGCTTGAATTGAAATGGCAGTAGGAATATCTACCCAATCAGTTGAACTGCAATGGACCATTTGAACTGAAATGGCTGTAATGCCTCGTACACACGGTCGGACTTTTGACCGTGCAAAAGTTTGCCGTGAGCCGGTCGGATGTCCGGATGTCCGACAGAGAAAAAGAGAACAGAATCTCTATCTAAGGTCCGACCAAAAAAGTCAGATGGAGGCTACACACAGTTGGACTTTCCGAGGGGGAAAAAAAGCACATCAGACTTTTTTTCTCAGAAAGTCCGGCCGTGGGTACGAGGCATAAGAAGATCTACCCAATCAGTGGTACTAAAATTGCCATAGGACGATCTGCCCAATCAGTTGAACTGAAATGGCAGTAGGAAGATCTACCCGGTCAGATATTTGTGCATGCTTGTGTTTGCTCATGTTCATACATTGTAACTATAGACATTCCCTAGTAGGTTCTAATCCTAAGGCAATAGATGGAGAGACATTTGTCCTTTCTCATTACTTCCTTTTCCGAGACCGGTCAACAAATAGGGTGTTCATATAGTTCAATCAGAGGGTGTCTACACAATGAACATAGTACAAAGTCATTGTGCGTTTAATAGATCCAGACACCTCGAGGAGATCTGTAGACCATTGTCTGGAAGAGATAAGGAGAAATTCCTCCAAAGTCCAGGAACATAAAGCATTGTGTCGAAGGGTCTTGTCCTTCACTAGGTCAATGCCAGATCCGTCAGAGATTGCTCTGTTCCTCTGTGCCTCCCATGTGCAAAATTCAATTACTATTTTCTCCGATCCTCCTTCACTTTTTTTCTTCTCCCCCTTATCACTCTGTGATGAGAATCCTTCAGACAAGGGAGGTGACTTGTCATCAGTTGTCGTGTTAAACATTTGAAGTGTGTATTTAACCCAACACGGCTTCATATAAAGGGCACTTGATCTGTGTCTAGCCAGCACAATCCTTTCTGAAATTTTGAATCCAAGGCATAAAAAGTTCTCGTTAGAACATACAGATGACATCTTCTGTGATACTAAACCAGCTCTAACCGACCCGGTGTCTAAAAAATTCAACTCGTCAGAGCATCAGTAGCAATAATCATATATTGGAGTGTAGACCGAGCGACCGAGAATAGTGATAGTCGTAAGACTGCCAATGGGCTGGGAAATGTATGAGATCCAAGCAAAGGAACAAGCTCTTCATTGTTTATAATGAATCAAAGTATCGGCATATAAAACTGGACGAGTTCTATCTTCTGCCTTTTTTTTAAATCATTTTTTTTTTTTATATATATATATATTATAAATTTTTTTTTAATATATATATATATATATATATATATATATATATATATATATATATATATATATATATATATATATATATATATATATATAATTTTTTTTTTTTAATGTATAATTTTTTTTTAAATATATATAATTTATTTATTTTTTATATAATTTTTTTAAATTTATATATATATATATATATATATATATATATATATATATATATATATATATATATATATAATTTATTTTTTATATAATTTTTTTTTTTTTTTTTTACCCCAGGCAATAAATAAGGACCCCAAGGGAAAAATCTTTCTCTACAGGGTGCCAATGACTGGTTTGGGTTATGGTATCATCTTCTATTTTCTGTAATTGTTTTCGAGATATTGAAGAAATCACAATAAATATCTTTTTCAATTTACATGTTATTGATTCATGCGTCCAATTTCAGTCCAAACAGGGAAATTGGTTCTTTTTTTAAATGAAGTTTGTTTGTTTTTTGTTTTTGTTTTGTTTTTGTTTTTTGTTTTTGTCTTGTACCAATTTGAAAAGCTGAAAGTTCATTACAAGGTCGTCCTCCTGTAAGATCTGCTAGTCTGCTTTCTTCGAACGTAGGATCGCGCTAACTCCTTGTACAGAAGGTTGTGACCTTTAAACAGTTGGATGACATGGAGGCACTATAAGGTTAATAGTTACGTAGTTAGTCGGGTTAAAAAAAGACACAAGTCTATCTAGTTCGACCATAATAAATAAATTGCATAAAATCCAGGGGTGGACTGATCATTTGGGCACTCTGGCACTGCCCGAGGGCCCTATGTCATTAGGGGGCCCCATCAGGGTTTTCAGCCTCAGTAAAACCAGGGACAGTATGTAAAAATCCTTTTTTTTTTTTGTGTTTATCCCAAGATTATAGCTTCCCCGCCTCTCCAGTACCTTTTCAGTGTGTGTGTATGTGTATTCTGTGTGTGTGTGTGTGTGTATACTGTGTGGCCCCATAATTTCCTGTTGCCCGGGGGCCCCATAATCTCCTATTGCTCAGGAGCCCCATAATCTCCTATTGCCTGGGGGACCTATAATCTCCTGTTGCCCGGGGGCCCCATAATCTATTGCCCGGGAGCCCCATAATCTCTTACTGCCTGGGGGCCCCATAATCTCCTATTGCCCGGGAGCCCCATAATCTCTTATTGCCTGGGGGCCATATAATCTATTGCCCGGGGGCCCCATAATCTCCTATTGCCTGGCGGCCTCATAATCTCCTATTGCCCAGAGGCCCCATAATCTCCTATTGCCCGGGGGCCCTATAATCTTCTATTGCCCAGGGGCCCTATAATCTTCTATTGCCCGGGGGCCCCATAATCTGTTGCCTGGGAGCCCCATAATCTTCTATTGCCCGGGAGCCCCATAATCTTCTATTGCCCGGGAGCCCCATAATCTCCTATTGCCCGGGGGCCCCATAATCTGTTGCCCGGGAGCCCCATAATCTTCTATTGCCCGGGAGCCCCATAATCTCCTATTGCCCGGGGGCCCTATAATCTCCTATTGCCCAGGGGCCCTATAATCTTCTATTGCCCGGGGGCCCCATAATCTGTTGCCTGGGAGCCCCATAATCTTCTATTGCCCGGGAGCCCCATAATCTTCTATTGCCCGGGAGCCCCATAATCTCCTATTGCCCGGGGGGCCCCATAATCTGTTGCCTGGGAGCCCCATAATCTTCTATTGCCGGGAGCCCCATAATCTCCTATTGCCCCGGGAACCCAATAATCTCCTATTGCCCCGGGAGCCCCATAATCTCCTATTGCCCCGGGAGCCCCATAATCTCCTATTGCCCCGGGAGCCCCATAATCTCCTATTGCCCCGGGAGCCCCATAATCTCCTATTGCCCGGGAGCCCTATAATCTCCTATTGCCCGGGGGTCCCATAAATTGTCAGTCCGCCCCTTATACAATCCCATATACCCAATTCTATACCCACAGTTGATCCTGAAGAAGGCGAAAAAAAAAAAAACAGCAGAGCATGATCCAATTTGCTACAGCAGGGGAAAAAAATCCTTCCTGATCCCCCCCCCCCCCCCCCGAGAGGCAATCAGATTTTCCCCGGATCAACTTTACCTATAAATGTCAACACTCCGTTATATTCTGTACATTTTAGGAAATAATCCAGACCTTTATTAAAGCAATCTACTGAGCTGGCCAGAACCACCTCTGGAGGGAGTCTATTCCACATTTTCACAGCTCTTACTTTGAAGAAACCTTTCTGTATTTGGAGATGAAATCTCTTTTCCTCTAGACCACAGGTGTCAAACACAAGGCCCGCGGGCCGAATCCGGCCCTCCAGGTCATTTCATGTGGCCCTCGCACCTCTTCTGCAGCTGCCGGAGAGCTCAAGCCCTCCTCTGGTCCTCCTCCAGACCCTTACTTTCTGCTTTTGTGCAATGCATCCAGCTTCTTTCCAGCAGAAGCATAAGGAAAGGGAGGTGCACTGTGATGTAAGGGAGAGTAGAGGACTCAACTTCTGATGGTGGGGTGACTCCTGACATCTAATGTAAGGGGAGGGGATGCGCTGGACATCTAATCTTACAGATACAACCGGCCGTTTTGAGGGCAATCATAATGCTGATGCGACCCACAATGAAATTGAGTTTGATACCCTTGCTCTTCTAGACGTAAAGAGTGCCCCTTGTCCTCTGTGATGACCGTGGACAATGATATCCATAATATAGACATTGTATTATTATTATTATAGACCAGGGGTCTCCAAACTTATTATACAAAGGGCCTGTTTACTCTCCTTTAAAACTTTAGGGGAGCCACACTGTGGCCATAGGGAGTAGAAAAAGTTCCAGCCTCAGTTGGTGTAAACAATGCCCCATCTTTAGTGTCAGTGACAGGAATTATGCCCCACCGTTGGTGTCTTTGGTAGAAATTGTGCCCCATCACTGGTGTCATTGGGCCCCATTGTTGCCATTGGGGGAAAATGTGCCCCATCTTTGGTGTCATTGGGAGTAATTGTACCCCATGTTTGTGTCATTGGAAGGAATGGTCCCCCATCATTGGTGTTATTGGGCCCCATTGTTGGTGTAATTGGGAAGAACTGTGCCCCTTTGTTGGTGTCAGTGAATGAAATGGTGCCCAAGGCCAGGTAAAATCAAGCAAAGGGCCACATCCGGCCCCAGGGCCGCAGTTTGGAGATCACTGTTATAGACTACAGATATAGGTCTGCAGAGTAACCCCTTTCCCCCGGTAGCTATACTACGGGGGTCTTTTTTCATATTATTATTATTATTATTATTATTATTATTATTATTATTATTATTATGAATAATAATATACAGGGTTTTATAGTGCCAACAGTTTGCTCAGTGCTTTATAAAATAAAGGGAGCCAGTACGGTTACAAATCCATACAGGTTAGAGGGGTCCTGCCCAGGAGAGCTTGCAATCTAATTGGATACTTAGATCATATATAGTCAAAGGAAAGAGCATTTTAAGACATGTGCATCCCATTAAGCTGGATACACACTATACAACTTTTGTTGTTTGATCTCCGTTAGAATTACCTTCAACTATGTAATGCAAGGACCTGCCTGATTGCGTACAATTTGGAAGTGTTTAGTTTTGGCCTCCTATTATATTGTTTTGGTAAATCTAAAGAAAATTGTATAGTGTGTATCCAGCCTTAGAACGCTGAAAAGCCGATGAGAAGAGCTCTTGCTATGAAATCAGCACTGTGTGTTTCCCGGGAGGAATGGGAGCTGTCCACGGCGTCTGGTTCTGAATGTTCAGCTCAGAACAATTAAAATGATGGCTCTTTTGGCGCCCTCTACTGGTTACTATCGCTCACCACTGGTAAACATTTCCCAACATACGTCAATTTAAAGTACAATTAAAGAATATGTCAACCCAAAATGTCATACACCTGATATGTGCCTTCTGTACTTGTATGAGAAAGTATCCTGTTCTCTTTGTATTGCTTCCTTTATGTGAAATACATGGTGATCCTGCTCAGTCCCTCTGCTTTCCTGTAAAAGAAAACTGACCACGCTAGGCTTGAGAGCACAGCGTGGTTAGTTCTCTAGCTATACTGGGAACTCGCCTCTTCTCCGAGGATCACACTTGTCCTTACACTAGGGGTGCAACGGATCAAAAAACTCACGGTTCGGATCAGGAGTCACGGATCGGATCATTTTTCGGATTGGCAAAACCCCCTTCCCCCCACTATAGTACCCCCTCGGTGCAGACACCCCCCTCCTCTCAGTACAAGACCCCCCCCTCCTCTCAGGGCAAGAGACCCCCCCCCTCCTCTCAGGGCAAGAGACCCCCCCCTCCTCTCAGGGCAAGAGACCCCCCCCTCCTCTCAGGGCAAGAGACCCCCCCTCCTCTCAGGGCAAGAGACCCCCTCCTCCTCTCAGGGCAAGAGACCCCCCCTCCTCTCAGGGCAAGAGACCCCCCCTCCTCTCAGGGCAAGAGACCCCCCCCCTCCTCTCAGGGCAAGAGACCCCCCCCTCCTCTCAGGGCAAGAGACGCCCCCCCTCCTCTCAGGGCAAGAGACGCCCCTCCTCCTCTCAGGGCAAGAGACTCCCCTCGGGCAGTACAGGCACTCCCAGCGTGTGTCCCACGAGTGTGGGCTCCTCCTCTGTGGGTGTAAACAGAGGAGGGCCGCCGCCGGGTGTACCAAGATGGCCGCGGCTCCGGAGGTAGGCCGAAGCCACGGCCTTTCCTAATGATGTTATTCCTGCGGCTCCGGAGCTAGGCCGAAGCCGCGGCCTTTCTTAGCATTATGGCCGCGGCTCCGGAGGTAGGCTGAACGTTAGGAAAGGCCGCAGCTTCGGCCTAGCTCCAGAGCCACGGCCATAACATTAGGAAAGGCCGCGGCTTCGGCCTAGCTCCGGAGCCGCGGCAATCAGCGGATCACAGTGTGTTCCGATCCAAAGGGGGTGACCCATTCAGATCACGGATCAACTGTGATCTGTTGCACCCCTACCTGACACCCTTCAGTCCCCATCCCCCCCCCCGCACAGCCATTTACTGGGAAGACCAGTATTCTGTTGTTTCTCCTCCCCCAGCTCTTATGCAGCTGAGAAGAGAGGGTATGTGATCACTTCTAGAAAAGAGGTAAGACAAGGTATTTATAGTGATACGCAAATGTTTTCCCTTCCATTTCTCTTTTAAACTGAATGGGTTGTTTTACAAGGTTCACAGATCTAAGCAAATACCAAATCTGGTTTCTATGTGAGGCACAAGCCTCATAAAACTGACCAGACTTCTTTTATCTTCCCTGACTGATCCCAATTAGCACAAAGAGACAATCAGTTGTGCTGCATTGCAAGGAGCATGCTGATAGGAGGAGGTAGCAGAGTGACAGGGAGATAAACTGCTTCTACTTTTTCCTGTCCAGTCCAGGAATGTGGAATAGACTCCCTCAAGAGCTGGCCATGCCCAAGCAGAATAGTTGGGGGGGGGGGGGGGGGCAGGACTTTGGATAAGGGGGCACCACCGGTCCTCCTGTACAGGTCCCGGGCCAGCAGGGGGACCCAGACAGCAGGGTGGATCAGATTTGGGCAGGAAGGGGGATTGGCGCCCTGTGTGTGCGGGAGGGGGAGGGGCAGATTACTGGAACCGATTTCCTGTATGGCTCTCTCTGCAGCAGCTGAAAGCCAACTTCTTCTCCTCTCCCTCCTTCTGGAAGGAGAGGAGGGAAGCCACCAACACTTGGGGGGAGGGGACACCCACAGTGGGACCTGGGCAGCAGGGGGAAGGGAAACATATGGTGCACAGGGAGGGTGATCGGTGTGGTGGAGGGGAAATTACTGAAACCGATCCCCCTATATGGTTCTCCCTGCAGCAGCTGAAGCCAACTTCTTCTCCTCCTCCTCCTCCTCCTCCCTCCTTCTGGAAGGAGAGGAGGGAAGCCACCAACACTTAGGGGGAGGGGATATCCACAGGGGGGCCTGGGAAGCAGGGGGAAGGGAAACATATGGTGCACAGGGAGGGTGATCGGTGTGGTGGAGGGGAAATTACTGGAACCGATCCCCCTATATATGGTTCTCTCTGCAGCAGCTGAAAGCCAACTTCTCCTCCTCCTCCTCCTCCCTCCTTCTGGAAGGAGAGGAGGGAAGCCACCAACACTTGGTAGAGGGGACACCCACAGAGGGGCCTGGGCAGCAGGGGGAAGGAAAACATATGGTGCACAGGGAGGGTGATCGGTGTGGTGGAGGGGAAATTACTGGAACCGATGCCCCTATATATGGTTCCCTCTGCAGCAGCTGAAAGCCAACTTCTCCTCCTCTCCCTTCTTCTGGCTTTGAGCTGCTGCAGAGAGAACCATATCCGCCACACTGATCACCCTCCCTGTGCACCATATGTTTCCTATCCCCCTGCTGCCCATGCCCCCCACTGTGGGTGTCCCCCCCCCAAGTGTTGGTTGATTCCCACCGGCAGCTGCAAGCACACAATAGGATCCTTCAGAATGGAGAGTGAGGGAAGGGTCCTGTAAATATGTCATATTTACCAGCCCCTTCCTTTTCTGAATGAATACCTGAAGCATAGTAAACGGTCAGGTTGGCAGTGGGGGGGGGGGGAATGTAAGAATAGTGTTGTAGCTAGGGTTGTCCTGATACCGATACCAGTATCGGGACCGATACCGAGTATTTTCGGGAGTACTTGTACTCCCGCAAATGCCCCCGATGCCTGGCCGAATACTTGTCCCCCCCCCCGCCGCAACGCGCCGCCGCCGCAAACCCACCGCCGCCGCTGCATACCGCAAAGCCGCCGCTGCCGCGTGAATCTGTGTGAGGGGCACATTACAGCTTTCGTTTGAATAGCTGTGTTCCGCGCCGCGTATAGACACTCCCCCTTGCTCGGGATTGGACGGGTGATCTGTCCAATCCCGAGCAAGGGGGAGTGTCTATACACGGTGCGGCGCTGATTAACGCGGCAGCGACATCATCTAGGTATGGGGGACATGGCTGGATATATGGGGGGGACATGGCTGGATATATGGGGGGACATGGCTGGATATATGGGGGGGACATGGCTGGATATATGGGGGGGACATGGCTGCATATATGGGGGGGACATGGCTGCATATATGGGGGGGACATGGCTGGATATATGTGGGGGGACATGGCTGGATATATGTGGGGGGACATGGCTGGATATATGGGGGGACATGGCTGCAATATGTGGGGGGACATGGCTGCAATATGTGGGGGGACATGGCTGGATATGTGGGGGGACATGGCTGGATATGTGGGGGGACATGGCTGGATATATGTGGGGGACATGGCTGGATATATGTGGGGGACATGGCTGGATATATGTGGGGGACATGGCTGGATATATGTGGGGGACATGGCTGCATATGTGGGGGGACATGACTGGATATGTGGGGGGACATGGCTGCAATATGTGGGGGGACATGGCTGGATATGTGGGGGGACATGGCTGCAATATGTGGGGGACATGGCTGGAATATGTGGGGGACATGGCTGCATATGTGGGGGGACATGGCTGCATTTGGGGACACATTTAAAAAAAAAGTATCGGTATTTGGTATCGGCGAGTACATGAAAAAAAGTATCGGTACTTGTACTCAGTCCTAAAAAAGTGGTATCGGGACAACCCTAGTTGTAGTCACGTAAGAACTGCGAGTCCCAGCATGCCTTGCACGCGGCTGACCGTGCGGTGACTACCGATTCCCCAGAATGGTACCCAGCCCAACTTTTGAGGCTTTAATGAGATTAACATTCGCTTGAAGCTTTACTTCCAGTGGTGCGCGTGGAGATTTGATGTCTAAACACTCCGCGTATCGTAAAACGGTGGATATGATTAAAAGATTTGTACTGGCAAATGACATGCTAAGCATACATGAAGATTATCTGTGACATAATTATAGAGTACGGCTCTTCTGGTAAATGTAGGATTAATGGCCAAGAGATTTTCTCTGAGAGTTGTCAATGAACGCTTTAGCTGACATCACGCAGTCCTTGCGTCTTCAATCATCATACATTCATATTACATGGAAATTGTCCTCCGTTATATTAATGGCTCACAAATTGGACCTTCAGATTGTAAATTGACTTCAGCGGCTCCGAGTATTAAAATAAAATGTGATGCATGTTGCTTGCTTGTGTTCGCTCTCATTTAGATACATCCAGTGGCGGCTGGTGCTCAAAATTTTGGGGGGGGCGCAGTTGAAAAAAGAAAAACATTGCAGCCACTGTGCCCATCAAATGCAGCCACTGTGCCATCAAATGCAGCCACTGTGCCATGCCATCAAACGCAGCCACTGTGCCATCAATTGTCACCACTGTGCCATGCCATCAAACGCAGCCACTGTGCCATCAATTGTCACCACTGTGCCATGCCATCAAATGCAGTCACTATGCCATCAATTCGTACCACTGTGCCATGCCATCAAATGCAGCCACTGTGCCATCAATTATCACCACTGTGCCATGCCATCAAACGCAGCCACTGTGCCATCAATTTGCACCACTGTGCCATGCCATCAAATGCAGTCACTATGCCATCAATTTGCACCACTGTGCCATGCCATAAAACGCAGCCACTGTGCCATCAATTGTCACCACTGTGCCATCAATTATCACCACTGTGCCATGCCATCAAATGCAGTCACTATGCCATCAATGTGCACCACTGTGCCATGCCATCAAACGCAGTCACTGTGCCATGCCATCAAATGCAGCCACTGTGCCATGCCATCAAACACAGCCACTGTGCCATCAATTGTCACCACTGTGCCATGCCATCAAACGCAGCCACTGTGCCCCTCAATTGTCGCCACTGTGCCAATTGTCACCACTGTGCCCTTTAATTGTCGCCACTGTGCCATTGTTGCCACTGTGCATGTCACTGTGAAAACATGGAAATCGATAGACAGCCGCACTCCGGATAAATTGAGGAAGTTGTCTTTATTGATAAAAGTAAGACATGTACATCCAAAGATACAGTCACATAAGGGGATATCCGACGCGTTTCGCACACAATTAGTGCTTAGTGCATGTCACTGTGCCCTTTAATTGTTGCCACTGTGCCCATTGTCGCCACTGTGCCCATTGATGCCACTGTGCCCTTTGTCCCACTGTGCCCTTTGTCGCTGCTGTGCCCATTGTCGCCGCTGTGCCCTGTAAAATGCACTTACCTTTCTCCTTCCACGTCCCTCGATGTCTTCTGCCGCCTTGGTGACGCTTCAGCCAATCAGGTTGCCGATAACCAGAAATGCATGAATGTATGTTATTTCAGTGGCGCTGCGGAGCCAGAGGGGGTGGCGCTCCAGCGCCCTCTATAGACGGACCGCCACTGGATACATCCTTCATCTCAAATACATCTTGGAGCGTTATGAAACCCAAAACCTAAAAATGTGATACAGTGGAGCTTCGGATTACGAGCAGAACCCGTTCTCGGTGAATGCTCGTAATCCGAAACACTCGCATATCAAAAGAGTTTCCCCATTGAAGTCAATGGAAACGAAAATAATTAGTTCCTCGTTGACTTAAATAGGATGCAATACCTTATGCGGCCAGAGGCGGGGGGCGCCAGAGAGCCTCAGAAACGTCTGAAAATGCCCAAGGACACATCGGTTGATGTCGGCAAACCTCAAAAAGACTTCCTACCCGAGATTTGCCGAAATCAGCCGTGCTGTCCTCGGGCCTTTCCGTGCATTTCTGAACGGCGTCGATCAGCTGTGATTGCCACCATTCGGCTCCGGCACCCCCCCAACCTCAGGCCAAACGCGGTACTGCACACCGCTTTGGCCTGAATCGTGCTCGTATTGAGAGACAACACTCGCAAACCGAGTTAGGATTTTTTTAAATACAGCGCTCCTATTGCGAAACGCACGTTAACCGCTTTACTCGCAATCCGAGGTTCCACTGTATATTGTATTTTACCAAAGGGAATGATCTTCTCCCTTCCCCCATGAAAGTTGTTGAGCCGCACAGGCCCAAGCAACTTGGTAGGAAGGGGAGAAGGTCATATCCTTCACCAAACCCAGAAGTACAGTCAAACCTCGGATTGCGAGTAACGTGGTTACAAGCATTTTTTTTTTTTAAATCCTAAATCGGTTTACGAGTGTTGTCTCGCAAGACGAGCAGGATTCAAGCCACAGTGGTGTGCAGTACCGCATTTGGCCAGAGGTGGGTGGGGGCGCCGGAGCTGTTCGGAAATGCTCAGTTCCCAAGGTTTTCTGAGTTCAGCCGAGCTGTCCCCGAGCCTTTCTGAGTATTCCTGAGGCTCTCTGGCGCCCCCCACCTCTGGCCACAGGTGGTATTGCATGCCATAGAAGTCAATGCAGAACAAATTATTTTCGTTTCCATTGACAGACATGGGGAAACTCGCTTTGATATGCGAGTGCTTTGGATTACGAGCATTCTTTTGGAATGGATTATACTCGTAATCCAAGATTCCACTGTACTGGGTATTTCTCAGAGAACATTGAGGCATGGGAGCATTTTTATTAAGACTCCTCTTTACCCTAGATTCACATCTATGCGGTTGCAGTTGATGCGGTTTTCAGGTGTGTTTTTGTATATGCATTTTGCGGTTTGTTTGGTTTTCTCTTTAACAAACTGTGTGTAGCTGATTGTTAAGGAGCGGCCTGGAAAGCTGCTCATTAACAATCCTAGCAGATGATAGGCTCAGCAATGCCAAGCTGCTGCTAACCATGCAAACAGAATATTGGCATTAAAAAGGGGATTACCTCCAGAGATAAAACCGATAATTCTTCCGCTCTACAAGACTCTGGTCCAGCCGCACCTGGAGTATGCTGTCCAGTTCTGGTGACCAGTCCTCAGGAGGGATGTACTGGAAATTGAGCGAGTACAAAGAAGGGCAACAAAGCTAATAAAGGGTCTGGAGGATATTAGTTATGAGTAGGGTTGTCCCAATACTAGTATCGGTATCGGGACCGATTCCGAGTATTTGCGGGAATACTCGTACTCCCGCAAATACCCCCGATACCGAAATAGAATACTCCCCCCCCCCCCGCCGCCGTTACGCCGCATCCCGCCGCCGTTACGCCGCATTCCCGCTGCCGCCGACTGGTTAATACGCGCGGGGAACATTACAGCTTTCATTTGAATAGCTGTAATGATTCGCGCCGCGTATAGACACTCCCCCTTGCTCGGGTGAACTGTCCAATCCCGAGCAAGGGGGAGTGTCTATACGCAGCGCGGCGCGAATAATTACAGCTATTCAAATGAAAGCTGTAATGTTCCCCGCGCGTATTAACCAGTCGGCGGCAGCGGGATGCAGGTAAGGGGGACATGGCTGGATATGGGGGGAGACATGGCTGCATATGGGGGACATGGCTGGATATGGGGGGGAGACATGGCTGCATAGGGGGGGACATGGCTGGATATGGGGGGAGACATGGCTGCATATGGGGGACATGGCTGGATATTGGGGGGGAGACATGGCTGGATATGGGGGGAGACATGGCTGGATATGGGGGGAGACATGGCTGGATATGGGGGGAGACATGGCTGCATATGGGGGGACATGGCTGGATATGGGGGGGAGACATGGCTGCATATGGGGGACATGGCTGCATATGGGGGAGACATGGCTGCATATGGGGGACATGGCTGCATATGGGGGGGACATGGCTGGATATGGGGGGGAGACATGGCTGCATATGGGGGACATGGCTGCATGGGGGGGACATGGCTGGATATGGGGGGAGACATGGCTGCATATGGGGGACATGGCTGGATATGGGGGGGACATGGCTGGATATGGGGGGGCATGGCTGCATATGGGGGACATGGCTGGATATGGGGGGAGACATGGCTGCATATGGGGGACATGGCTGGATATGGGGGGGACATGGCTGGATATGGGGGGGGCATGGCTGCATATGGGGGACATGGCTGGATATGGGGGGAGACATGGCTGCATATGGGGGGACATGGCTGCATGGGGGGGACATGGCTGGATATAGGGGGCATGGCTGCATATGGGGGGACATGGCTGCATGGGGGGGGACATGGCTGGATATGGGGGGAGACATGGCTGGATATGGGGGGGAGACATGGCTGCATTTGTGGGGGGACATAGCTGCATATATGGGGGGACATGGCTGAATTTGTGGGGGGACATGGCTGCATTTGGGGACACATTTAAAAAAAAGTATCGGTATTTGGTATCGGCGAGTACTTGAAAAAAAGTATCGGTACTTGTACTCAGTCCTAAGAAAGTGGTATCGGGACAACCCTAGTTATGAGGAAAGGTTGCAAGCACTGAACTTATTCTCTCTGGAGAAGAGACGCTTGAGAGGGGATATGATTTCAACTTACAAATATCGTACTGGTGACCCCACAATAGGTATAAAGCTTTTTCGCTGAAGGGAGTTTAACAAGACACGTGGCCACTGATTAAAATGAGAAGAAAAGACCTTTAACCTTAAACTATGTAGAGGGTTCTTTACTGTAAGAGCGGCAAGGGTGTGGAATTCCCTTCCGCAGGCGGTGGTCTCAGCGGGGGGGCATTGATAGTTTAAAAAAACGATTAGATAAGCACCTGAATGACCACAACATACAGGGACATACAAGGTAATACTGACATATAATCACACACATAGATTGGACTTGATGACTTGTGTCTTTTTCTAACCTCACCTACTATGTAACTATGTAACAAATGATGAGTCACCAGCTGTCAGCAGGCTTCCCTGCTGACAGCTGCATGTAAAGACAAGCATTGCCAACAATAACAAAATAGGCATAAAAACAGCACAGGGTTGCCCTGCCCCAATCCATACCATGACAAAAAAAAAAACATAGTGACGTGGGGTCCCCCCCAAAAAAAAACATACCAGACCCTTATCCGAGCATGCAGCCCAGCAGGTCAGGAAAGAGAGGTGACGAGCGAGCCCCCCCCCATAGTCTTCCCCGCTGACAGCTGCATATAAAAACAAGCATTGCCCGTGTGACAGAACCCACTGTCACTGTGTGTTTTGGAAGGGACTGTGAGCTGGCTTGTTACCCAAATATTATGGCCCAGAAAAGACTGCAGACCTGGGGACAAGCTGGCATTGAGATAACGTAATGTAATGCTACATCTCTTCTCCCCCTCCTCTTGTTGCTGTGTCTAATTGTGTTGGTTCATTGCACATAGACAATGGTCTGGACTGGAGAAGTCTCTCCGCAGGGGATGTGTATTGAGAGGCTGCCTGCTTACCATAATCCCTTTATGTTTATCTGTAGACTGTTTCAATGTACAAGTGTTCAGTTCCCATTGGTTGTTCCTTGTCCCCCTCCCCTCTTTGACAAGGCTAAGGGGAGTGTCCCTAACTGTGTGCAAAACTGTATGTCTTGGATTTAATAAACAGTATATGCTCTGCATGTTTAACCCTCAACACCTGTGTGGCTTGTCTCATGATTGAGGGGTTAAGGGCTGGTTATGGCGAATCTGCAGGCTGCGGGTGCGTTTGGAGGACAGGAGACGCAGGTCTGGCGCATGTGCCCACCTGGCGTATCTGAGATCCGTCACAGCCCACAATAAAAAATATTGGCATAAAAATGGCGTAGGGTTCCCCCTCGCATTAATACCACACCAAGAGGTGACGAGCGAGCGCCCCTCCCGAACCATACCAGGCTGCATGCCCTCAACATTGGGGGGAGGGTGCTTTAGCCCGCCTGCCCCAAAGCACCTTTTTCTCATGTTGATGGGGACAAGGGCCTCTTCCCCACAACCCTGGCTGTTGAAGGTGGAGGGATTATTGGAATATGATGGCAGGGGGCTTATTGGGCCCCCAGACCCCCCCCCCCCCCCATGTGAATGAGTATCCTACCATTCACAGAGAAAAAAAAGAAGTGAATAAAGACACTATACCAGTTTTTGACAATTTCTCTATTAAAAAGAAAAAGAACCAATGTCCCCCCGATGTAGATCCATCATCAATCACGACGCCTGATGCACTGCTGGACCCGAAAAAAAAGGCTCTGCTCGCACCGAAGGTTCTCGTCTGTTTGCCCGCTCTGCCATCTGACAGTTCTTAAATAGCTAAGAGCCAGCCGCCTGGTGACGTCATCTGTTGGCACCTCCCCCTCCCCCCTGCAAAGTCATCCACCGGTGCATGCCTCCCCGCCAGGGCTGGACTGGGACAGAAATTTGGCCCTGGACTTCATCCAGACCGGCCCACTTTAATTTTAAGTGCCCCCCTTGCATCAGAGTCCCCCTTACATCAGTGTCCCCCCATTAGAGCCCCCCCTTGCATCAGAGAGTCCCCCTTGTATCAGAGCCCCCCTTGTATCAGAGATCCCCCTTGCATTAGTGTTCCCCTTCAGTGTCCCCCTCTGCATCAGAGTGTCCCCCCTCAGAGTTTTTCTTGCATCAGAGTGTCCCCCATCAGAGTCCCCCTTGCATCAGAGTGTCCCCCCTTGCATCAGAGATCCCCCTTGCATTAGTGTTCCCCTTCAGTGTCCCCCCCTTGCATCAGAGTGTCCCCTCTTGCACCAGAGAGCCCCCTTTGCATTAGAGTGTCCCCCCTTACATCAGAGTGTTCCCCCTTGCATCAGAGTGTCCCCCCTTGCATCAGAGATCCCCCTTGCATTAGTGTTCCCCTTCAGTGTCCCCCCCTTGCATCAGAGTGTCCCCCCTTGCACCAGAGAGACCCCTTTGCATTAGAGTGTCCCCCCTTACATCAGAGTGCCCCCCTTGCATCAGAGTGCCCCCCTTGCATCAGAGTGCCCCCCTTGCATCAGAGTGCCCCCCTTGCATCAGAGTGTCCCCCCTTGCATCAGTGTCCCCCCTTGTACCAGAGAGCCCCCTTTGCATTAGAGTGTCCCCCCCTTACATCAGCGTGTCCCCTATTGCATCAGAGAGCCCCCCCTTGCATCAGACTGTCCCCCATTGCATTAGAGTGTCCCTCATCAGAGTGTCCCCCTTGCATCAGAGTGTCCCCCATTGCACCAGGGTGTCCCCCATCAGTGTGTCCCCCCCTTGAATCAGAGTTCCCCCTCTCCTCCTCCACCCACATGTACTCATTAGCAGCTCTCCAGAAAGGCAGCATTGTTACTCTCTCCAGTCATGTGATAAGTGACAAGTGATAAGGGGAGAGAGGAAGGAAAGTCTGATGGCTGTCTATCTCCCCCTATAGAGCGGGAGGGAGCAGAAAGGCTAATACTCACTCCAGCAAGTAACGGCTGCTGCTTCTTTTGACAGGAGGGAAATCGCGATTACTCACTGTTAGAGAGGAGCGGCTCGAGGACTGCATCTGACCGGCCCACTGAGCCATCGGCCCACCGGGAAACTCCCGGTAGTCCCAATGGCCAGTCCGTGCCTGCTCCCCGCTGACGTCACATAGAATGCATGAAGGTAAAACACCTTCACCCTTTACAACCTCTTTAAAATGCAATACTATACTTTTTAAAAGGTCACTTTATTTGTAACGGAAACTTTATTGGAATGTTTTGACACCTGCCTTTATTTGTGTTGCGGTGCATTAACATCTGTTGCAAGTAGGGCCTTTTCTGCTCCATCTGGTGTCAATGGACCCTTAGTATAGAAGAGCAGTGACCCCATTGAAGCATAATGGAATCTATCTCTTTACTGGCTGAAATGGCTAACAATACAAATGGCCCTGATCTTAATTATACTGAATAGCCAGTGTGAGTTACCAGATCAGGTGTGAGAATTGGAAATGCGATCTGTGAAGGTTATAATGTTATAGGTTCTTGTGTCGCCGGCATTTGTTCACTTCAAGCGGGTTTAGCATTCCTGTACAAGTCCTGGGTAATACAAAACCCGCACCTGTCAGTGAATTCTGAATGAGCTCAGAAGCTTATCAAACTGATGCCATCAACACAAGCCTGGAAAACCCATTGATACCGACCCTTAGGGCTCGTCCAAACTAGTACAGTGGAACCTCGGATTGCGAGTAACGCGGTTAACGAGCGTTTCCCAATATGAGCACCGTATGTAAAAAAATCCTAATTCGGCTTGTGAGTTTTGACTCGCAAAACAAGCACGATGCTTCTTCAAGGGGACATACAGGTACCGTATTTGCCGGCAGGGCCGCCATCAGGGGGGTACAGGCATTACACCTTTAATGCCGCGTACACACAACCGTTTTTTGGTTTCTTAAAAATGAAGGCCCAGATTCACAAAGGAGATACTCCGTCGTATCTCTCAGAGTATCTATGCGACTGATTCATAGAATCAGTTACGCATAGATATCCCTAAGATCCGACAGGTGTAATTGTTTTACACTGTCGGATCTTAGGATGCAGTACCGCGGCCGCCGCTGGGGGGAGTTCACGTCGTAAACCAGCGTCGGGTATGCAAATTAGGAGTTACAGCGATCCACGACGGATTTTCGCGTTCGCTACCTCACCGTTAGTCTAGTTTCCCGTCGCAAAGTTAGTCGTCGTTTTGGGTGCCTTAACTTTAGTCAGCAATCGTATCGCTGTCTAAAGTATGGCCGTCGTTCCCTCGTCAAAATTAAAAATTTCACGTCATTTGCGTAACACATCCGGGAATACGGAATTACGCTACGCGCGTCGCCGTTCAAAAAAATGACGTTACTTCGCGCAAAGCACGGCGGGAGTTACGAAACGGAGCATGCGCAGTAGGTCCGGCGCGGGAGCGCGCCTAATTTAAATGTTACCCGCCCATTCGATTTGGACCACCTTGCGCCGGACGTATTTACAATACACCGCCGCAAGTTTCCAGGTAAGTGCTTTGTGGATCGGGCACTAAAACTGAAAACTTGCGGCGGTGTAACGTAAACGGCTTACGTTACACCGGCTCTATTGTACCTGAATCTGGCCCGAGGTTTTTAAGGGTCTAGAAAAAAACGAAGTTTTTTTCAACCCGATCATTAAAACGGCCTTGCCTACACACGACCGTGAAAAAAAAATGCTCTAGCAAAGCGCGGTGACGTACAACACGTACGACGGCACTATAAAGGGGAAGTTCCATTCGGATGGCGCCACCCTTTGGGCTGCTTTAGCTGATTCTGTGTTAGTAAAAGACGATTCGCGATTTTCTGTCTGTTACAGCGTGACGAATGTGCTTACTCCATTACGAACGGTAGTTTTACCAGAACGAGCGCTCCCGTCTCATAACTTGCTTCTGAGCATGCACGTTTTTTTCACGTCGTTAAAGCCCACACACGACCATTTTTTACAACCTTAAGAATGACAACGTTAAATTTTTAATGGACATTTTTTACATCGTGAAAAATGCTCTGAAGCCCACACACGATAGTTTTTAATAACATAAAAAAAAAACGTAATTTTTTAGAACCCGAAAAACAGTTGTGTGTACAGTGCAGCCCTCGGCTCCCGGATGTCTTTTCCTCGGAACGTACGCGGGGTGCGTTCCTTGGATAAGACTGACGGCCGTCTCGGCCAATCAGGTTCCCCGATTCTGGTTATCGGTAACCTGATTGGCTGAAGCGTCACCAAGGCGGGAGAAGACATCGAAGGACGTAGAAGGATTAAGGTAAGTGCATTTTACGGGGCACAGCGGCGACAAAGGGCACAGAGGCGACAATGGGCACAGTGGCATCGATGGGCACAGTGGTGACAAAGGGCACAGTGGCATCAATGGGCACAGTGGCGACAATGGGCACAATGGCATCAATGGGCACAGTGACATGCACAGTGGCAACAATGGGCACATTGGCAACAATTAAAAGGCACAGTGGTGACAATTGGCACAGTGGCGACAATTGAGGGGCACATTGGCTGCGTTTGATGGCATGGCACAGTGGCTGCATTTGATGGCATGGCACAGTGACTGCGTTTGATGGCATGGCACAGTGGCTGCATTTGATGGCATGGCACAGTGACTGCGTTTGATGGCATGGCACAGTGACTGCGTTTGATGGCATTGCACAGTGGTGCGAATTGATGGCATAGTGACTGCATTTGATGGCATGGCACAGTGGTGATAATTGATGGCACAGCGGCTGCGTTTGATGGCATAGCACAGTGGAGACAATTGATGGCACAGTGGCTGCCTTTGATGCCATGGCACAGTGGTGACAATTGATGGCACAGTGGCTGCCTTTGATGGCATGGCACAGTGGTGACAATTGATGGCACAGTGGCTGCCTTTGATGGCATAGCACAGTGGAGACAATTGATGGCACAGTGGCTGCCTTTGATGGCATAGCACAGTGGTGACAATTGATGGCACAGTGGCTGCCTTTGATGACATGGCACAGTGGTAACAATTGATGGCACAGTGGCTGCCTTTGATGGCATAGCACAGTGGTGACAATTGATGGCACAGTGGCTGCCTTTGATGGCATGGCACAGTGGTGACAATTGATGGCACAGTGGCTGCCTTTGATGGCATAGCACAGTGGTGACAATTGATGGGCCCAGTGGCTGCCTTTGATGGGCACAGTGAGGCTGCAATTTTTTCCTTTTTTTTTTTTCCGTTTGCGCCCCCCCAAAAATTTTGAGCACCAGCCGCCACTGGTTTTTAGCATTGAAAAGCATTTGTGGAAAAACCATCGTCGCTCCTTGCAGTGACTAGTAATTCCCTTCCAATTTTGTGAATGAGATTGAACACTCAGCTGAATGGAATTCTTGATGCATTGTGCTCTCTCTGATAAAACATAATATGCGCTCTTATTGTCGCTCCATTATACAGCTGATTAAACCATTAGTGATTATAGGAAAGCACCGAATGATGCATATATTTCATGGCAGAGTGAATCGTGAAAAGTCCGCGATAAAAACCCACATTCAATTACCAATCAAGAAATGTCATTTGTAAGGGAAACTCATACCAAGAGGAATATTGGGGGGTATGGTGGTTACCTTCTGAAGAAAATGCTAGGTGCCGGGCTGTCTCTTGGTTCAATACTTCAATACACTATAAAGATAAATCATTTCAGAACTTTTTCCACTTTTAGGCCCCTTTCACACCTGCGGACCGTATGTCCGCTTTTTCATCCATCTGTTTGCGTAGGAAAAAGGGACATTGGTCCCTATGAGATCGAGGGTGTCAGCAGATGAACATCCACTGACACCCGATCTCGTCCGCCTCCACAATGATCCGATTCTGCAGACGGAAGAAAACCCTATTTTTCCTTCCGTCTGCGGATCGGATCGGATGAACACGGACATACGGTCCGTGTTCATCTGATCCCCCCATAGAGGAAAGCGGAGAAAAGATAGGGCGGTCCCTGCACAGTGTGTGGGGACCACCCTGTCCTCCGCCGGCTCAGTGGGGATCATTAGAGCGATTACTGATCGTGAAAGGGGCCTTAGGCTCCATGCACACTGAAGCTAAAAAACGCTATAAAAAAACGCCAGTAGCTTTGCAGGGAGCCTTTCAATGTTTTTTTGCGTTTTTGCAATAGCTTTAACCACTTCCTGCCCGGTCAATAGTCAATTGACGTCCAGGAAGTGGTTGTGAAATCCTGACTGGTTGTCTATTGACGTCCTGCAGAATTACATGCCGGCGCGCGCCTGTGGGGGCACGCAGCGTGGCGATCGGTGATGCGGGGTGTCAGTCTGACAGCCTGCATCTCCGATCTCGGTAAAGAGCCTCCGGCGGAGGCTCTTTACCGCGTGATCAGCCGTGTCCAACCACGGCTGATCACGATGTAAACAGGAAGAGCCATTGATCGACGCGAGTAGAGGAGAGCCGATCGGCTCAGTGCAGCCCCCCCTCAGATGCCAACACTGGACCACCAGGGAGTGCCCCCCGGTGCTCAATAGAGCAAAAATAGGCACAAAAAAAAAAAACAATACATTTTTTTAACACAATCGATGCCAATCAAAGCCCACAAACGGGCACTGACTGGCAACATGGGCACTGACTGAAATGTTGCCCAGAAATGCCATCAGTCCCACCCCTCAGTGTCCATCAGTGCCACCTCTTAGTGCCCGTCTATGCCCAGTGCCCACCTATCAGTGCCCATCTCTGCCACCCATAAGTACCCATCAGTGCCACCCATCAGTGCCCATCAGTGCTGCCAAAGGTACACAGTTGAGAGTGAGTGTAAATCGTATGTGTTCCCACACCCACAGGCAAAACTCGCTACTCTTTAGGCGGATGTTTTTTGGGTGGGAGAAACCCGCATGTTCCCGCTATGCTCAGGGCATAATACACAGGCGTAAACCCGTGATTTTATTTTTCTTGCATGTTAACCACTTAAGACCCAGACCAAAATGCAGCTAAAAGACCAGGCCAGGTTTTGCGATTCGGCACTGCTTTGCTTTAACAGACAATTGCGCGGTAGTGCGACGTGGCTCCCAAACAAAATTGGCGTCCTTTTTTTCCCACAAATGGAGCTTTCTTTTGGTGGTATTTGATCACCTCTGTGGTTTTTATTTTTTGCGCTATAAACAAAAATAGAGCGACAATTTTGAAAAAAATTCAATATTTTTTACTTTTTGCTATAATAAATATCCCCCAAAAATAAATAAAAAAAATAATTTTTTTCCTCAGTTTAGGCCGATACGTATTCTTCTACCTATTTTTGGTAAAAAAAATCGCAATAGGCGTTTATCGGTTGGTTTGCGCAAAATTTATAGCGTTTACAAAATAGGGGATAGTTTTATTGCATTTTTATTA